>NC_063049.1:4170295-4514338 GCF_018812025.1 Megalobrama amblycephala | reverse complement strand
TTGGCCTGCTCATGCAGTATGTCTACTCAGCAGCTGCAAAACTTGGTCGATGAAGCTCACTCCAAGCAGAACACTGCTCCTGAAAAGACTGTAGAAAATCAAACCAGTTACACAGTCTCTGATCACTGCCCAGAAACCTGTCCTTGCCTTTTTGAAAGACTGAGAAATGAAGCTGAAAGACAAAATCAGACTCTCAAGTCACAAAGATGTGAGCTGAATGTGCAGTCGCACAGTCCAAATGAGGTCCACCCTGAACACACAGCTCCCACGCACCACCCATTGGTCGAGTGAGCCTGGTACCTCCTGTGTGCGTAGCGCAAATGGACACGTTTCTCTGTTTCACCCACAAAGACCCGCTAGACTGTTTTGAGCCCTTATTGAACGCCAGACCGCTGAAAATCTGGGCTCAAGTGTGTGAACTTCTGCCTTCCCAGTCACCCAGACCACCTGAGCCAGACGGTCAGGTCACAGAGGTCGCGGGAAATCTCCCAGCTAACCGCGGGAACCCCGTCTCAGAGCACGGTTCAAGTTCGCTACCCAGTGTACTTCAACTCACCATAGACTGTAACCCCCTCTGCTCCAAGGTCACGACAGACTCACAGCTGAATGATGTAACTACAACAGACATTATTCTCACGCTGTGGGCAGACAACTCAGCCTTCAGCCACCCGCTGTTAAGTGCTCTCAGTGAAGGGACACCGGACCTCCCATCTGTCAACATGCAAACACGCTTCCCATTGGACTCTCGTCTGTCAACCACGATGACCGTCAAGGCCACCTGTGTTGTGAACTTCAAATGGAACAACCGGCATTTAACCCATCACTTCCTGGTCCGTCCAGACCTCCTGATGCACTCTAATGCTCATACGGACAATGCAAATGAGTTGTTGTGGGCCCCAATGACTGTACAGCTTCCTGCTGTTCCTGTCAACACTGCCAACTTCCTGTCAGGCCAGACCACCCAACAGGTCTGCATCCTGATCAACATACAGGAACCTGTAGTACCACCTTACACCAAAGGGGGTGCTATTTGGATCAACATACAGGAAATTGTAGTACCACCTTACACCAAAGGGGGTGCTGTTTGGCTCCACACACAGGAAACTGTAGTACCACTTTACACCAAAGGGGGTGCTGTTTGGCTCAACAGGCAATGTGGTCAAACCCTAAGCCACATGCTGGGCTCCTTCACACTTTCACCTGAAGGCGTGGAACTTGGACTCACTCTAAAAGCCACACCGCTAACTGAAGTGTCACCCTACGTAGCTCACAGCTGGCTCAACGAATGCATGGTCGCAGACATCAGCATTCCCAAAGCCTACCATCTAGACTGGATAGTGGACCACGGCCTCTATGACTTTAAACTCAGGTTAACAGTCATTAACTTAATACCAGCTGCCATGGTCCCAGAAGGAAGCTTAAGCAACACAAGTTTCACAGCATCCTTCAAGAGCATCTCCATCACTTCCATCAAACTGGTACCCACAGAACAGGTGCACAGAATGGAGCTGATGGAGGACAAACACCTTGCAGTACCCACAGTCTCTAAACAGCCTGCCTGGGAAACTCAGGAAAGCGCTGCACCTCTGATAGCCAATCTGACAGCTAACACCACAACAGAGGAGCCCTTCCCAAGGTTTGAGCCTAAAGGCCAACAGATCCAGAAAGATGCAAGTGCCCTAAAGAATGACGCAGACTGTAAAAGACTCAGAAACGTCTTGCACAAATTCAAAGTGACATTTGACAAAGACCTTTTATGCTGTGGTCTCACTAAACTTCACACAGTGCATAGTGCAACACACCCAAATGCTCCTCCCACCTTCATCAGGCAGTACAAAGGTCACATCGCCCCACATGAACCAGTGCGGGAGTTTGTTCATTCAACAGAAGGAAAAGGTGTTATCTGCCCATGCAACAGCACCTATTCAGTCCCTATCTGGTCCGTTGTCAAACCAGACAGCAAGTGGCGACTCACCATCGACGTCAGGAAGTCAAACCAGCAAGTGCCACTGCCACGACGTGCCAGAAAGCACAAGTCTGCACGGAGCGGAGACTCAGCTGCCTGCCAAAACTGCTATAACAGCACACCAGCGTTGACACTTAAGGTAATGGTACCCCAACAACAGCAACCAACCTGTCACAGGTACCTCAAAGAGAATGCGTGCCAAGGAATGCCCACGGCCTACGGTGATGGACGTTTCTACATCCATAAGGGCATCCCACAGGCAAATGCAGGGGTACGATGGTTAAGAAACCAACCCATGCCAACCACAGAACAGCAGGTGGGGTCCCCAGTCATGTCAGTATGGTGAAGCAGCAGCTACCCTCATAACCCTTCAAGTCTCCTCTGCTCATAACATCAGAGAATCTCATGTGCACAGACTCACACTATGCTAGATCTCGTTTCACATGCCATCTTCTGGGCTGGAAACAAACTGGTGTCAAGACTGAATGCAACAAGCAGGTGGAACATCAACACCTGTTCCAGACACGTGATCACCTCACCCAAGCACACGACACGATCGCTTACGGGGAAAAGGTGAAAAGATGCTTAAAGCAACCAGGGCGTGACAAAGGCGTGAACGACCAAACTAATGCCCTTGCCAAGACTGGCACCCTGCATAACAAACTATGGTCACACCCACCCCAGTCACCCACCCTTAGTGTGGCAACAACTACCCGCAGCCAGCGGACTGTTCCCGCAACATTTCCCGCCTTACTGCCACTGCCACTGACAACCAAACTTGCCAACACTTCCATGCGAAATGCTTTGCACCACCACTCATACCCCTCCAACCTCCCGTTCACGGCATCTGGTCCCACGACGGCCCCTGGCCACAAACAACTACATGAGACCAACCACATGCTGCGTGTGGGAGTGAACTTTCTAAAATATGTCCCTGATGCCCTCACAGCGCCAAAGCTTGTACTGCCACAGGGCCAAAAGGGGGGTGAACTGATATACACCCACGACACACCATGTGCCAAACACCATGGCACCAGAACTATTTATGAGACTTTGAAACAAGTGGCGTACTGGCCCAGCATGCAGCAAGATGCGGCAGAGCATGCCAGAGGATGTCAAGTTTGCTGTCACGTCCAGACTGCAAACGCAAATCACCGAGCTCCACTGCAAAACCGAGGAGTCACGTTTCCATGGTCAGTCAACCAAAAAGACTGGACTGTAAAACCTCCTCTGATGCTCATGGCCATCACAGACACCACACAGGAGTCGACTCAGGTGTTCCGCACGGAACTACTGATGGCACGGCAGGTGCCACTGCCGTTGCACCTGTACCAACCAGGAGACTCGAGTCTCATCACAGCCTGCTCCAATCATCAGCATTGCAGCAAGCTCCGCCTACAACTGAGAGAACCACTCGCAACGCAGAGCCAAACCCTGCAAACCATCTGCAAAACCTGGAAAGGTATTGTGGTGGTCCTCTGTACTCACAGTTTCCTGCTGATCCAAACGGCGAACTCAATGAAGCAACTGTTTACAGCCTTCCCAAATGACTTTGCTCAAAATCAGCCAGTCATAGCTCTGATGACAGACCTGCTGCGAGAAGTCCGCTTCTCAATGGACAGAGTGGCTATGAATAGGATCCCTCAGTATCCTACACAAACTGTGCTGGACTTTGCTACTGGCAGACCCACCAAGACTGTTCCAGCCCACCTCACTGACTCCCTGGGTGCTGCCATCCTACTGCACGTCGACCCTGAGCAGAATGAGTTGGCTGTCCTTCTCAATCTACCCAGCGGTGAACGAGATAACCTCTCCAGACCCAAAGACAAGGTCAATATCAGGTGGTGGCAATGTAACACCCATGCCAAGAAACACACTTCAGGTGTGGTAGCCCACCACAACAGCAACCCACGGCTGTGCCTGGCTCCCCACTTTCGCAGGTGTGGTTTCACCAAAGACTTGCAATACTTCTGCCCAAACCAGCTCTTCCTCAGAAACCACACTGAAGGAATGGGCCGGTTGCAGCTTATGACCAGCAACACACGCTGCCCTGCCGAGGCCAAGCCTCGCACCCCAGTCAGCAGAGCACAAGCCAAGATTGTGGGTGATCGACTGCTCGTCCACACCCCCACTCATGCTGCCACCCTAACCTACAATCAGCACAACACCACTCGTGTCAGCCTGCCCAATCCAAGTAAGTGGATCCAGGCACCCCTGGGTTCCATCCTTCACTGCCGCCATCGGGCGGTGCACTGTCTCTCAAGCAAAGAGGACCAGTCAGAACTGGAAATCCCATCTTCCTCCAGGGATCACCATCACACTTTAGATCCAGGACTGGAACGGAGAATTGACAAAGGGGGGTCCCAGCTAAGTGACAGTACTCCTATTGATGCAGCCCTCCAAGCACTCTCACGACTGCCTGTCCTGACCAGCTCACCTAAAGCCCCAGCTTGGACTCCTGCCAACACAATCCATTGCCTCTCCATGGCAATCAAGTACTCACTCGCCCTGGGCCTGGCCTTCATCCTATCCCAAGGGATCAAAGGGATGCAAGAATCCATGGACAGGTGCTTATCTGCCCTCCCTCAAGGACCAGTAGGAACCACCTGCTGCGCGACCATCCGGATCCATGTGCCATCGAACTTGGTTACCGTCCAACGAAGTCCGCACAGGAACTTCGTTGGCCGAAAGGGGGAATCTGTAGCATATGCACATGTATCAGGACAATCAATAAACTTTGGAGTTTTCAGAATGCTTTTAACCTGATGAACTGTGTTCGTTAATCACTAAGTCGGCTCCGACCAGTCTGCAAAGATGAGCCCATTTGACATCTTTGTGGCCTGGGCGAGGTAAGACAGTGGACCCAATTTCCTAGCTTTTGGAACATCAAAGGATCAACCCCCGGTTGTGGGCAAGAAACTCAGCGCCAGAGACTGACCAGACAAATTCCACACACACACCCCACACACACACACAGACACACACACATATACAAACATGCCTAGAGATGGTATGTACAGTTATTCTCAAGATATGACTGTGCCAAAGTGTACCCGCTATATTTTAAGTGCATATATGCTTCCTAGTGTTTAGATTTTAGAGTTTAAATGACTGTAGCCATTCTAGTTTCATTCCTATTAATGTAATTTTGTCTGTAAACCATAACTTCTTCTACATGTTTCGTTTATATGTCAAGTCTAGATTCTTTTGAAAGCTGTTCATCTGATTTATTCCATAATGTATGTCACACTGCTGACAAATGCATTGTACTATTTTTAATAGTACTTCGAAGGAAAATGAACACTAATCCAACCTTGTAAATCATGCAAATGAGTTTGCAAGACAAAAACAAAGGGAAAGCTTTCCCGCCAACTTTGCACCCATGTTATTGGCTACCCCACCTCAAGGAGGTGTGTCGGCTTATCTGTCATAAAAGCAAAGACGCACAATCTCTTGGGTGCTCTCTCCCGATTGTCTCACGAGCATCTCGTGCACGTTTTTCCCGGACCTCTCCGGTGACCACGCGCTGCCACCGCACTCAGCTTCGGGATCGCCATCTTCCAGCGAAACTCACTCTCGTCCTCAGTTCAAACCTTCCCGCTGAACGGAGGAAGCCAACGAACTGCACCAGCGCTAACCTGAAATTCGACACACGCAACCAATGCAAGTATACTGCCGTTTCTCAATCTTAGATGATGAAACTGATTTCCGTGCTGGCTTAGGACTGGTTGTGAGTTTGCTACTTGCCTTCTCTCTTTCCTTCTCTACTTCTATTCTTGTACATAGGTGTGTATTTTCTTGTATATTTAGATGTATAACCTCTGCATTCGTAGTTTGCATATATTAAAACGTTATTCATGCTCGATTGTTCTGTTTGTTCTTTCAGCTGAAAACCCAAGTCACTTTAACGTTTTTCGATCGCTTTATGCTTTAGTTATTTTCATGGCCAGAAGATAACTCTGTTTATAATATTCTGTGAGGGACTTAGTTTGCTGGACAAACGAACAGTTTCTCTAGATAATTATTAAACCAGAACTAATCATATATGTAATTGATTATAATTCGTTGTAATTGATTCACAATATATGTTTAATTCCCCGTTGGGTTGATATATGAATCATAATTTATTCATAACCTTATGAATTATTATATTCATATTTCATCCATAAATTGATTAATAACTGTACGAACCGCTACATTCGTTACAGCATTTAAAAGTTAATGACCAAACGCATCGTTATAAAAGTTCACAATTAGCTAGTCGTTAAATGTGTGCCCCGTATTAACGACTAGCTAAAACATTCTAAGACTGAGCTCAACATACAAGCGATTGTTTCCTGCGACTGAAGCAGATTTAAATACTTACACTTGGAATCTGAACACCATCTGCAATCGCTGACTGAACGCAACTGGCTCTGACTGGACGCGTTTGAGCGCGATCAGTCATAAGTATCAATTTACATTCATAATCGGCCTTACAATCGTTAAGTGTGTGCGCGGCTTAACCATCGGTCTCGCACATCCGTCATGTTTGTAGTTTAACTCTTTTTACTCGTATTTGTAGTTCTAATCGAATTGTCCACAGCGCAATACGTTATGGGCAATATTAGCCGTTAGAAGTGTGCACGGATCTGCACTTTGGATTCTAACCGGAATCGGTGACTTAGGAAATCTGTCTTATCTTTGCTTTGTGAATACCTCTAAAGCCCATATATACTAGCGACGTAAATTACGTCATCACGTTGATTCTCATGTTCGAATTTCCAAGATGGCTGCCGTAATAAGAAAGTTATAAGCGAAGCAACATTTCTCTCATGTTTGGCATCAAAATCCACTATGAAGGTGAGTATTTTTTTGTTTCAAACCCAATACTTTTGATAGAATATACATTTAACTTGAATTAGGTGAAGTTTGGGATTGATTGTAACATTCGCATGTGTTTTTTTACGATCCGCAAGTGACGTTGTTGTCAAAAGCAGAATCGGCCATTCAATCATATTGGCTTCCAAAACTTCTCCCAGTTTTCATCGATCCGTGCAGTATTTTTCAAAGTAACCATACAGAACGAAGGTTTAGAATCTCTAGATTACATTATTGGCATGATTTTGTCAAACATATAAATAAATACCATGGATGGTTATGGATTTGTTTAGGAACAGCTGTGCTTCTGGCTGCCTGATGTGAGAATGTCTTTTTTTTTTTTCAAAAGTCAATTAAAGCAGCAAAAACAACCAAATGTCTGTAGTACTTGTAGGCTTACAAGTATATATTATATACAAGTGTATATTACTTTTTGAAATATAATATAAATATCTTATTACACTTAAAAATAAATAAATATAATAATATGCTTTTGATATAATGTGATATCATATTTTTAAAAGGCTGATTATTTTGAAAAATGTTGTATTCATCTGTTCTCAGATTGTAATGTCCGAGAATGTACTTGTAGGCCTCATTGTTGTGTGTTGTGAGAATGATTTCTTTAGCCTACTGATGTTTATTCTTAAACAAAATTCAACATACATGCATTTATTGATTTCTAAATGATAAATAACATAATCATCAATTAATATTACTTCTGAGAAATAAATAATTGTCTATTTTGTAGTTATTTTTACTAATGGGCGGCCCTTCTTGATGAAACGATGCCAGTGGTGGGAAAATAACTTGACTTCCATATCATCCAAGGTGAGTCGTTTTTCATCCTAACTGAAATAAATAGAATTATGGAGTAGTAGTCTTAATATGTATATATTTATTTTAAATTATACTGAAAAACTGGAGTAGGTCATGTGGTGTTTACATATTTATATTTCCACAACAACAAAATAGAAATTTCTTCTAGATGAGCAATTTTGGAACTGCATTCAGTATTCATGAATTAAATTGGATATATTCTTTTTTTTCCCCTTAGGTTATACCATCATGCCACCAAAGAAAAAGTCAAAGCAGGGATCGTTTTCTCCTCAGCCAGGCCTGTCTCATCAGTATTTGATGGAACATTTCACTGCTGTACCAGCTAATCATGAGGAGCTAAAGAATGGTCACGTGTTACTCTCATTCATCTCTAATGACCATTCTTGGACGAATGTAGTCCGGGATATAAGTAACAAAATTCCTGGAATCTCAATTCTACAGCATCAAGTGGTATCCCTTGTGTCCAGATCATTAAGCAGATTTAAGAACCTCTCTCGTGATGCAGAGATGGCAAAATTTAAGGAGATCTGCAATGAAGTTTTCCCTGTACATCATTCCCCTAGTTCCAGGACTGATCCTCCTACATCTATGAGTGACGAACCCACCTCTCCACAGTTAGAACCTACATCATCAGTTGAGAATACACCTTCACCCTCAGCCTTGACCCCTAAATCGATTACCTTCCACAGCTAAGGGGAGATGTCTCGACTCCACGAAAACTCAAAATGAGGAGAAGACTGGAAGTCATGGCAAAATCTAGAAGTGAAATGAAGCAAAAGCATGCTATGGAGATGAAGTTGTTAAGAAAGCAGCTGAGACAGCATAAGAGTGTGAAGTACCTGAACCAGTGCCTTAAAAGGAAAGATGAAATCATACAGAGGAAAAAATCTACAATTAGGATTCTTCAACATGAACTGAAAACCACAAAATGGGCTACTGAACTAGAGGAAACTAAATTTAAGTTGGCCAGACTGATAAAGAAGCACCGCAGATTGAAGCAGTCCAACAAGAACAGGCGTCTTACTACCGTTAGTAAAAAACTTCATGAGAATGACCATACTAGACTCTCAAATCTGTTAACTGAAAAAGATGACGAGATAAGGTACTTAGAGAATGAAACACTCTGTCTTAAAGAATCCATTACTAATGAAGCGTCTGTTGTGGAGAAAAAAACTAAGAGAGATGAGAAAACCTTCTCATTAGATATGAGACAGATGGTGTATGATTCAATAATCAACCAAGTTCCTACTAAGAATATACCAGTACTCATCAGAAGGTTTGCTATGCGCTTTGGAGTAAAGATTACTGCTGTTCCCCACAGAAATACTGTCGAGCAGATGGCCCGGGAGCTTGGTGCGATATCGGACCTACAAACCGCTGAAGTGGCAATGACTACCGAGAACCTTACATTAGGATTTGACGCAACAACACAGGAAGGTGTTCATATAAATAGCATACATCTTACAACTAAAACAAAGTGCTTTGTAGTAGCCATCGATCAGTTGCCCGGTGGCACTGCGGAAGACTATGCTGAACATGTGACAAGTTCTATTGATGAACTGGCTAGAGTTTATTCAGTTTTTTATTTCTGTGATTACCAAGACTGCCGTAAATCTATTATCAGCAACATTTCAAATGTTATGACAGACCGTGCAGCAATCCAGAGAATTTCAGAGTCGTGGGGCAAACCTCTTAATGAGCTAAACTGCCACCATCCCATCGACACCATTGCCAGTTCATGTCGGGCTGCATTGAAGACATTGGAGACTTCTAAGGGACCTGTATTTGGTAAAGACTGTATGGCAGCAAACATTGTCCTCCAAATGAACAAACTTCGTTATAAGGATGGGAAGGGAGACCCAAAGGGTTTCACTACTTTTCTTGAAGATGTCAATTTGCCCCGTGGCTTGTTACCCCATTATCGCGGGAATCGTTTCCATGTACTTTTTCACCTATGTGGCAAATACATAGAGCATTATGAACTGTTTGAGAAGTTCTTGAGAACTGGGACAGTGTCATTGTGACTGATGAATTACGTAAAGAAACAGAAACAGCTAGGCCACACAACATTGACTCTGAAGAAATTATAGGTATGTTTAGTGCTGCCAAGCACCGAGCTCCTAATGCCACCCTATGCTTCTTGTCATCTAGGATGAGGGCTCAAAAAAAACATTTAGTTGAGTACCTCGATGAACTGAAATATCCTAAAAAGGAAAAGATCATCTACTGGGCAGTAGGTATGGCTCGAAAGAAAAGACAAATTAATCGGCAAAGTCATGTGGAGATGAGACGTGAATTATTGCGAAGGGCTGCCCTGAAGTGTCAAAAGAAGGATCAAAAGGAGCAAAAAGCTATTGAAAACAAACTTAAAGTGTTAGATGTGTCCCTGATCGAGAGTGAGTTTCCTGAGTTGGAAGAAAACTCCATTTCTGCTGTGACTGATATTCTCTCTGGTGCTTTAGTGGGCTGTAATATTTGTCATGTATGGTTTAAAGGTCCCGTTTTTCGTGTTTTTTTGAAGCTTTGATTGTGTTTATAGTGTGCAATATAACATGTGTTCATGTTTCGCGTGTAAAAAAACAGTATTTTTCACATAATTTACTTATCTGTATACCGCTGTTTCCACTGTCATAAAAACGGGCTGATGACTTCCTTGTTCTATGAAGTCCCTCCTTCAGAAATACGTAACGAGTTCTGATTGTGCCAGCGGTTCCTGTGTTGTGATTCGACAGCTCTGAGCGCATCTTGCCCGGAAAGGTCACGCCTCTTACCATAACGTGGAGATGCACGCGCTCAGTGTTATTGTAAACATGTCTTTAATTTTACCCTATCAATTTGAGCCGGAATCAGACCCGGTGATTGGACTGCGGGATGAAAATAACAGCGTTTCGACGACATGGCGACAAACACACTCTACAAACGCAACTCTTGTGTATTCCTGTGGGCGGAGGTTAGTCAAAAAACTGTTTTAGTGACGTCATTAAAGAAGGAAGTAGAGGGATGTAGTCCAAACTGGCCGTTCGATGTAGGCGACTTCTGTTAAATAAAATATCTCGCTTGGCATTGAACTTTGAGCTTTAAAATTTTACAGATTTTATTTATACTCTAACAACAACATTACACACTAACTAAAGTTTGAAACATGGGATCACGAAGAACGGGACCTTTAATAGTGATTCTGGGAAGAAGACTGTTTACTCAGGACGTGTCGAGAAACTGAAAAAAAAGAAAAAAGGAACTTATGTAACTGCCTATTGGGGTGAGAATGAATCGTATGATGATGCTGTAGACTTTGAAGTGTCGTGTATGAATTAGCAGCAGACTTTATATGCCAAGATCTAACATTATCCTAGAGCTGAAACGATTAATCGACGACTAATCAATTATTAAAATAATCGTCAACTATTTTAGTAATCGTTTTGTTGACAGAATTGTCTGATTTTGAGCCAGAATTTAAATAAAAGTTTGTATTTTTTGACGAAAACCCTGTCTCTTTAGATCTTGTCATGTAAACTAATCTCTATCTAATCTAATATGTAAGCAGAAGTAAAATTGCTTTGTAGTTGTAGATTAAGATGTATTAATATTTGACAATTTAAATTGCTTGCCAGCATTATTAGTCAATTAAGAAATACTAAAGAAACAATGAAATTCATGTGGCAATGCCAATTGTCTGTTTAATACAATAAATATGTGAATAAAGCTTTTATTTGAGAGGATTTTGATTTCATATGGAAATATATGCGTGGATTGATGCTCTCGGTTTCATTAATTAGTGGTTAATTAGAAATAATATTTTTTTTATATATACCTTTTAAAAAGAGGTCATCTTAATCTTGTTGGGCTTTTAATTACCTACACTGTGGTGTTTGAATTATGCAAATAGACCAAGAAATAAGGAAGTTATGATATTTTGAAGTGTTTGGTCAAGCGGAAGAGGTCACAGTTTTTCATTGTTTTATTGTTTTAATTAGGTACAAAAATGACCCCTAATTTCCGAATTTAAAAATTCCATAACTTTCTTAATAATTATCCGATTTTAATAATTTAAAAAACATTTTAAAGGTATTTTTATTATCTATCATATGGTTATGATTATATATTAATTTTCTAGTATTGTCACATACCTATCCAGTCTCCTCCCAAATATCCCCATGATATGAGTTAGTGATAACAGTGGACACGGGATGAAGAATATAAATGAATACAAAAATATAAACTAACTAACTAACATAGACAACGGTAGCAGCCTCTCGTGTGTTCATCATGTACACATTAACACTGCATATGCTGAACTCGACGGAGCACTTCTCTCCTGCTTCTGTGAAAAACACAAAAACTGTGCACCATCCAAACCGCGTTGTAAATCGCGCTGCTCTCAGTCAACTCTCGCGACACTTACAGACAGTCACGTTTCTTAAAGGGCCAGCGTAACATTACGTAAATGTATGAGAAAGGCACTAAAACATGTTATATGTGCAATTTACTTAAAACAGGACTTGAATAACCAGTCTCGTGATTGACATAGTAAAGTTTTCACCTGATTTCACAAAGATCCCAAAAAAAGTCTGTTGGCAACTCAGTTCGCTCAAAATCTGTCAATCACAGCTGTCAATCATGACGTCATACTCCTGTTATTAGAGCATCAAATAACTAACAAAAACCTTTTTTAAAAAAAAAAAACAACAAAAAACACTTGAATTTACATCAGTGTGATAAAAACTACATAAAATGACAGAAACCATCTTTAAAAAAAATATTTGAAGTGTAATTTAATTGTTTAGTTTGTCTCACATTCCATTAGATCAGGGGTTTTCAGTCTTTTTAGACATTTCACTCGCGCCCCCTACACCCCAACCACCACCAACATCGTTAATATATTACTTGACGCGTTCAAACAGATAGAGTATAGTGTAGATATAGTAGCTATAATGCATAAAACCGTGTCTACAACTAAGATCCTGATTTAAATGTAGACACACGGACAAGCTTGCTCAAATATAGAGAGCGATGGCGTTGCAATGGTCATGCGTCTACGCCGCAGCGAGATGAAATAATCTCAACTTTCAGACTGCTGCAAGTGCACATGTTTTTTGTGAGTTTCAGAACATGTATGGAGGGTTACTGAAGTCACAAAATAGAGTTAGCTAGGGGGTAAAAAAATAATTAAAATAATAATTAAAAATAAATAGCTTAAAGGTGCTTCCCAATTCGCGTACTTGTGCACTATTCTATGACGTTTTTAAGTATAAATAGTGCAAGTAGTGCGTTCACACTAAAAATTTCAAAAAGAAAAAGTGCACTTTAAATACCCGGATGGTGCACTAAATTAACGGAAAAAACGAAGTGTGGAATGTTAAATGACAAACGTTGTTAAATGACAAAATAACCTTATACAATTCACGCACTACATGGATGAGTACATAGTGCATAAGTACATAGTGTATAGTGCGTCGTTTGGGACGCAACTTAAGTCTTTAAGTAGCCTGTTAAGTATTTGGTGCTGTGATGAACACCAACGCGAATACACAATTCTGAGTGGCTGTTTGAAATATTAAAATTAAATATTCTGTTCAGAAACAGAAAGTACAGCAGCTGCTTTGTTTACGGGGTTGCCAGGGTAACGGCTGCATTTCTGTTGACAGTAGCGCCATCTACTGTCGGAGAGTGAATGTTATGTGCATCTCCTTCATTTGTTCCGTTGCCATCCTTCTCATCCCTGTTGGGCTTGATTGAGTGCGCAAATGCATACATATTCATTATTAATCTAATGCTGAACGGCTTTGTTAATATTTCTTATATCATCACATTGACAGTTACGAATTGAACATTTTTATTGTAAAACAGCTGACAAATATAATATTAAATGATGAGTTTCTTTATCTCACACTTTATGAAGTGTCCCGCTGGAATTCATGATCATCATTCAGCAGCTTCTGTGAACATAAAGCCAACCTACTTTGATTTGATTGGTCATCTCAAACATTTTGAAATTAATGAGCGGTGTTTGGGGGCCTTATCGGGGTGGGTCCCTTAATGCTTATGGGAGGTCAATTCGAACACTGGTTTCATGATTGCTTAGCAACGGCAGACTCAGACACCACAGGAGCGCAAGCTCCCGAGCACAATACAAATCTGTTTAGAAAGCTCTGTTCATGCCAGCTGGCACTGCACTTTTTTGTCTGTTCACTAATTGACTCTCACACTGGACACAGCACCACCAAGTCAACACAACACAAGAAATTACAACAACATTACATCTCCTTCTCCTCACTGTCCACATAAGAAGTTTCAATTGCTCTTTTGGCTCGCTCTCAGGCTGTCTTGTAGTTGTCTAAGGACAGAGTAAATCTGTGTTCTCTTTACAGTTTTGTAATAATTTTTAAATATGTAAAGAGTTTCTCACCAGCCTCTGAGAGTATTCTTATTTTATACTGACTCCAGAGCTCCTTATCTGGCATGTGGGAGACCTTTGCCATGGCATCTGCGCTCCTACGGGGCCAGTAGCAAATCAGAACCTAAACATTTCAGGAAAAAGTTCATGACATCTCACTTTTTCCAAACTATGGATTTGTTACGTTTGTGTGTGTACCCTCACCCATTCACCTCCTCTACCCACGATGCAGGTGCCACAGCAATTGAGTTTTCCTTATCAAAAACAACTACGTAGAATCCACCCTATATTACAAACAGAAGAACATGGAATCCTTAGAAATGAGGGCCAAGAAATATGACAGAAAAAAATAATACTATGTACATATATTCTTTTCTTTGTTAATCAAGATCAGTGCGGAGAAACAGGACAACTCGGCGGCCGTGCCCATCCTCAAGGATCATTGCCCTTCCTTGTAAATTTGTCTTGTCCAGAATCTCCATCTTTGATGGACCACATACAAAGGCTCCATAGATCCTTGAATCACATGGCTCACAAAGGTATGGTGTCAAGTGTGAAACGACTCTACGTAAGAGCTTTCCAGAGTAGGTCCTCTCTAGAAGTTCACAGCAGGATGTTGGGCTAACAATGTGAACATTATTAGGATGTTTCATATGTATTGGTCTCTCTTCAATTGTTTCTATTGGAATCTGTGAACGTTCTTGGAGCCTTTTTGCTGCTTGGATTAGAACATGGTTTCCTGATCTAACCATATTCACATATAGTACACATAGTATACACATAGCCACACTAAAGGCCATGAAATGACAGTACAGGATTTCTGGCAGGATTCCCTGCAGAACAACTTTGCCTGTGTAGAGCATAAACTGTCTAAATTCAGTTGCCTTCCACCTCTCCAGTTCCTCCAGACTGCATAGCTTCCTGGCGAAAATATGGGGTATGTCACTTCTCAAATTCCTTAGCCTCTGATTGACCTCCCTCAGCTGAGCTGGCGATAGCTGATGCCCCGTGACCATAGTAGAAGCATTTTTCTCATCACTCCCAGGCAGCACTGGTGCATGTAAGACTTGACCATGTCAATTTGGAGATTGCTAAAAGGGGACACAGCATTTTCCTGATGGTGTTCTGTCTGGTGTTGCTCTCTGAATGAGACATCATCCCTCAAAGTGAGGTCATGCACTTGTTGATACGTCATGCGCCCCTCCCAGCCGCCCTTTTGGGTGCATTTGTCACAGCCATAGTAACCTGAGAATTGTTTTATGCACTTCAGCATGGCTTTAACTAATATGGAACGTCCCCCTAAAGTCATATAAGGAACCTTGAGCTGCAGCACTTTCATTACCAAAAAAGGACATTTTAGGAACGTCCCGAATGTTCTGTAAAGGTTCGGAATTTTCGTCACCTTTAGAGAACTTTTAGGGAACATTGCGCAAGGTCCTGAGAAGTCGCCTTCTACGTGGAAAACCACTGTATTTGAAGGATACAATTTGAGGAAAACTGTAAGATTTGCATGTTTTCTTTTTTAAAATACTTAGTCAGTGACGCGCCGAGATAGACAATTGTATTTACACTACAATAAATAAGAAGGCTGATCTGTTTCCACTAAAAAATAGCCTATAAACTTCCTAAAAGATATGTTCACCTCATCAGCAAAACTGCTTAAATTTGATTTTAATTGTTTAAAACTATTAAAATACTATTTGGTTAGTGGAAATGAATGAATCAGCTCTATTCTAAAACCTTTATCTTAAGTATTTTATACAATTTTGTTTTTATGCATATTTTGATATATTTATTCTAAAACATAAAGAGGATATTGGGTGATTTTTATCAGTGTAGTGTATTGCACAAATGGCATTTATAGTCCATATCTAATATTTTCCAATGTCTTGTACCTTTGACGGTGTTAACCATAGTGTCACGTGGATGGGAACATGCATGCAGATGAGGTTATGCATAGGAACACTAGGCGTCATAAGCTCCATATATGGTGATTTCGGGGAGGAGACAGGGTGGAGATGCACGTACGCACAATCTTCCGCTGACTGGGATTTATAAAGGGATTTGTGTGCAGGTTCTGGCATACGCATGGTTTTATAAATCTGATTTTTTTGTGCATACTTTTAGGATGAAATCTACGCAAAGTTTTATTAATGAGGCCCCTGATCTTCAAACGAGTACTTTTTTTTATATTTTTTGAGAAATGAGGTGATATGCAGTGTATATTGTGAGAAAATGAAAGAGTTTTAGTTAATTTTTTTTTATTTATTTTTTTTTACCTTTGATCAATGTAAACCTGTTGTAGAATGTAAACCTGATCTGTGTCAGATGTGAGCAAAAAAACATTTTTTGTGCCAGTGTAAACACAGGCAGGAGATTCACAGACATGTGCCAGTACAGATTTTAAGTTCTTATTTTTGCGTCTTATCGCGCTTGAATGGTTTAATAGCCCTTGAATGAATGATAGCGTGATCATATACTGCAACATATTCTTGCTTTTTACAGAAAATATACAGATGTAACCCATTTGTAATCGTTCACATTTTCATTTTCATAAGTAACTAATTACACATTCTTTCTTAGTAACTGTATTGAATTAAAGTAACATTTATTTTGTAGTTAAATCACGTAACACCCTTACATGTAACTAGTCACTCCCAACACTGGCAGCAGGTCAGGAAAAATACTCTCTTGGAAGAGGTTTGAGCTCCAGGTAAAGCAGTGATACAGTAAGATTCATTCATTGTCATTTGTGGGCAGCTGCAGTTTATTACAAAAGAAATACATTCACAATATAACACAAGAATTTGAAAGGTTAAAATGCAAATTCATTCTAATAACTTGTGTAACAGGCAGAGAGAGATCATTAACATGAGTAAACTGCTGCACTTTGGTGTCCCTGTAGGGTTTCTTCTGCAGACTATGCCTGAATGATGTGTTGGACAAACTAGACAACATACACACCACAAACCACATCTGATTTATATTTCCTAACGTGGAATTAGGGATCCGAACAGATGCTATTTTAATTTTTTTGACTTTGGCTATTGCTCTTTCTACATGCACTCAGTGTTTGGCTATTTTCTTTGTAATCTCACCATCTGGGACTGGCATTTGAAGATTTGACTTTGCAAATGGAGGAATGTTTAGTTTAAGGCTAAGCTCCTTCACATCTTTCTTAATGAGAAACCGCTTATCCACCATGAGCCCATCACCTCTCTTTAGGAAGCTGAAGCAGACCTTTCAGTAAATCTTTGATTTTGCACTAAATAACTAATACTATATAATAAATAGCTCTTGGTCAGAAATGGATCCCGTGTAAAGTGTAGATGCACTTTTAAGTGTAGATGTGTAGACTTATAGTTAGAATAAATCTGACTTTGCACTAACAGTGAGCTGAGTTTCTCTGTCTTTATCTCTGTGCAATCAAGAACTGCAAAAGATGTTGCAAACTCTGCTTTGTAGATGTCAGGCTTGTTTTCTGTGATGATGACCCTGTGTGGCCAAACAGACACAATATCTAGCCTGCCATACAAGTCAATTCATGAACTGAATAAAGAGCTAACACTTAGAAAACTAGCTCTTTGAGGTCAAATGAGGTCTTAGTCTCATAAGTACAAGTAGAAATAGTTGATGTAAAGGCATATGACAGATGTACCTGTTCAATTTATCATTTGTAAAGGGGATATGTGTATGTAGGACTGTTTAATTATCTGAAAAATCTGCAGTTTGTTAAATTCAAGTGAAGCCAGTGCAGTATCTGTAGTAGTTCTGGACACTGCTGTTATTTATAGTCTCTGGTGTTTGTGGGTAAAGAGGCTGACAAGTTTGTGGACATTTTCTTTTTCTTTTTCTTTTTAAGTATTAAGAGTCTTCAGTCTTTCCAGTTCCTCCTGTTTTTGTAAATAACTTACAAACATTGCAATATTTTCTTTTCTTGTGTGTGTAGCTCCTATTATTAGACAACACTTGGCCAAGATCCTCCCTATCAAACCCTACTGATGATTTCCCAGTATTCCCTTTGCCACCACAGCCGAGCCCTTTCTGTACAGTCCTAACAATAGACCTGATGCAATGATACCACACCATGATGACCTCAAAGTGTGAATCAGAGGAGAAAGAAACCAGACAAAAGACGTCTCACAGGTTACTACGGTCATATGTCAGTGCTGGCAGAGGATCAGGGTGAGCAGGTTTAGACGTCCGTCAGTGAAGAGTGTAATGACAGAGGAATGGACTTACTCATCCTAAATTACGCCTCAAGTATCTTACAAGGAAATTCATACAGGACAGAGGGCAGAAATGTCTTGCAAAAATGTTTTATGCTCGCTAATGTTTGGCTAACTATCCCAGTTACGCTTTTAACAATACATTTCTCCGGTTACGACAACTTGTAAAACATGTTTAAAATAAAGCAAACACTGCTTCACAGTTAAAAAGGTGCAGCATGTACAATTGTGTTACCTTTGAACACACAGATGTGGAATGATCTTGTCCAAACTCAGCTGCTGGTGAGGCCGTCCACACAAGCGTATCCATTTCATACAATCCTCCAGGTCTCTGGCAGGTTTAGGGAACGGGTGAAATTGTACATTGTCCAGCTGTCTGCGTTGCAAGTCCCCTAGCACCTTTTCACCAGTTTCTTCAGGTTAATCGCCAGTGTTACTCTAATACGCCTGGTTTGTTGGACTGGTTTGTTCATCAGACAAAATGGTGCATAATCATAGGGGCACATAATATCATTGTTATGACTGGTCAGATCACCTGTCAATCAAACTGCTGGTGAAGGGTCAATTGCTGTACTGCTGTACATGCTCTTTCAGAAAATCCATACAACACAAAATGATTCTCTCCTTCAAGTTGGGGGCTATTAGTCTGGCTATCACCAGACCAAGCTCAATTTAAAATTGAACATTGGTCTGGGGAGTTTGCTATGTATTTCCTACTGCGCAAGAGGCGTGATCAACGAACATTAGTCACGCAATTGGATAGTCCTTCAACCAATCAGATCAACGATCCGGGTGACGTACTTTGCAGAGCGATGCGAAAACTCCAGACAGGTTTACCGTGTGTCTCAATCAGCTCCCTAGTTCAGTAGTCAGGGCACTGATCAGGGAATCAGCCACATTCACTTTCATGATATACTGATTCACGAACTAGGGAACTAGGGAGCTGATTGAGACGCAGGTTTAGTTTGTATTGTTTTGTAGCATTGATCCGCGGTTTGCAGAAGCAGCAATGGCATCGAGCGATTTTTGCAGGTTGTGCAAAAAAACATGAAAGTGAACGGTATTTACACCCAGAGCAAATAATAAAAATATTGTCTACCATCAAGGGGCATTGAAGTAAAAGAGTCCTGTACTCACATCGTGAAGCAAACCACCAAAATAACAGCAGAGAATCATTGTGTGTCATTAATCGCCGTTTGTAATCTTCCTATGAAGAGACTGTCGGATCAACGCTCTGCTACATTTCTCTCAGATAAGGTAAATGCTTAACTCAATCGGCGTCACTGTGATTGTGCATTGTTATTTTGGAGTGACGGTTGTGCGAGAGACGGGTAGATCAGATAGAGTTTGAAAGCTGCTTGCCGTCGCTTCTCTATCGTCATCGTGTTATACCCGCCAATAGCGAGCAAGGTGGATAAGCCAGTCTGTGATTGGTTCCCGCAAAAGTGTAACAGCGCAGCAGAAGTGAATGCACGGGTTTCCAGACTGAGTTGCCCAGCGAAATCAAATCGCCGGCAGATCAGGCTGGGTTTACCCAGATTAGGGGGTTATCCTACTTCCCTCCAGTTGGTCCATAAATGTGGTACTCGGGTCCGAGAGGCGAGAGGAATATGCTAGACTGTGTGAGGTCAAGTGTCTTGTCATTACTCATGCACAACATGCTCAGTTCGAGATTGCGTCTAACAGTTGCCATGTACAGTCTTTCCAGGTCTCTAAACTCACAGAGAGTGCTTCCTGTTTCCAACTGAATGCATTTATTCACAGCTTTGATTTCCATCAGAACAGGTTGGAGAAAGTACATGTAAAGGAGATTAGTTTGGTCATTGTACATCTCCTTTAAAAGACAAGCAGTATATTGTGTACATGAAGCCATGTTAAAGTTCAGTATGAGAGCATCTTTTTGTTCCACAATACGCTCAGTGCAGTCAGCCATCTCAAGCCAACGGGTTCAGCTTAGACTTATTCATTTTTTTTAAAAGGGCAGCCTCCGTTATTAATAGTCTCATATACTGTATTTAAAGGGGAGAGGTGTTTGTTTAAGTAGGTTAACAGAAGTGTTTTCCAACTATTACGCTGGCATCATCTGTGGAAATGCCCATTATGTGTTTGATCTGCAGGCCATTCTGGGATATAAAGGCAACAACGGTGTCTGATATGCCTTTAGCACCCAAAGAAGAGAGGCTGTCAGGCGCTGATGATGAATGACAGAATAACCCTTTAAACTCTTGCACAGAATGGTTGAGTACATGTGCAGGGGTGCCCAAACTTGGTCCTGCAGATTAAACACTCTTGAACCAGCTAATCGAGCTCTTATCAGGCATACTAGAAACTTCCAGACAGTGTGTTGAGGACAGTTGGAGCTAAACTCTGCAGGACAGAGACCCTGCAGGACCGAGTTTGGACACCCCTGACATAGTGCACAAGTATAAGTGCATAGTGTATAGTACGTCATCTGGGACACAACTATAGTTTCTTAGTTGTTAGTTTGCTGTGTCATCCTCATTCATTTCAGGAGTGTCACATCAAATCACCTTTATTTATATGGCACTGTATATGATACAGACTGTTAAAGCAGCTTCACAGTGACAGACTGGAAAATAATGATCAGTGATGCACACAGAGCTCAATTCTGCTGTAAAGCGCTCTACAAAGACAACAGTGTCACTGTCAGTTCAGTTCAGCTCTGCAGAAAACAATCCGATTGTATTCAGACTATTATCACAGTCAATAAGATTAAAACTTTCCTCCGATTGTAAGGTTTAAACCTTTTCTGACCCTTTCTAAAATGTTACGAGTTTATATTCTTTGTGTGTGTGTTTATTTAAACAAATAAATACATTTATTTATTTATTTGATGTCCCAATAAGCCTTGTGTTTCTTTGTTTTTGTTTGTTTATTATTTATAGAAATATTTATTTATTTCATGCTCCAATAA
Organism: Megalobrama amblycephala; assembly: GCF_018812025.1. NCBI lineage: Eukaryota > Metazoa > Chordata > Actinopteri > Cypriniformes > Xenocyprididae > Megalobrama > Megalobrama amblycephala. The sequence goes on along the minus strand of NC_063049.1, from coordinate 4,493,114 downwards.
GCCTTGTGTGTGTGTTTGGTTTTTATTTATTTATTTGTTTAAATATATATTTATTTGATGTTCCAATAAGCTTACAAGCATTTCACTTGTGTTCCTGTGTCACCTTATTAATTAAATGTTAATGTTAAAACAAAGGTATTAATGCAATTTCATGCTCGGTTGATATTTATGAACAGAAATTGGAATTTTACATGCTGTTTTATTGTTTATTGAGAATGAAAATATATTTCTTTTGTCTATACTCCTGCCTTTTATCCATGTTCTTGCTTATTGATAAATGAATAAATGTATTAATAAATAATGAATAAATGATTACACTTGCCTGTGTTTTTAGTAATTCTGTGTGTAATTTTAATTTCCAATGTATTTTGGGTTCATTTTTAGCCAACATGTTCGGTCAAATATTTAGCCCAACGCTGGTTTTGTCCAATTTTGACCCAGCTCTGGGTTGCCAAATAATCTCAAGTAAATTTCATGAGTGAGTCACAGCTGAAGGCTGCTGTTAGTCACTACACCAAACACTTCCCCTTCAGCTATGACTTATTCACAAAATTGACCTTTTAGTTCCTGCCATGTTTATGTTGTTAAGGGTGTTGCGCAGTGATACACAGAACCGTTGGGTGAAGTCTTGCTTTATCATGAATAAAACACTGCTATTGACCAATCAGCATCAAGGACTGGAACTAAATGTTTTATAGTTGAAAATTTTATATGTAAAATATAATTTCTCAGATCACAATGTAATTTTTTACAGGCAACATGCCCAAATGAAAGATTTTTATACACGTATTGCCATGTATCTGATGTCTTAAAGGGATTGCATTCTCAAAAGGCTTTGTAATGGAAAACAAAAGTGTATCAATTAATGTTTACTGGACTAAAATAGACCAAAATAGGCAAAAAAAAAAAAAAAAAGTTTATTAACACAATATGAAATGAAACAAACAAAAAAAATGCCGCCACTAAATAATCAAAAAAAAAAAAAAACAGTAATTGCGATTATCTCAGAATTCTGACTTTATAACTCGCAATTCTGACCTTTTTTCTAACAATTGCGTGATATAAAGTCAGAATTGCAAGGACACATTTGTGAGTTTATATCTCAGAATTGTGACTGTATGACTCACAATTGTGAGAAAAAAGTCAGAATTGCGAGAAAAAGTCAGAATTGCGAGAAAAAGTCAGAATTGTGAGAAAAAAGTCAGAATTGTGAGAAAAAGTCAGAATTGTGAGAAAAAAGTCAGAATTGCGAGAAAAAGTCAGAATTGCGAGAAAAAGTCAGAATTGTGAGAAAAAAGTCAGAATTGCGAGAAAAAGTCAGAATTGTGAGAAAAAAAGTCAGAATTGTGAGAAAAAAGTCAGAATTGCGAGAAAAAAGTCAGAATTGTGAGAAAAAAGTCAGAATTGTGAGAAAAAAGTCAGAATTGTGACTTTATATCACGCAATTGTGAGTTTATTTATCAGAATTCAGCCAGAATTCTGAGATAAAGTCGCAATTACTGATTTCATCAAATGTTCATCAAATGTCGAAGGCTTGGCTTCAGCAGCATGACCACGAGTCATTGCCATGTGACTGCCTTCCTCCAACAGCAACAGCAGATGTGCAGCTAACAATGCAAAGCTGCATGACCCAAGTTTAACGTCTAGTGTTGCAAGTCAAAATGTATCATTCTTGTTGGTCTTTATTTTGCAGACTGATGTACGCATGTCATCTACAAATCATTCGTCTGTATTTGCTCTTGGGTTGTCATGGCTGCAGATGTTGGTGGCGATGAGATTCCTGATCTCCAGTTTGGCCATCATGATGAGATGTAGAGATTTGCACCTTTCTGAAGTCATATGGTAATGTGTTTTATTTCTGCAGTACTGTTCACAAGTCAAGTACATTTTATTTGTTTAGTGCCTTTCACAATACACATTGTTTCAAAGCAGCCGTACAGAAATGTGGGATGTAATGAAGTTCACAGCGCTGGGAAATAAACTTCTTTTGGCAATGATGTAAACAACCAGTTCAGCTTTGTTCTATAGTATATATGGCTTTATGTGAATGAACCGCGGGGAATCACTGGTTGTAAAAAAAAAAAAAAAAAGTAAATTCTTTATAAACACTGTAAATATTTAATAAAAAAATAAGAACTGTCCATTTTGAGTTCATGGAGCCTTTAACTAATATTATTAATATCGTCAGTAACAGACAGATGTTTTCTTTGTTCGTAGCAAACAGCAGCACAAGATTTAAGGCCCGTACACCATAGCTATAAAATATGTTTTGTAATCTGCCGTTTTAAACTTGTGCACTTTTCTGATTGGCTGTTGATGTTTTTAACATTCATCGGCTGGAAAAGAAATTGTGATTCATTATCAGTATAGTTATACTTATGATGTGAATTCTGCAAATTCTCATCGAATTATAACAAGTATTTTAACTTTATAGTTATTATCATTGGTGCAAACGGGACTCGAGATCGAAACATATCCAGAAAGTGATGGGAACATGACTAAATAAATGAAATGGTAATGGTGATGATACAACGAATTCAGACTCTGGGCTAAAGTTGACCCTGACATAAACACTGTTCTGTTCCTCATCCAGAAATAACGTCAGTATATCTTCATCTCCATCAGACTGATATACAAAAAATAAAAACACTTTAACAAATAATAAAAAAATCAATTCAGTATAAAAATACATCTTTATATGCTTGCGTGTACGTTAATATTCTCACATCTACTCTGAAATAATGCCAAGGATTTAGTAAATTTCTCCAGGAATCTAATTTCGACTCAAGTAGTCTGAACACTCCTCATCTTCCTCGTCTCCCTCTGGGATGTACTTCCCAATGGAGGTTTGGGACTGTGAGTCCGTCTGTAACAGGCTCTGAGGATATGATCCCGGCTCATCTTTAATACTGAGGATTTGATCAGGTTCAGCTTTGTGCGGTTCTGCCGAAACTCCTCCTAACTTCACTGAGAACAGGTTCACATCCGTCCCGCTCTCCTCCTCATCCTCCACATGTGTGGGCGAAACCAGGCTTATGCTGAGAAGTGGACATGTTTCCTGAGGAGAGGCTGTTGGCTCAGTGGTTTCCTCAAACACATTCAGACTCTGAGCGTCTGTGGAAGAGGTGAGGCTCGGGTCGGCATCGGGACTCTGAATCATAAGCAGATCCGAGCTGGATGATGCTGGACAAATGATCGGCGAGGAATCTTGAGCGTCCAGATATTGTGCCACTATTCTCTCATATTTCACAGTCTCCTCTGTCTCTTCTTCCGTGTCTGTTTCCTCGCCGTTTCTCTTGATCTTCTGGACGAAGTCTCGGTCCTCATAGATAGTGTTAACGGGCTCGGCAGCAGTGATGAGAAGAACTTCCTTCACACTCACAACCGAACGCTGGAAAACAACAGGCATTAGTTACACAGAGCCAAAATGACAGAAACTGAGTTGATGAGACAGAGCTGGAGATGATGAGAGAGGTTTTGTGCACTGTAAAAAATCCCAAAAAATGATTGAGGATTGACAGAAGTTTTATGCAGTATCATGCAATAAAGAACTTTGACTTAGAGTCTTACCATTTATTTAAAGTGTTACACTTTATTAGAGCATTAGGAGACTCTCCACCTGATATCTGCCTACACTTTATAGTGATGCTCCTCAACAGACATTGTACTGACCAGAGCTTAAGTTAAAACTTGCTGAGCGCCTAATGAGAGTAAATCATTGTTGGCGAGTATATGAAACAGTGTCAATCGCCAGTATACAGTACATGCACTCCCATAATGCGATTATAATGGGATTTTGGCAATTAAACTTTACCTCATGTAAACGCAATATTTCAATCAAACGAATATGATTATTGTAGTAACCATAATTGCATTAAACTAGATGGTGTACGCCAATTTTAATCACAATATACAGGCATGTAAACACCTTAATCGCATTATTCCTGCTTTGACCAAAGTGTGCGTGTGCTCGGACGTACACGGATGCCGTGTTGTTCACACAACTTCATGAATGAACTCCATGACATTAATCTGAAGTTTTCTCTCCAACAAATCGCTAAACCCTGTCAACACGACTCGCTGCGCAATCTCCGCTCCGTAAGTAGATTGAAACAATGGCCGGTAACATGCGTACTGTATGCCTGTCTGTGTGTGGTATAACCATACGTATTAGCGAATAATTGGAGGAATGAAAACTGCATGTGAATGTATTCTGCTCGTGTCATGAAAACATCTTTTTGTGATTAAGACCTTACTCTGATTATGAGATGAAACCGCATGAAAATTTCTTATCACGATTATAGTGACTAAAATTATATCGGTTATCAATATTATCACGGTTTTGTTAAAATGTGCTGGAAATGTTCAAAAAGTACTGACACGTAAATCATTTCACTAAGTTTTACATTTAAAATCAACAAAAAACAAATAAAATTGTCTTATTTGTTTAAAACACTAAAAACATTATCAATGTCCTGATTTCAAATGACAATCTAATAACATGTATGAAATGATCAAATAAAGCTTTGAAAAACATTTCAGCCTTTAAATAAAGAAAAGGGTCACGTCGAAATGATAATAAATGATTATAGGTATTTTATCTGCTCCATAAATAATTCTGATGCCTTATCCAAAGTGTTTAAAATTGTAGAATCCACATAAGCTTGTTTTTCATCAACCGGTTAAAGTTTATAGTGGTTCATGTGAATTCTGTTTTTTTTTGGCCAGACAAAACACACAGGCTGAATGTGAATGTAACCCTGTAAATCCACTCTCTGACACTAGGTGGCGCTCATGGAGCTGCAGAAATAGGGTTAGAGCATGAAGGGATACAGCTACGGCCAGACTGTCCTACTGGGCACGCGCACATCAATATTTCGTCATTTTTGTTACACTGAACAACAGTTAATTACTGTATTTGCATTATTGTAAGGGTGGGTTTAGGATTGGGGTAGGTGCAGACTTTAATAGAACAAAATCTGATAAGTAGCAAATTTAATCTATTGTTACTTTAAGGCGAGATTTTGCGTCACTTCTGGATTTAGCTGTATCCCTTCTAGCCACAACTCAGAAATAGAGACGATTCCCGGTAACCTCCGTAAACAAAGAAGCATTGAGATTATAAACACTACTTTATAGGCTTTACATGAGCGAAGATGAAAACAAAATGCCATCGAAACTTTTCTGAAGACAGTCAGAACCTTTAGAGGTATATTCATAAAATTATTTCATTCTGTTGCTTAAAACTTCGCTTAATGCTGGACAGTGTTTATTTATCATGAGTTGTTCAAATCGTGGTAACTGAATATGGTTTTAATGATAATTTAAACATGAAACAGTAATACTAACCGTGGGGAATTTCATCATGATTTATCGTAAAATCTGTACTCGTTACATCCCTAACTCTGATTATGAGAAATAATAGCATATTGGTGCACAAGTAAATATAGTCAGTGAAAAGTTGTGAGAATGTGAACAAATGTGAACGACGCTCTGGACAGTCAACAGGCCAGTGCTGCAATGTCACGAAGTGTGTTTCAAGTTGTGTGTGTGCAAACATCCGAAGCGCACCCAGAAAGCCACGTCAGACAGCGCACGAATACTACACTGAGGTCTCTTTCACATCTTGTGCTTGAACAGAGTGACAGCATCCTAAAACTACTAGTCAGACCTACCTGAAAAACACTGTTTATTTCATTTGTATCGTAGTTTTATTGTGTTTATTTGTACTTTTGCTTGTAATTTGATTATTTGTTATTTTATTACTGACCGTTTTCCTCGTCTTTAATAATGTTTTAAACTTACATTAGTTAGGCTAGTAGTTTCAGCTGTGTTTATAGCAGTTTCTACCTGCCTGTTTTTGCACAAACAGTTTAATAGCTGGTAAACTTTCTTAAGTCACAGGCCATTGGCAGGTGTGGCTAAAAGTTAGTTTTAGGCCCTGCTACTAACTATAAGTAACTTTGCAACTCCATGTCAGCTTGTTCCACTAACTCGAACTCTAACCTAACAGTCTACAGATACTCTAATTCACAGTTAGTACAATGTCTAAAGTGGACTACTAAAATAAAGTGCAACCAATTTAAGAGTTCATATGATGCTTTTTAATGTTTTCCTTACAACTTCATAACATTTATGATTAATTCATAGTATTTGAAAACAATACTTTTTCCTTGACAAAATCTATTTAAATGTTATTAAACTAATGATGAAGATGGTTGTTTTTCAGATTTTTTTTCTGTACTATTTCTTTCTTTCTTTTTCAGTGCAAAGCTGAAGTGTATTTTACTGCACAGTATATTTCTGCACTTTAGACAGACTCAGAAGTCGAGTCTCTCGTATCACTTCATCAAATCAAAACCCTCTTGCATCATTTGCATGATATTTTGAGTTTGCACATCCTGTTAAAGTGTGTTTCTCTTACCAGGACTGCAGGAAGGGGTTTTGAGCAGAAGTAACGAATAACCAGTCTGGGGGTGAAAATCAGTAACAGCAGCATCAGCAGAAGAAACAGGACGACAGAGAGCACTGCATCTGAAACACACACACAACACTGGACTCAAGTCTTCAGTATTTCAGCATGTAATCTCTTACTTTCAGTGTGTTCACACTTGATTCCATTGCTGGGTCCAAACCAGATCTTAATTACTCCCCACTTCCCCCTGCTTTAGTTTACACTGTATTTTTGGGCAAACATTTTCACAGTATGTTTGCATCAATGTGAGAATTAGCAGCAGCTCTTTACCATTGTAAACAGATATTTCTGAAATCAAATTAGATTCAAGTCTGATTAAAATCTTGGGTCTGATCTGGATCAAACCTCCAGTATGTGTTGTTCAAAATGTTTTAGTGGGATACTTCTGAGGCAAAAAAATAAAATAAAATAAAAATAAAAAAAATCAGGATTATCCTGATCCAAGAATAAGGGTGGATTCAGAATGTATACAATGTTTGCGTTGTGTTGCATTGAGTATGTCAGGGTCTGTTTACACGACACCGTTTTCAGCTAAAACACAAAACGTTCAGTGTGTTTTGGCCGTTCATTTACACAACAATGGTGTTTTGGAGGCCTAAAAACACAATACAGTTCTCACCTCACTGCTAATTTTGTGAAAACGGTGACATCACGCACATGCGTGTTACGTGTTTCTTTACAAAGTTACATCGCCAACTACTGGTCTGGCAGCAGAATTCAGCATTTTAGACATTTTTCAAATCAGTGTGAACAGGAATCATTCTATACGAAAAACACAAAGGAAAAACTGTTCGTTTTTAGTCCATTGTTGTTGTGTAAACGTTCCCTGAGTTTCTTTGTGTTTTAGCTGGGTTTTCCTTGTTCCTGTTTTCCTTAGTTCTCATTCATTCTTGCCATGTTTCCAACTGAGCTACACACCTGTTCCCTGTTCTGATGTTTATTATCATTCACTGTGTGTCTGTGTGTTTTTAGCCCTCGGTGTATTCAGTTCTTTGTCTTGTGTTGTTTGCACAGCCACTCGTTTGCTCCTGTTTGGGTTATCTTTGTTTTTTGTTATTAAGAAATAATATTGCTGCATTTAGATCCTTCTTTCTTCCTTTACTGTCACACATGTAATATATATACACACATTTATATTTTGCACTTGATTTGTTTGGCCATAACAGTGATAAAGTAGATAAAGTAGATGAGTATCTTTTAAGCCTAGTATAAAAAAGCTTTATTTTTCCCTACACAAAATTATCCCCAAACAGCTGTCAAAAATAATGGTTTATTTATCTGTCATTTATCACAGTATATTAATTATGAGATGAACCAGTCAAAAGTGGTTTCTAACAACTGCACTCCTCATTGAATGCATATTTGTCAGATGAGGGCATGGGATTTCAAAAAACATGGGATTTACAAATCCACTCTGATCCAGATTAAACTTTTTGAACAACTGGGCCTTTATGATCGCAGTTACACAAATCACATGAGCACTTCTTTAGTGTCAATCTAATACAGTTGGAGTCTGTTGTAACAGTTTTCCTGTTACTAATATATACCAGCAGTTTTCTCCAGTGGATTTACTGTTATTACTCACCTGAGCTATTTGAGGTGTATGAGTTGCCCTATTTAAGGGAACAAAGAAGGAGAAATGGCAGGAAGTTGATCCTCTACCTGCAGAGACAGGCTTACCTCATGGTGGTTGTGGGCTTTTTACCCAGGTTGAGGAACTTTAGAGCTATAAGCTCATCTGTAAGTAATTGTCATTGTTTCTATTTTGGTTTGTTAACATTCATGTTCATAGCACATGGTTATGGTTTGTTTGAATTTTGTTTGCAGAGGGTTTGTGTTTGAGCCTATATGGATTACTTGGGGGCTTAAACAACTGAGAAGATTGGGACTAAGAGTTGATTTCTATTTACTACTTGACTGTTATCGGTTGCTAAATAACGTCTTACTTCAAACATGGACAAAGCTCTCTGAGGATTGAACTCTGCTGTGGATCATCTTGCCATTTAAGTACGGTTTTCTCTATTCATATTCAACAAAGACTGAGCAAAGCTTATGGTCCTAACTGATGAGAAACTAAAGACTATGCTTTATGTGATGGACTAAGTTTTTTATCCTTTCGTTCCAACTGTTTGACCGTCAGCTATTGGTGTCATGTTGAATTATGAATGTTTTGTGTAACTATGTTTAATACACTTGACTCATGAGTAAGATTGGTCTGGTTGGTCCCTTATTTTACGTAGCACTTCAATAAAAGTTAACAGGATAGGTGTTACACTGTTACATATTGAAGAAAACTGGATACCTGAGTGATTTGAAGTTTGTGGGGATGGAGGGATGGAGGCACACACGGGCGGTCTCTGGGATGTGCCGTGGGGTGCGTGGTAATCATCGATAGAGACATTCACGCAGTACGTTCGGCCAGGGGCCAGGTCGGGAATGGTCTTGTTCCCTAAACCTTCAGTGTACTGAGTAACCTAGAAGTCAACACAAAGAGCAGCAAATACAACATTTGACATCGTAAATAAAGTATTAAATTAATGCACACATTTAACTGATTTATAATGAGGTTATACTAGAGCAGAGGGTTCTCTTTCAAACATTCGCTCAGTATCCTACAAAGGGAACGCCTCTGGGAGTGACAGATCCTGGAAGCACCAATTACACCACGTCTGTCAGGGAGTCCCGCCTCCCTAATATATACCACTGCCAGTGGTCCCTACTTCATTCTCGATCTCTTCCCCGTGAAGATCAAACTGGAAGCTATCCTTTCTTTCAAATAGTTGTTTAACTGTTCTGAGACAAGCCGTCAAGGTACGTCACCGAACGCAGCTGTTTTGCTAGCGGGTCTGTTTCACTGTAGCGGTAATTTATTTGCTTCGTGTATATTAAGAAAATTAACGCGGTACGGCGAATTATCTTAGATATTCGTTGTGGTGAGCTTATTATTAATTTAGTTATGGCAACTGCTAGTTCTGTAAGCAGCGGACCGAAATCGGAGACCTTACGCCTGTGCGGGTCAATGATCTCAGGCAAGGATCCTCATCCTTTATGCATCGTATGCCTGGGGGTGAGACGCTCATGCAGCCCTCACGAACCCTGAATGCTGTCCTCACTGTTCTCTCTTCCCGTCAAGGGTGCTAGAGAGAAGAGTGCGGGTCGCGGCCGCCAACAAAGGAGACCCCTGCCTTTCTCCACTGCCCGTGGAGGAAACTAAACAGCCCCCTGCGTCGTGCAGCTGGGGCGAATTTATGGATGAAGACTCCCCCGACCTACCTCCCAATTTGGATCCTTTACGGATGTAAGGGAGAAAGACGATGATGATGACGAAGCTATCACTTGTCTGTTGGAGGAGGACAGAGAGGAGGATGATGACAACGACACGATCCTCCCGCCAAATCCCTCCCGGCTGGGCAGTGCGTTAAGCGAAGGGTCTCCCTCCCCAGCTCAGGCGGAGCTCACCCTTCTCGAAATGAGCCGGAGGGCAGAACTCTCCAGACATGCCAGGGGACGGAGAGAGATCTCTATGACGGCAAGAGACTACCGTCACGTGCCCAACCTGTTAAACGGCTCATTCCAGTGGTCCCAGCGTGTGTTTCTGGGATGAACCCTTTTCACACAGGGTTCCTGTAAAAGGATTTTCTAGGCTGGATGTTAATAACATGGAGGAGTTAGGGATGTCAAATCCCCCTCATGTTGAGCTGTCAGTGGCACATCATCTCAACCCTAACCGCAGAGCAGCCTTTTCGTCGCCGCAGCAGGCAGAGAGAGAGACAAAAATTGTCGTATCTCATTTGGAGAGCCTAGGCTTCAGGATAAACGAGACAAAAAGCTGCTTGGTGCCCACACAAGAGATCATTTACCTGGGTCTCAGACCGAACTCAGACCTGTATCAAACGTTTCTGTCGCATCAGGTCAATTCGGGGCTGTTTGTCCCCTTTCCAGAAAGGAAACAGAGTTCAATTCAGACTGTGTTTACGTCTTCTGGGTCTGATGGCCTCGACAGTTTCAGTCATTCCACTGGACTGTTGCGAATGAGGGATTTCCAGCACTGGACAGCGATGCAGCGTTTGTGTCCAAAACGCCACCTAAACCGCAAAGTGATAGTAACATCACTTAGCATGCGCGCTCTCCATCATTGCAGAGATCGTGTTTTTCTCGAGTCAGGCACTCCGCTGGGAGCAGTTTCTCTGAGAAAGGTGGTCCCAACGGAGGTGTCGCTCACAGGTTGGGGTGCAGGACATTTTCAATGGAGGGACAGAAAGCTCTCGGACTAAATCTGAGAAAGGTGGTCGCAACGGATGTGTCGCTCACAGGTTGGGGTGCAGGACATTTTCAATGGAGGGACAGAAAGCTCTCGGACTAAATCTGAGAAAGGTGGTCGCAACGGAGGTGTCGCTCACAGGTTGGGGTGCAGGACATTTTCAATGGAGGGACAGAAAGCTCTCGGACTAAATCTGAGAAAGGTGGTCGCAACGGAGGTGTCGCTCACAGGTTGGGGTGCAGGACATTTTCAATGGAGGGACAGAAAGCTCTCGGACTAAATCTGAGAAAGGTGGTCGCAACGGATGTGTCGCTCACAGGTTGGGGTGCAGTGTGCGAGGGCAGGATAGCGAAAGGGAAATGGCCCGTCTCGCTACAGAACGCACACATAAACTTCCTGGAACTGTTAACGGTGTTTCTAAAGAACCACCACGTTTTGATCAGATCAGACAACACATAAATAGTCCTAAATAGTATTCGAAATAAGAATTAGTGTGTCCCAAATCGTAGTATGTTGAAATGAGTATTCCAAAGATACCCGGATGGTCTACTTTTTCCAGTTAGAATTCGAAGTGCAGATCCGTGCACACTTCTAACGGCTAATATTGCCCATAACGCATTGCGCTGTGGACGAGAATTCGATTAGAACTACAAATACGAATAAAAAGTGTTAAAAAACTACAAACATGACGGATGTGCGAGACCGACGGTTAAGAAGAGCGGTTAAGATAAAGGGGCTTGAGTGATTAATAATCAGTATCTAACCTGATGAAAATATATTAAATGTTATCCACATTATATTTCATCTGCAAAGGCATTGTGAACTTTTATAACGATGCGTTTGGTCATTAACTTTTAAATGCATCATTATGCAAAGACGAGGAGAGACCCGACTGGCAGATAAACGTGTGACTACATTTCTCTCCGAAATGCTAGGAAATTTAATTTAATTGAATGTGGAGGATTTTAACTGTGACAAGATGATTGACAGGACAGTTTAAACAGTTACAGGTTGCGTAACTAAGCGACAGAACGTCCGTTAAAGACACAAAAGCTTGCATACTCTTCTGCTACACACTCAAAAGTATGTACTTTTTCTTTACAAAAACAGTACATACTTTTAGGGTGTAGTATAAGTAGGCGAATTGGGATGCAGCAACTGTCTTGTTGGCAGAGGTGTTTTACACTAACTCCACAATTACCATTAATCTGACAGAAAAAATGACAAGAAACCTGTCTTCACCCTTTTCCCATCAGATGAGAAAGGTGTTTATTTTATTATAAAAATGAAAAAAATATTTAAAAGTGGAAAAAAAGTGCCTTGCAGGTCTTTAATGGATTAGTTCACTTCAGAATTAAACTTTTCCTGATAATTTACTCACCTCCATGTCATCCAAGATGTTCATGTCTTTCTTCTTCAGTGGAAATGAAATGAAGGTTTTTGAGGAAAACATTCCAGGATTTTTCTCCATATAGTGGACTTCACTGGGGTTCAACGGGTTGAAGGTCAAAATGTCAGTTTCAGTGCAGCTTCAAAGAGCTCTACATGATCCCAGATGAGGAATAAGAGTCTCATCTAGAGAAACATTTTCTAATATAATTTTTAACTACAAATGAGCATTTGTGGTTAAAAAGTATATAATTTTTTTTTAGAAAATGACAGAGAAAAATCCTGGAATGTTTTCCTCAAAAAAGTTTTCCTTCATTTCTTTTTCTTTCTTCAGTCGAAAACATGAACATCTTGGATGACATGGGGGTGAGTAAATTAACAGGAAAATTTCATCCTTCAAAAAAATTTCAATCCTTTAATAGTTAAAATAAAGTGTTCATGAGGTAAGTTAGGAGTAGTGTAGGGGAAGGCTTTATTGTCCCAATAACGCAGCATCCATTTATAAATATAATCATTACTTTCAATATGTTATCATTGCATTCTCTTTAGTAATATAAACAGTGTGCAATAACAGTAACTGCCACAATTTACACTAAGTACAAATAGCATCTAACAACTATTTACACATAGTGCAAAGAAAATACTGCTATTTTCCCTTTTACTGATATTTAATAGGCCTGGAAACAATTATACTTAATACACCTCCTCTGATGCAACTGCTCAGCTGACCCAAATTCACCCTAAATGAGTGTCATGTCAGTTCTCTCACCTCTGTCCCATCTTCACTGTTGGCCGACAGTTTATAGCGAAACCTGTGTGAATTGTAAACTTCGTGGAGTCTCTCAGCTGGAGCGCTGAGAACCACACAGAGCGAACGATTACATGCTGTGACTGTCAGCAGCGGCGCCTCAAACGTAGCTTCAGGAGAAAAACAGAAAGAAGACATGTTGTACGAGGCATTCTACACAGGTACCACATTATACAGTAGTGTACCCTTACAAAACACAAGTATCTTCAGATTAAGTATACTTAAGTAACGTTCAAGTATATTTTATGTGGTAGATATACTAAAATCAATGCACTAGTAGTAAACTTTTAAGTGTGCTATTTCAATACTATTTGGGACTAAATTGGCCCACTTTTTAGTGTATAGAAATATATTTTTAAGTATACTTTAAGTGTAAACTTGAGTACACAACTAGTTTACTACACAACTACATTTTTCATTTGTACTGCAGCATTTACTAGTCACTTGTAGCACATTTTGTAGTTTATGAAAGTATGCTTTGAAGTGTATTTTAAGTAAACTACTGCAAGGTTACTTCTGTGTGAACGTAACATCACACTTATAGTTTACTATTTCTATATTATTTTTGCAATTTAAGTATATGACTATGTTCCTGTTTAGGTATTAATTTGATACTTGAAATATGCATTTAACTGTACTTTAAGTCGATTTTAAGTAAATTCCCACAGTATGTACACTACCAGTGGACTGACTACACAAATATTCAGAATAAGGAACATGTCTGTTTTCTTTATAAATCAATATTTTCAAACAATGTAAGTTCATAAGACAGTGTGTAAAACTATGTGAAAAAAGTATATAACAGTCTACTCAATCAGAAGAGTAAACAACTAAGACTGAGAATAAGTATAGGCCAAAAATAAATTTTTGCTAGTTTCAGCCTGGCGCAGTTATCATTTTCACGTCCTGCGCCACATTGTTTAAATAGCAAATTATTTGCACCTATTTGTGCGCCTATGTCTAAAGACGAAGTGTGTTCAGGTGCGCTGTTGGCGTGTGGCTATTTTGAGGAAACCTGGTCTAAAGTCAATGCTGCAGTATTTTTTTGATGTTTAAAGAGCACGTCAGTAATATACACCTATTTTGAGAACATGCACGCTTTAGACCATGTGCTCAGATCGTTAAAATAGGGCCCTTAGAATCTTCTGTCAGTATAAGTCAAGTATGCTTGAGTTTAATTTGAAGTATTTCTCTGAAGTAAAAGTAGAATGAAAGTATACTTGCTTATGTTTTAGTTTAAAAGAAGAATACTAATAACACACTTGAATGAACTTTTTTGTAAGAGTAAGAAAATTGACATCTTCACCCCTTATTCAAATATTCCAAAAAATGTGTTAGAGATTTTGTAAGCATATTGTGTGGTTGTACTTGGAGTCAATTATTTTATTTATGATCAAGCAATGAAACATGCCAAAACAGTAAATTTGAAAGTAATGTAATTAGTTACTTTTTAGGGAGAAACACAAAATTGTAATGCACTACTTTTAAAAGTAACTTTCCCCAACACTGAACATAGGATTGTCCACACAATAGCTGCTATATGCATTATCCATGGAGCATGTTTTGTAGTTCATGTAGGTCTATAAATAAAGATGTCTCTCTCTCTTACTGCCACGAATGGGTTTGAATTCTTTGCAGTGTGATTCTAGTGACTTCTGGCTGCCCAGAGCAGCAAACACACTGATGAAATAGGTTTCCTCCACATCAGATAAGGCTTCTGTGAGGTCACATCGCAGAGGAGACGTCACGTTCACGCACTCATTCACCACCACCTCTCCCCTTCTGCAACACAGAGCAGAATTACACTTAGAATAAGCATCCATCCTAAAATAAATGGACACTCTATCCAAAGAGACAGAAACATGTTGTTTTGTTGTAGGGTGAATGTTCGCACCTCATGTGAATAGCTGTTCAAATACTATACTATATAATACTAATATCCTAAACAGGCTGTCACCATGTCATCTTTATTGGATTTATTGTTATGCATTAATAATACTGTTGTAGAGTCACTTAGTTATTCAATTTCTAACAGTATGTTATTAAACAATTGTTTTAAGGAATGGCTGAGTCTATATGTTTGCTTTTGCTGTGTGACAGAGGCAGTACATACTTGAGTGTCTGTATTCGGACTGTGTAGACGACACCATCAGGAGAGCCGGGCCCCATTTCCCAGGACAATGTGTGGACGAAATACTGAGAGGATAGGTTCAGATTTACCGGGGCAGGTATGTCCATGCATAATGCTTCAGAAGGGAAAAAAAAATTAGATAAAGTTATGATTTAGTCAAGTTTTCAATTCTACACTCTTACATAAAAAGGTTCAATGACTCAAAGTTAGATCCGGACTCAATTTTTAAGGGGTGGTTGATTATGATTTGACCTTTTTAACTTTAGTTAGTGTGTAATGTTGCTGTTTGATCATAAACAACATCTGAAAAGTTACAACGCTCAAAGTTCAATGCAAAGGGAGATATTTTCATTTACAGAAATCGCTGTTTAAGGACTACAACAAACGGCTGGTAGGGACTACAACGAGCTTCTTCCCGGGTTAGTGATATCACAAACCCTAAAATTTACATAAACCCCACCCCCGAGAACACACAACAAAGGGGGCGGGGCCATGTTGGGCTGTTTAGAGAAGAGGAAGAGTTGTTGTAGTGGAGTGTTGTTGACATGCCGTCATTTTACACCGGACTGCTTCACAAACGAGGTCAATTCAACACAAAAGATGAACATGACGACACATGCTAGTGGATGAGTTGAATCAACTCCACAGCAACTACATAAATTTATCCACTAACCATTCAGAAACGACTAAAAGTTGTAACTTCTTCCTGAGTCTCTCCATCAGTGTCGACTCCGGTTTGAACAATGTAAGGCTGAACACTTTCGTCATTTTTGGCTGCGCGAGATTCTCCAGCTTTGTTGTTGTTGAGCTGTTAAAGCTCCGCCCTCTTCTGGAAAGGGGGCGGGAGCAGCAGCTCATTTGCATTTAAAGGGACACACACAAAAACGGCGCTTATACCCAAATAGGGGCAAATTTGACAAGCTCTCATAAATGATCTGTGGGGTATTTTGAGCTGAAACTTCACAGACACATTCTGGGGACACAAGAGACTTAAAAGGGCATTATAGGTCCACTTTAAAGAACCCTTTATGCCAAAAAGGTTCTGCACAAGGAGAAATGTCTTAAATGATTGCATAAATGAATTCATAAAATGTAATTAAAATAAAAATAAAAAAATAAAATAACCATTTTTCCTACCATGAACCTGACCTTATAACATTTCACCCCAAAATCAAAAGAAATGATAAAATAAACACTGTATGAGTGCACACCCTTTTATAAGTATGTGGCTGTGTTCAGAATGATCTAATCATTACGCTCATGTGAAACAGTGCACAACTACAAATAAATCTCCACTTTTCTGACATCTTCATGCTACTGCAAGAGCCATGGGCCACAAAGAGCTTACAAAACATCAGCAAGATCTCAGCGCTGAAAGGCATCGCTCAAATCAGGCAAAATTTTCCCCAAAATTTCCAAGGCATTAGTTATCCCATGGGACACAGTGAAGACAGTCATCAGCAACTGGGGAAAGTATTTCACAACAGTGATGTTATCAAGAACAAGGCGTCCCTCTAAAACTGATGAGAAGACAAAGAGAAGACTGGACAGTAAGGCTGTCAAGAGGCCGACAGCGACATGAAAAGTAGCAGATCTTTCTGGCAAGTACTGTTTGTTCCCTACATGTGACTCCTGTATTTTCCATCTGTTTGTGCTATGAGACTAAAAACATCCAAGCCTGGCTAAACTTTGCAAAAACATATATTCAGTCTTCCAAAACCTTCTGGAAAAATGTGTTATGGTCTGATGAGACCAAGACTGAACTTTTTGGCCGTAGAACCGTAATTGTGACGTTACTTCAGATCTTAACTTACCCCTCTAGTGTATGATATATGAATTATTTTGAGATTAAACCACATGATACTTGTTGCTACCTTAAACTGACTGTTTGTCATAGTTTACAGCATTGATATTTTATTTGTTTGTGCAATTTTATGTTTTCTCCAACAGCCCAAGCTACAGAATGATGCATTAAACAGGAATAAAATGTAATTGGGTCATTGATGAATAAGGTTTTTAAAAGTGTAAAAAAACATAATAGAGATGTAATTAATTGTTAACACTTTATAAAAAACACAATCTCATTTTTAGTTTTATTATCAATTAACACTGCTTTTGTCATTTTTTTTTTTTTACAAGATGGACAAAATTGGTCACCAAAAAAGTCATTCGGTTTAACCAAAATTTTGGTTATACCAAATGACAATATTTTCAAACAATGCTAACTGACTGAAATCTAGCTAGCTAGCAAAAAGACAATCAAACATTTTATATTTAGCACAAGTTTTTAAAATATTAGGTTTTCCATGTTTTATAGCGGTTGCACTGAATGACCTGATGTTTTGGGACATGCGTATGAACAAGTGAAAACATGAATTTATCGAATAGTTAAGAGAGAGTTAGTTATTTTGCTTCACGACCATGTGGTCCTTTGCAGGTGTCTGAATGATGTCACATCCTGTCACATGAAACTGACCGCATGACTTGATCCAAAATGGTCCCTTTATGGTAACCTTTGGTTACTCCGAATTTTATCAATGAAATTAATTTTTCCGGACATTATTTCTCATAACAAAGCAATGACTTCACATAATTGTAATACCATTTTGCACTTTGATGATATATGATGTTATAAAATCATGCTAGAATGAAAAAATATATACATTTATTACATTTTAAATATTTTAATCACAAATTAAATAGCTGTATTGGCCTTTGGACGGTTGAACCGAATGACCTTCTGACACTTCAAAATCTTTAAAATATCTTTATATGTAGCGAAATATAATTAAAACCTTTTGGATTCAATAAAAGAGATCTAGCTGTACTATGTTACATACTTTGAATGTCATATCTTTGTTTTTTATTATTAAGGCCTTTCAACAAAAAAAAAGACCCGTCACGTCACTGACTCAAATAATAAATCAGAAGGTAACTTAGGAAGAGGAACGCGGCCCCGTTCCCTCAGTCTGTCCATTTCCTCATCCGTTTGACGAAGTGGAGCGCATGGGATTCCGTGAGAGGAAGTGCTCAGGGAAGTGTCTAACGAGCTTAGCCATGTCCCACTGAGTGTTCTGAAATATTTGGTGTCGGTTGGACGGGGAGGAGCAAATATTTCCTGTGTCGGTGTTAAAGCAACACTAGAAATTAGTGCACGCTCTCTGGATCACAGAAACTTATCAAACAGGTGACTTCATGTCAAACACACCAAATGAAATTAAGCTTTGATTGATATGCACAACAATTTTTTAATTGAATCTTGTGTATAAACTTGTGATTTTTCTGTGCCATTCCTTGATCACTTGCTCAGTTGGTAAACAATTTAAAACAGGCCTCAGTATTAATTAGGGCTGGGTAAAAAAATATTGATTTCTCGATTTTAATCGATTCTCATTTTTACGAACTGATATCGATTCTTAAATCCCAAGAATCGATTAGTCTAGTGTGTTTTCAGTTGATGAATGAGCAGAATATGTAGCGCCTCCCATCCAATAAATCGCAATAATCTTTGAGCTTTGTTACTTTTGATATGAAGCAAAGTCTCCGATTTCAAATGACGTCCATCTTATTATGAGATTCAGAAAATAAATACCGTTTTGGCGCTGTTTAATGTGGCGTGACAGATCGCTTCAGCGCCTCAGTTAAAGAGAAGCATGTGATCATCCTCTCCTCCGCTTTAATACCAGTTACAGCGAAATAAACATGCATGAACATCTGAAGGTATGTTAAAATATACAGTACAACTTACTGAAATCCGTATCATGTCTCGTGTAATCGCTCAATCAGTGCTTCAACCTCGGAAAGACGTCAATAAAAGCTTGCAAACAATGTCACGTAACGTCACATTTACCTCAGAAAAACACATTCAGTGACCATAAACTCATTAGTCAGCTAGAAAAGTGCTCTAGAAAGATAAATATAGCTATGCACCGTTACATATTCATTATCATTTAATGTTCTTCAATATTTAATGCATGTTTGATTATAAATCAGTTATGACAGCCGCGATTTAAATGTTTATATTTCAAAAAACGAATTGGAGTAGAAATATGATTATGTAATTCTAAACTTTATTTATAATGAAAACATAATTGCGTATAATTTAAGTGTTTGTATGTAAATTTGGTTGTAAAATGGTTAAAAGTTAATTTAACCGTCAATATTAATATAGTAGTACCAACTGACTTTCATGTGTAGTTTACAGCATTAGCCGAGAGATTTTTTTCCTCTAGAAAATTTGCCATGTACTGTAACTGAAATACTACATCCAAAATAATCGAAATCGAATCGAAATCATAATCGAAAGTAAGTGAATAGTAATCGAATCGAATTGTGAAAATTGTGTCAATACCCAGCCCTAGAATTAAATATTCAAGTGATTTCCTTCTCTTTACATCTTCACATTTTCCCCTTTAACAATACATTTAGTGGACACAATGCACCATATATGGTTAAAGACAAAAAAATGTGAGGATGTTAATCTTTTTTTCTTTTCTGCACTGTGAATCAGGATGCAAATAAGTTTGACACGATTGGTATCAAATGTGTGTTGGTCGAGTTGAAATGAAACGAGCATCTCTGCAGTAAAAGATATCGACAAAGGGCCTTGACATCCTGGACAAATGAAAATTGTTTTCAAACTTTAGGCCCCAAAAAGCGAAATCGAAGAACGAACTAGTGTGATGTAATTTTGAATGAGATCAGGCCAAAACGAAGCTCGTTTGGTGCTCATTTCGGGAGTTTAAAACCATTCGCCAAAGTGAACTTTCCGAATGAAAAGGATGTTAACGCATGTTTTCACACGTGTCAATGCTGGACTCGTGAAATTCACGTCTCTCCATTAGAAGTGTATCTAAAACTAGGAAGTTGAGCAGGAATAAAACAATATATTACAAGTAAAATTAAGATTTGCACAAACACCCCAGATGAACTGCTGTTATAAAGTCTACACCTGATAAGGGTCTTTATTTCGCCCTACAGTCTTGATGCAGTGATGCAGGTTTCCTGTCGTCTTCACCACAGGAGCAGCTCACTGTGCCACTGCCACCACAGACTCTTTCACAGAGTTATCAAACGACCGTTTTAAAGCTTTGATGTAAAGCAGAAGCATAAGAACATGGCTGTCGGCTCGTTTGCTTGAAGAGGATCAACGACAGGCCTACCAAACCAAGGGCTGTTAATGAAATCAAACTAAACAAAATCTGATGCACATAGAGTGCAGTTTATATCTCAGCTTTAGAGAAGTCTGTTTCAGTGATCCAGTGCTTTAACGCCAAACTCATCAATATTCACATATGATTGAAAGTGGATGTCTAAAATAAAACTATTAAGTCTAGCTCTTTTACTTGTTTTCTTTATTAAAAAAGTTTTCACAGGATGAATACTGAGAGTTTAAGCTTTCGACTGACACTAATTTACGATGATTACTAATGTGAACGAGGGAAAACACAGACAGTTAACAGCTCAAATCTCATTCAGTTTTAGTTTTTAGTGCAAACACTTAATACTTTAAATAACAAGGTTATAATTTGCATAAACATTGAGTAGAGTGGAAGCAAAATAAAGAAGAATAGCTTAAACTGAGTCATTCAGTTAATATCAACAAAATCATGTTGGTTGTACTAAACATTGTTTATTCTCATAAAACAATTTAAAAATCTTGATTTTCAAGAGTTATCCTAATATTAGCAGGCAAGTATTAGCAGATTAAAATAATCAGCTTGGGAAGTTTTTTATTATAATTTATTTTAATTGGACATGGAAAATCCCTGTCAGATTCACATGTCCATTTACTGTACTTGAGAGAGTTTGTCTATCAGCACAGGTCAGGTCAGGTTTGATCAGCATAAGTCATGCACTCTTACCCAGCTGAAGCAGAGCAAGAGCTGTCAGTGTCCTTGTTATCACAGACATCGCGTGTCTGTCGGCTTCACATCAGTCCAGTCTTTCCTCATGTTCTCCCAGAGACATCCCGTGATTTATCTTCCTCAGGATCTCCTCCACTTTCTCACACTGCTCTGTTTGAATACCGCAGCATTATGTGCTTCTACTGACACTGAAGAAGAGAAATGTTTGACAGTGGATTCCAGATACTTTCATTTTCTTTGTACTATTTCCGGTTTTGACTCGTTTCAAGGCTTGTCGGTGGGCGTGGCTTGTTCTGCTCGTCAGGGAGCATGCGCAGCATTCGGCGTGACACTCACACAGGCTCTGTCCGAGCAAACTTCACGGTGAATAACAAGACAATGCACATAAATCCCTAACTCTGCTCCAAACACTGGATTGTGTGGTTTATCTCAGAGACTGAACTGGCCTGAAGCGAAAGGTTTGTGCTCCCTAACTAGTGCACTAAACATACACATCCAGGGCGCCAAATACAGAGTTTGTCCACATGCGGACATTTTATGGCAGGGGAATTACGCAGTTCACTGAATTACTGGAGATCATTTCATTTTCGCTTATGCGTTGGAGGAAGAATATTGATCAATATCGAAACTTACTGGACAGAACATGACTATGTGTGTGATAAAAGCGTATAACGTACATCTTAATCACCAAAGACGCGAGAAATAAGCGCAATAATTTATTATAGGCTGCATTTTCACAATATACACAATATATAAAGTGTAATGGGATCTTGATAAAGAGTGTTCAGGAAGAATGAATGTGTTCCTGCAGAACATCACCTCTGACCTGAGCTTCATTTAGTCATTTAAAACTTTACTTTACTAAGTGTAACTATATATATATATATATATATATATATATATATATATATATATTTTTTTTTTTTTTTTTTTTTTTACTTTATTATTTTGTATTTTGAGGGGATTTTGTGCAACTAAACAATATTTACCTCTAAATTATGTGTTAAGGCCTTTGCACACTGAGTCCGAAATTTCGAACTCAATGTGCAAAAAAAAAAAAAATATTAGAAATAAATTATATTTTTCTGTTTAAGATCAAATTTAAAACATTTAAAATTGAGGCACAGTAATACTTGGGTAAAGTTGGTTTTATATTCGCACATTCGGACTTCTGATAAATCCAGACTTTCCAATAAATGTGCAATAAATTAATGTTTGCGAATTTTAAGCAGCGACATGATATTGACAACCAACGATTGTCAACTTACAACATTTTTCACAGTCGATCAAAATAGGCAAGTATTGTTTTAATGGCATATTTACTTGTGAATGTCCAATGAATGTCCAATGTAGTGTGATTAAAAAGGCTATTGAATACGGATGTCCGAATGTGCGAATATAAAACCAACTTTACCCAAGTTACAGAAATCTGGTGGAAAAGAAACAGAAAATCATATGTAAAATATCTAATAATAATGATAATGAACTGTAAAGTATCTTTCACATCTCTCAGTAGTTGTTCATAATGTTTTACTGAAATAAAATAAAAACCTAACTCTAATTCCTCAGTAATTTCCTCTCATGTCAGTGTTCATTACCCATTGAATTAATGATAGATTTCACTGACATTTTGTCTGAAACAAAAATCTTGCTAGTCATTTGGAAACTTTCTCTTAAAGGAACCCCTGGTGTTAAAGGATTAGTTCACTTTCAAATGAAATTTCCTGATCATTTACTCACCCCCATGTCATTCAAGATGTTCATGTCTTTCTTTCTTCAGTGGAAAAGAAATGAAGGGTTTTTTTTATTTTTATTTTTATTTTTTTATTATGCAAGACATATAGTTACAAAATTTACAGATTAGAAATTAAATGCAAAATACAAAAACAAAGACCAACAAAACATACATAACAGCCAGTACGATATGAGTATGTGTGTGTAACTGTAAGTGTAACTGGGTGTGGGAGTGGAAATATATGAATAAAGGAGCATGTAGGGAAGTACAACAGACATAACCAGAGTTGGAAAATGGGGGATGAGAAAGGTGATAGTAATAGCAATATTAATAATAATAATAATAATAACAAAAAAATAATAATAAATTCAATTAATAAGAAATGACAAATAGTAAAGATAGTATTAGCAGTAGTAGCAATGATAAACACATTAACAAATATACTCATTTCATCTGGAATGAGGGAGGGAGGGAGAAATGAATGTTTTTGATTTCCAGGATTATTCTCCTAGCTATGAGTTTTCAAGCGCATTTGAACTCTCATGCTCATTAAACTCCCACAGCGTAAAGCCAGTGTTTGCAAGACCAAATAATGTACAACCAAAACAGAAGATTGAATCTGATCATTTTGAGTACATTAACCGTGATCTATGTATGCTCTCTCCATTTTTCATCCTCGCAGTCACCTAATAAACTTCTTGTTTATTGATCTGTTGCATAACATCAATATCACAATTGCATCCGTCCTTATATTCGGGAAAACAGAACTCTTTTATTGCTTAACTATATCCTTACAGGAACATTTTCCCCATATCTTGAATTTGGTGGTATTTTATTATTATTATTATTATTATTATTAATTTTGGTGGCACTTCTGCCCCAAGACCAGATGGCGGGCTCTTTTGCGAGCGGAGGCCCCTTCTGTTGCAAGGCCCATTTCAAGTGAAGCAAAAGCCTTTACTGGGAGAGAGAATGTACTGAGGCTACATCTACTCTAATCCACACTTGAAAACGCATCTTTTTCTGTAAGTTTTGGCCTTCCGTCCACACTGAGAGGGCATTTTTTTGTCCTACCAAAACAGCTTTTTGAAGAAGCTCTCCTTATTAGATACATCTGAAAATGCTGTTTTCACATTGTAGAGTGACTGGACTGTGAAAATGATGACGCATGTGATGGTTTATGTTGTAGCCATAGATATATTTGTTTATATTTGAGTAATTTTACTAATAATTACGACTTTGTGGTGGCGGTCATGTGCATTCAACTCATGACATGACTTTGTTGCACCAAAATACCTGCTGTAAAATTGAACAGAAACAGAAAGAACTGGAGGGAAGAGTGAAAGAACAGGAAAGTCTTGGGAAAAACCACAGTTCTGAAAAGAGAAAGTACCAGACAACAGAAGTAAAGACAGATCTGCTTTGAAAGACTTGGTTTTTTTATTACTTGCCCTTTCTTTTTGAATGTCTGTCTGTTTTGATCCATGTTCATCCAATTTCATGTTGTCACCATGAATAGGGAGAACAATTAGTGAAAGCTACAGAAAAAGAGGGAAAGCATCATGTAATTAGGCATTTCTACTAGTCAAAAAATAAAGTGATATAGACGCAGCTTTAATTAAGCTGACTTTATATTGTGAACAGTTGTGATTAATCCAGACTTAATTCAAATTCTCAGAACTTAATTCATAAAAACACTTTCTTCTGGTCATTCTTCTGGTGCTTGGGAAGGAAATCCCAATAATTCACCATATTAAACTCTCTGCCTTGATCAGTCAAAACTCATTCGGCAACTTTGTCTGTAAATAACAGAAGTTTCTTGCTACTTCCTTGGCTGACTTTACCTTCAGTGGAAATGCTTCAACCCACTTGAGAAGTAGTCTGTAATTGTTAATATGAAGACATTGCCATTTACTGTTTTGGGAAGTGGCTCAGTCATATCCATACCAAGTAACTCCCAGCCTGAAGAGACCTAACATAAAACAGGAAATGTAATTATTATCTATCAGCAGGCAGATGTTCTCATTGCCACAATAAAGAAATAAAAGCAAATCAAGTTCACATACACAGATACTGTCTATGTAGCTAAACTCTGCAGGACAGAGAATCTGTGTCTGAAATCACATCTGAGAACTCAGACTGGCTCAGACTCACAGTCACCTGCAATCACCATAATCACGTACATCAGCATTTCAATTATTTATTCATTTATTCACTATTTATAAAGCACATTTAATAAACAACACAAGGTTGACCAAAGTGTTGTACAGAACAATATAATCAATAAATAAAGACAAACACGTAACAATACATAAGAAATAGAATACTCAAAACTAATAGATTCATGAAGTCTTAAAGAGATAACGCCGTCCTGATAGATACCGGAAGGCTATTCCTAAGTTTAGGGACTACTATAGCAAAAGCTCAGTCCAATCTAGACCTACGGACAGAGATCAATCCAAGATCCCCGGACCTAAGCGATCTCAATGGATTGTGAGGACACAGCATATCAGAAAGATATCCAGGCGCTAGGCTATTTAGTGATTTAAAAACAAAAATTACAATTAACCAAAGAATTCATTTGTTTATCAAACTTACGTCTGGAATCAAATAAAAGCCTAGGTTTTTTCGCACATGCCAAGGCCCATATTACAGGTGTCATATGAATCACTTGGTCCAAACAGTACCACTTCTGTTTTATTCTCATTCGAGGACAAAACGTTTTGTTTTAGCCGTAGTTTCAGTTCCTGTAAACAAGCTGTCAGCGACCCTGTAGAGTGTTTATCATTACGTTTAATGGAAGGAACAATTGGGTATCATCAGCGTATAAATGAAAAAATAACCCATATTTATGTACGCTGGAACCCAAGGGCAGCATCTATAAGGAAAACAAAATTGGTGCAAGGATAGATCCCTGCAGAACACCACAGGAGTCCAATGCTGTCCGATACAGACAGAAAACTTCCTATTGGTTAAGGCTAAAACCATTTTAAAACAATGCTTACACAATTTTCCAGTCCAGACTGAAGAATTTTATGATCAACCATATCAAATGCTGAGCTAAGATCTGAAGGACCAAAGCAACAGCATTCCCATCATTCGTAGCCAACAAAATACTGAAGATCTCTGATGTTGCTTTTTGCACCATTGCTTTGACAAAGCACCAATCGAACTAAAATTAAAATTTGGGAACACACCAGTTACGCATTATTTTCATTACTTCCTTCTAATGCATAAATAATTTCACATTTAGCAGTGAGAAACAGACAAAAATGTCACTCCTTTGGGCAATCATGTTTTGAAGCTCTATTACACTTCCTTGTGCTTAACACAAATGCAGAGTGAATGTACATGAATGCAATTTCTGCAGTTTGCTCTGTTTCATCATCTCCATCAAAATACTTTTATGTTCTGTATTTTTTTTTTCTCTCTTACAGCTGAGAAGATGTCTCAGAAGATTTAAATGTCACACTGTCCTCTCCCTCTCTTATCCCTATTATTGGACTTTGTTTAAAATTGTTTAAAAAGGAAACCACTTTGGTTGATAACAATTCTTCAAATTCAGTTTTAGACACTGTTGAGCAGTGTGATGAAGACTGTGGTGAGATAGAGGAAGAAAATATACAAGACAGTAGTGTTTTTAGCAGTAGTGTTTTCAGATGTTGAGTGCTGTTAATTTTGTGGTAGATCACACATCTATCCTTATCAGTGAGGTTGGATCTCTACAGAGAAAAACAGTATCTTTTTCAGGGAGATAATCCACAGAGAGAGTCATTTCTAAACAGTTGTCCATTCCACTTGTGCTTTACAATGATGAATGTGAGAAGGTCAATCCACATAAACCAATCCTAGCTTGTGAACTGAGGTTTTTGATCCATCTTACTCTTAAATGCTTGTGACCTGAGTATCTTTCTGGCCTAAACTCTCACTTCTTGTTGGCAGTGTATGGATGATGTAAAAACCTATGGAATAAATGCTGTCTTAAATCCAACTGTGTGAGCAATTAAGGATCTGGAATTGGAGGGAACTCAGGTTGACACAAATCATTTCAAGGGCACTGTCAAAGCAGGAAGCGGACAAGTTTGTGAGGATAACCTGAGTCTTAATGCCATCCTAGGCTATACACAGAGAGCTTCTCAGGGTAAGCTGTGTGTCGATGGTGTCGGGTACATAGAGAGGTTATAAGAGGACAGACAGTTGAGGATCTGTCAATGAAGTGCAACTGGGATAACTACCACTCTACTTCAGAGTAACTGAACCTGGATCAGAAGAGAGTGTTCACTAAATAAACTTCAGTTCTACCATGTAACTGACAATGAAAGTCCAGATGTCATGCATGACGTTCTGGAAGGGGTTGGAGGTTACGAAACCGAGCTTGTTCTCAATTCTCTGATTGAACAAAAACTGAATAATAGACTGACAAGCTTTGACTATAGTTTTTCTGATAGTCACAACAAGCCATCTGCTATCTAACCTCAGGATCTTAAAAAACCCTCTTATGACACGAGACTTTATTCCAAGAGGAACTGGGATCAACCCTGGCAACTACTACTTTCATTACTGGGCTGTAGGGAGTTGATTTTCTCTCCAGCCTTGACTGCAGACGCGGATATGTTTTTGGAGAATCTGATCGAGGAACACCATAGACTGTTTTTGGAGCTTTATCCAGACAGGCATTTGAAGCCAAAACACCACTTTATGATTCATTATCCTGGGACCATCAGGAAACTTGGACCTTTGGTTTTTTGTTGTTGTTGTTTTTGAAAGACTACGTCATATAACCTGCAATTTCTGCAACATTTGTAAAACACAGGCTTTCTGACACCAGATGATGTTGTGCTACACCCTGCTCTCTGTGAAGATGTTCTCACATGACATTGAAGTGAGTCCTGGATACGCCACACTCCTGGGATCTATAGAGGGTTTTGAGAGAGTGAAATGTGGTTTTGAGGGAATTCAATTGTCTATGTCTAGGCATATGTCTATTTACAATTTTTGATTAAATGCAAGGGAACTACCCACAGGTCAGGAATGACACTGTGTTTTTACACACATTTTTTCAATGTGTTTTTTATTGTTCTTGTGTGCGTATTATAATAAAGTGTATCCTATGTAGCCAAGAAAAAAAAATGTAAGAAAGTAAGAAAACGGGGGGAGGGCCACCTCCTCAAAAATAGACCACTGCAGAGGAGTTGGCCCTGTCCAGTAACCAGGGTCGACCCATGATGGATGGCATTGATGGGAGTGCATCCTCAGATCCAGGTGCTGCCTCCTCCAAACAGGATACACTTATACAGGGTATGTGTACATAAAGTTTTGATCCTTTTTAAAAATTATCTCTAAAATGCAAGCACTTATGACTTACTCAATGTGTTTTTCAGCTGGAGGAAGTTCAGTTACCTTGTTGGAGCCAGCACACCCGCCTACAGGGTCTCATACAGAGGTAGTATCCAGCACAAAACACACCATGAGAACATGCTATTGGCAATAAATTTATTGCATGGCTTTATTTGGATACCGGTGAAGCTTGTGAGGAGACAATATCTGTGTGCTCAGAGACCACTGCAGAGGTAAATGTGCTTTGTTAGAACACCTGTTAATGAAGAAGATAAAGTTTCTCATGTCTATTGTATTATAGGATTACTCACTGCATCCTCTTCATGAGGCCTCTTCTTCACGCAGCTTCCCGGACCAGAGCAAAAGAGTAATGTATCTTTCCATATAAAGTTACAACACTATAAAATCATAACCAGTCTGTTACTACATTAGCAGGAAACAGAGACCATCAGAGCCCTCTATAAAAGAAATTTGGAGCTGGACTGTGACATAAAATTACTTGAAAAAAAGAAGCTGAAACTACAGATTGAGGAGTTGGAATACAATATGTTGATATGTGAAGCAATAGTTCTGAATTAAAAGACTGTTTTAAGAATGCACTATTTTTATCTTTTTTTGTTTAAGCAACGTGAAAATCAATAAAACACATTGACTCTCGAGTATGTGTACTGTACTTTTTATTAGAAATCAACTGATATACTGTGCTGTTATTGCATCTCTCAGTGCTCTGCCAGATTGACAGTACAATGTAATGGGATCAGTTTCATCAGGGGGGAGTTTAGTGGTTTGGTGGTGGCACTTGCTCTTTTCTTATAGTGGCTATATTGTGCAGTATTGCACATGCAGTCACTATCTAGGATGCTTTCTGTGGTGATGCTCTCAGGCCACATAGACAATAAAAATCGTGCCTTCAGAATGCCAAAGGTATTCTCAGTTCTGACCCTGGTTTTGTTGTGGGCCACATTGAATTGCTGCTGTGGCCTTGTGTCAGGGTCAGGGGTCATTAAAAACAAGCATAACCCCTGTCTCCAACCAACAGGCCATCGAACATCCCTGTTAATAAGCATAAAAGAAATTATAGAAGTGTACAATATAGTTCCATTGTAAGTATGTGTGGATTCCCCCCTCTCTTTATACCTTCCTTTAAATAACCCAACTATGGGTTATTTTTTAACCCAATGATTGGGTTAAAAACCAGTTGGGTTAACTATTTACTTTTATTCATGAGATTAATTTAATGAATAAAACACACTGTTTTCAAATACAGACTGTTTATTCAAGTAGGAAAACAATAAATCTTTTTTAAAAACAGGTTTTAAGTTTTAAATGACAACTGTGCTCAATATTGGTGAGCCCAGTATTTAATATAAATATGCACAATTATTTGCATATATTGAATTCAAAATACACATTAAATCTAAAACAAATGTACACATACAATATACATAAATTAAAATACATGTTAAATTCAAAACACAAATATCCACATACAGTACAAATATTCATAACAAATGTGCACATATGGTATAAATGCGAGCACTTATGACTGACTTCATGTGATTTCCTCCTCTCTTTATACCTTCCTCAAAGCGCTGACCTAACACAGATTCTGGAGTCATGTACTGAGCCAGGCCATCTAGCATCCAAACATGTGATCAAGTATTGATGGTCACAAGTCATCTGCAATTAACAGGGATGTCAGTGAAACAGATGGCATGACCATAGGTAAAAAAAAGCATATAGGATTTGATAAGAGTCTAATCAGTTGAAGAGAAATGAGAAGGCATCTTGGACTGTACCTGAACATTGAGGGAGTGAATTTCCTCATGCTCACCTAGGGCTGCAGAAATTGCAATATATGTGAAATCTATTGCACAAATAACCCTAGGAAATCCTTTTAAAAAACATGGGATATGCAACTTTAAGAGCTTTAACATAAGATGAATCTCAATAGGTAGGCAGCATTTGAAATTGTCTTTCATAGCAAGTGTCTCTAAGTGGCCAGGAAAAATGATGAATACATCAATGTATTCCTGCAATGCAATGACCACTTTACATATTGCTCTGCGGGCAGTATACATGCTTATGTTTTCAACATCACCCACTGCATGCAAATATGTACCACCAGCAAAGCAATACATATAATTTGCGGTACATTAAGCGCGTAGCTTCTGCGAGTGATATTTTTAATGTGCGGCTTGAAAATCAATACCTTTCGTACAGATGTTCATTGTGAAAAGCAAGGGGATTATGCCTGTCCTTAAAAGTGCCCTTCTTATTATCTCCGATCTCCACGGGGTTTTTCAAAAACGGTGAAGCCATCGCTACAAACTGTAAAGGGTTAACTGAGATGTGACAGATTTATGTCACTTTACTCACAGCTGATTGATCGAGTTTGGGTTTGTGATCTCTAACTCAGAATAAAAGCTGCTCCGGAGCAGGTTAGCCATGTAGCATAAGTTACCATAGCAATGAACCCCACTAAAAACCAATCCACCGTCATGAGTTTGCTCAAACTAATCTTGAACTTTCCTGTGTAGAAACTGAAATCGGCTTTGTGCAACAGGCCACTGATAATGCAAAGGTAGATTAACTTGAAAAACTATCAAGTGTTCATAATTGTACATAATTCTGTGGGTTATGTTGATGAAATTACACATACAGTAATATCGCACTTTGTTTGTACTTCAGTAGCGCTTTGGTGACCACGTCTATGGTTGTGAAATTAACTTTTTACAGTATGTGGTGCACAAAAACATTTATGTTTAAACTCGTAAAACTGCACAGCATTCACCCACCAAATCATTTGTCAAATAATCTAATATCAGTAACAGGCTAATATAGCATTGAATTTCATGCTGCTTGAAGCGAATTCATTATGATGACATAAAATAGTGTGATCAAACATACAGATTACAAAAACTAATTCATGACCTCATCTGTGAACATGATTCATACTTCTCTGCATGGTGAAAAGGACATTTCCTTCGTTCTACTCTCCTTCACAGCATCATCAAGCTTCGCTTTTGTTATTGTTTTAAAAACGTGACCTCTGGTGGAGAAAACTAACATTTTGTGTCTTTAAAGGGTCATGAAACTCCCCCGCTGCAGCAGTGTTTTTTCACTCCTTCCATTCGAAAAGGCTTCCAAAAAGGGACGTGTTCGACTGCGAAAAGGTGGGACCATCTCTTTCCAGATGGTGTGGAAAGAGGGAATGATTTGCATAAATAGGGGAGTGTCATTAGGCACATTAAAATTAGCTAATTTGCAAACCGGCAATGCACACACACAGACACAGGTGACATGGATAGCGATACCGACAGCAGCAGTTACAGCATCTTTTCTGTCTGGCACCCCACCTCACCACACAAGGGCTCAGAGGAAAACTGCATCTGATTTACAACCTAAACAAAGTACAACACGCAAGCATTATATTCACAATACAAAAATAACCCAAAGCACTGAAGGAAAAAAAAATCTGTTATTGGTTAACATTGACTATGTCTGCTCCTAATGACCAATTCACACCGCACAGAAAAACACTTACCACAGTTTTGGAGATGGGAATTGGTACAGCGTCTTGCTTTAAAATAAGGCAATTAGCAAAGCTGGATTCCACCTGTCCCAGATTTACAAAGTTCTCCGGTACAAAATGTTTGCAACAAACATACAGTCTGAACAAACATTCGTTCTCTTCTGAGGCCACAGCAGGCCAGCCGCCCTCGCCCAAACTTCAGCTCTGATAGCTCTTTTGTGTTGTGGCACAGAGGAAACAAGCACTTACGACCCATGTCTCAACAATAATGATGGACGACGAACCTGACAGAAGTGACTGTCTCATGCATAATAACTAAATTATATTTTATGCATACTACAGTGCAGTGATTGGATTAAATGAGCTTTATGTCATGAATATATGTTGAGAATTGCTCGAAACGGTCTACGTCAGCATGTTCGACCAGCCCATACTTGGGCAGAAAGTACACGATGAAGTCAGATTTTGTGACGTTGCTCTGACTCAGCTTTTCAAACCGGAAGACAGAAATCGCTCTGAAAAATGCAACAATAACAATTTTTTTTTTTCACTTATGAATAACATTAATGAGCACCTTTAGTGTTTTCAATGATGTGCAGCCTATACATATCTGTTTACATCTCAAAGGAAGTGTTTTGGGGTTTCATGACCCTTGAGTCTTATCCTGCGCTTGATTTGGTGGACATTCATTCTGTTGATGATCTCAACCCTCCTTTGAGGACAATGAGAATGATCATTACATTTCTCTGAGATAAAGGCTATTGTAGCAATGATGCTTGTCTACAGCCACTACCAAATACTACCTCTTGTAGTTGTAAACAATATTCTATCACAATATTAATGAAGTCATCATGGGCACATCGCAGTACATGGAGAGGGTTTCTCAATTTGATGACATCATATTAATTTTGTTAAGTCTCACTGAAAAATAACAGCTTAGTCAAAATTAGCAGAAAATGACCATTAAAGGTGCACTATGTAGTTTTTCCATGATGACGCCAAGTTTGAGCGCGGAATCTTGGGACATGTGGTTTTTACCTCACAGCCGGTCGAAACAATCGGGATTGGACTCGGGAAGAAATCATGTTCATGGATGTGATTATTAACGTTACTGTAGTATGAAGCAGAGCAGGAGCGAGTGTTGTGGAGCTGAACGAGGAGCTGGAGCGATTGATCAACACACCGCGAGCAGCGGGACTTTTATTATGACACAGTCGCCGGCGCTTCTTCCGCTCTTCCGGTTATGAGTATGAGGTAACGCAGCTCTGTTTATCATATTAGATACATTTGAGAGTGTTGAAAATGATGTTATAATGTTACTCTGTGCGTTCACTCGGCGGCTGCTGTGAGACACTGTTACACACTGCAGTAAGATAGATCGATTTTACAATATCATATTAAATGCTGGATGGCTTGTGTTGATAAATGACATGCAATTAATTTTAAAACATATTGTATGATGGAGAAAATGCTGTATTACTGTTACTAAAAATAAAGCTGCATCTGATTATGCTATGTTAGCTACTTCACAAAATAGTGTTTTTCTCTGAGGCATGGTAAAGCATGGTACTCGCAAAAAATCATGAAAATTAGATTAAAACAATAAGACTAAACGTGTTGAGCTATATAACATTAGTTTTCTGTCTATAAATATATCAAAACAGTTGTTCCCTTGTCTATTAAAACATGTAAATATTAAAGCATCTTTGGTGTTTCCATGGTTTCTACAAAATAAACCGGAAACCGAGGGTAACGCGGGTATGACGCAATTGACAGGCGACTCCTCACACGTCCCAGAGCCTTGGTTAAAATTGCGATTTTCTCACGATTTACAAATAGTTGCAAACATTTGGGATATTGTAAGTTCTCAAGTGAACAAAATATATAACACTGGCCTAGTGGTTTTTGGATATTTTACTGCAAAATTCTTACATATTGCACCTTTAATTGTCCTGTTAATCAAGTGCCAAGTTGGTCAGTAATGCCATTATGACACATACTAGGGCTGCATGATATTTGACAAAACTGACATCACAATATTTTGCTTTTCTACAATTATATACTGTGATATGAAAAAAATAATTCCACTTGAATAGCTCTATTCAGGGTTCCCACTCTTTCATAAACACCAGATTCAAGGACTTTTTCAAGCACCGTTTATTTTATATCAAGCACCTATCAAATTCACATCATGAAAGACCTCTACAGTACTTAACATTTTAATCATCCTATTGCATTTGCATCTATTTTAACCCAGAAGAGGAACAGAATCATTTGTACATTGATTTTGGAAATATATTAAAACTGTTTGCAGCTTTCTTATCCCTAATGTTAACAACTATTCCATACTAGTTTTGGTTTTCATTTTTTATCAATCATTACTTCAGTAGAAACATTTTAATATAGAGAGAATATTATAAAAATACATTTTGCAATTGAGTGAAGAAAAAAAAAGGATTATATGGATCGTAATTATGGCTTAAAGTCAGAATATATACAATATATTATAGTTCACGAGTTCACATATCCATATAATTAAATAGAGTAAAGTTATGTGTATTTGGCGTGCTGTCCGGGGAGAGGGCTCCGAGCTCGAAATTGTGGCCCGAACCCAGAGTACTCCACCCAGTGTGGTAAAAGAAGATAGAAGTAGAAGTGAGGAGATGGGGTGGAGGAGGGATGCTGATAAACTCTCAGATGAACAGAGGCAAGTCTGCTGAACTTATACCTCTTGACATTAATTGAATGCTCTCCACCTGTGCTAATTAGGTTCATTATCTGAACTTGCTCCTCCCGAACTTTGTTAATAAAACATCATATATAAGCTTGCAATTCTGAGAAAAAAAATCAGAATTGCAATTTATATATCACAATTCTTATGAGTTTCTTGTTAAAGGGTTAGTTCACCCAAAAATGAAAATCAGCTGTGAAAGTTGAGATATGAGTTTACATGATTTCTAATATAGTTTTAGCTTATATGTTATTTTATAAACTAAATTTCCTAAAGTTTAAAGGGTTAGTTCACCCAAAAATGAAAATTATGTCATTAATGACTCACCCTCATGTCGATCCAAACCCGTAAGACCTCCGTTCATCTTCTGAACACAGTTTAAGATATTTTAGATTTAGTCCGAGAGCTTTCTGCCCCTCCATTGAAAATGTATGTACGGTAGACTGTCCATGTCCAGAAAGGTAATAAAAACATCATCAAAGCAGTCCATGTGACATCAGTGGGTTAGTTAGAAGTTTTTGAAGCATCTAAAATACATTTTGGTCCAAAAATAATAAAAACTACGACTTTATTCACCATTGTCTTCTCTTCCGGAATCCTTTCTATTAAATTGATTCCATTGAACTGATTCCATTGAACTGATTCCATTGAATCCTTTCATCTGTCGGCGTTGGTAATGCACTTTTACGTGGTTGTTTTTGGCGATTAGGACATCCGCGACATGCACACTTACACACCATTTTAAAAAATATAGCAATAACAAAATACAAACAATGTAGAATAGCTTGAATACAGCGTGCGTCTCCCTCAGACTGTAAACGAAGCTCGGGCGCACCGGATAACACTGCGGAGTCGTGAACGCGGATTTACAACAGACCCGGAAGAGAATACCATGCTGAATAAAGTCGTAGTTTTTGTTATTTTTGGACCAAAATGTATTTTTTTGGGTGAACTAACCCTTTAAAGCTACTGTAATTGAAATTGAAAAAATTTAAAAGAAATTGGAAAAAAAAGGAAATTCTGTCATTATTTACTCACCGTAGAAGTTGTTTACAACCCAAATAAATTTCTTCTGTTGAACTTACAAGTTTTTTTTTGTTTTTTTGAAGAAAGTGGGTAAACAAACAGCTGGTCCCCAGTGAATTCCATAGTAGGAAAGAAAATACTATGGATGTCAGTGGGCACTAGCAAATGTTTGGTTACCCACGTTCTTCAAAATATGTTCGTTTGTGTTCAGCACAAGACAAATACAGGTTTGGATCAACTTTAGAGTGACAGAATTTTCATTTTTGGTTGAACTGTCCCTTTAAGGACAAGTTGCAGCATTTGTTGTCTGTCCCTTTAAGGCTCTTGCGCGCATTTAATATATTGACACGTCGATTTTCTCTCAACTGTTGAACTTTACACTTAACCGATGGTGTAAACCTTGTGTGTATTGACTATATTAGCAGAATAAGATGCGAATGATAACTTTGTCAAGCAAATGCAGTGTTTGACAGGATTTTAGAGTGCATGCTTCGGCTCGTGAAAGACTTAAGTAAGTTAACGTTAAAGTTGGTCGCATATTCACAGATTCGAATTTCCAGAGTCAATAACTCCTGAGCTAAACACTGTTACTACACAAATAACACCTCTTTTCTATCGTAGTAATGTAGAGAGGCAGCTACAACCCGATTTTCCTCAAAATCAGCTTTCCTCCGCGGTGGACAAAATACATTCTCTATGTGCGGACGACTGAGAGACAGATTCCAAGGGACCGTCTGTAAAGTGCAAAACCCGAAAAGCGAATATTACAAAAACAGTCAATAACTTCACTGTAATACACTGGACTGTCACCAAATTCAGCTCACACATCACTGATG
Source organism: Megalobrama amblycephala (assembly GCF_018812025.1). Taxonomy (NCBI): domain Eukaryota; kingdom Metazoa; phylum Chordata; class Actinopteri; order Cypriniformes; family Xenocyprididae; genus Megalobrama; species Megalobrama amblycephala. The sequence continues at coordinate 4,456,983 of NC_063049.1, read as the reverse complement.
TCCTGATAGTTATACTAAAACACTTATTTGGGGGAAATGTCTTTTTGGGGGAATTTTATATTTTAGAGAGTATTTCAAGATGCGTAGAAACCGACTCGGAAAGGAGGACTGGATGGACATCAGGTGGAAGCCCGGAAAGATTGTCCACACCTTTCAAAAAGATACCACCAACTGTGGAGTCTTTGTAATGGAGGTAATTCTAAGAAACATATTAAAATTTAGATCGATGTGACAACATGCACTGTATTTTTACTGTATAAGAGACAGTACGTGTGTTATCCGTACAGATGGCCAAGAGGACAGTGAAAGAATTCCCAAACATTCCACAAATGTTTGAAATTGACCCGTCACAAGAATCACTTCATAAGCAAAGAAGAGACATGGCTGAAGTCATTCTAAAAGGATCAGGTATTATTATATTTAAAATTTCCGTATACTTCCTTCAAACTTAACAGGTTGTGTGCGAGCGTCTGTGTATATACTGTATATACAGTCAAACCCACATTTATTTGGACACCTTATACATTTTATTCATTATTGCAGTTTATTCACTATAGTTTAAATCTTCATTATGTCAGATTGTCACTAAAGCAAAACATGTTCAGGTTTTTTTTTTTTTTTTCCAGTTCCAAACACAGATTTCTGCTCCTTTTGTGGAAACAAGGACCTACCAAAAGCTGTGGCTGCTGTTTGGGTGAGATTTATACTTTAATTGTTTAAAACTGTACAGTAGACATTGTAGTGGATAATTTGAAAGTTGAAGTCATCTATGATAAATTTAAAATAATTATGCATTACAGGATTCCTAAAGCAAATATTTTATAGATATAATTTACATATTTTCCCCCTTATAGATTCAGTGTGGAACCTGCACAAGATGGTTCCACATAAAATGCCTTGGGATGACAGAAGCACAGATACCGAGAGGACATATCCCTTGGTATTGTGCATTGAGCTAAAGAAAGTACAGAGACCATAGAGTCGGTAATAGCTCTTATAAGCAGCAGGATTACATATGTTTGACAAAAGCTGATGTACACACTGAAGTTTACATCACTGTGTAATGCATATTGTTGTATATTGTTCATAATGCAAACAATAAAAATAATCAAAAAGCAAGGTTTCTCAAAATTAGTGTTGTAGTTTAACTATCAGGACATCAGTGATGTGAGAGCTGAATTTGGTGACAGTACAGTGTATTACAGTGAAGTTATTGAATTTCATACAACAATATTTCTTCAAAGCAGATCATGGAGACCTTTTAATCAACGATCAAAATCGCACACAGCTATAGGAATGTTCATTTCGGACACAGCAAGTGTCCAAACACCGCCTAATAACAAGCAAGGGGAAGTACCGCAATGGAAAACACTCAGAAACTGATTGTAAAATAATATTCCAAAGCAAATATACTAGGACTAAGAGGGGCATCTTATAATAAATTTTCACAAAATTTATTTCAAATTTAATTAAAGCACTTTCAAGGACCAATATTGTTTTCAAGTACTTTGAAATCCATGTGTACTTTCAAGGAACTTGGGAACCCTGTCTATACTGATCAATAGATTAAAGTTTTTAATTGCTATTAATTGCACACTTTTTGCACATTTTTCTTGTTTAACATGTTCATTTTATCGTCATTTGCTATATTCAGCAAAGTAAAGCATCAAATTGAAGGACGATTCTCAGAAAACTGCCGCACCTGCAGTGAGAGGTACGTCTATATGACCTGCTTTCAGCGGTGCCACCTCAATCCCTGTTCGGAGCAGGTAAAATAATCATAATGCTGAAGGTGAGGTACATTTCATGCATCTTTATTAAATAACTTTTTTAAAACTTTCTGTGAGAAGTGATTTCACAAACAGCGAGAGTGACTCAGCACAAATGGCTTCACATCACATCTGCACAGCTGATAGAATCGTCACTGAAATTCATAATTTGCACATTTATTAAGTCTTGCCAGTTTAAACATTCGAATGTTTTGAAACCATTCAGCACTTGTGTGTGAAACACCCTCTTTAACTGTTACTCAGTTACTAAAGTAACTTACTGTATTAATCTGGATCAGTGTTGTTCGGTTCGGCTAAGGAGATGGAGTGTTATGTCAAAAAAAAAAAAAAAAAAAAAAAAATCACAGAAATGGGATGATTAAAGAAATTAAGCCGGCTTTTCTGACAAAACAAAATAAACAATAAAATCAATCAAACAACCAACATACAATTATCAAAAGAGAGTGTACCACTTCCTCCAAGATAAATGTCCACTAAAGTTGGTTATATTCTCAGGTTTCAGGCCTGTTGTGGGAATGCAATTTAAGTCCTCTTTCCCTCTTGTTGAGGAAATCAAGAGAGTTCAGTCCTTATTAAAACAAATCCAAGTGTAATCCTACACTCTGATTGAGAACGTGCATGAATCACTCTTCAATCTCGTCTTTGTTCTTTCATGGGGTTGAGTCCCATCTCAAAAACTGAAGAAATCCAGTGATGCATCAATAAGGGAATAAAAAACCCTAACCTGCATAAATAAAACAGGTTCAATTTGATTAACATCTCTTTTACATAATGCTATTCAAATGTCTTATCACTATGCATATTGTATAAATATACATACAGTATATACACATATTACACACACATTTTCTCCATGTATAAACATTCTCTTTAAATTCTTACAATGATTTACCATTTTAAATAAATCAAATTCACCTCACATTTCATTCTGACATATTGATAATTCACCAATACACCTTATATTCACAAAGGTAACAAAGCTGACAATGAAAATATTCAAATATTGCACATATGCAATTAGCATACGTCATAAAATCGTCTTGAACCCAATAAACTGCCTTATATTGGACTTTAGCTCAAATATTAACCTTTTCTATCAACATAGCAAACATTTTAATAATACACATCAATATTTAACTACACTCAGTCACTTTAAATCAGTAATCATCTCAATTTGACACTGATTAGCATATAAAGACATTATTACAACACACCATGTGCTCGATAACACAATTATCACTACAGTACTCACCAATCAAATGTGACAAAACAGATCCTGAGCGTGTCCAGTGAAAAGAAGAAAATAAAACAGGTAAGAAACTCTTCTTTAAACAAAACAAGCTTTCTTTTCCTCTTAAATTAACGATTCGCTTTAATCACGTTTTCATCACCGATCCAACTCGTGCAGGGGCGGGGCTTAACTCAACTGCAGCTCTGATTGGATAGCTCTTAAAGAACCCACACACATATAAAGCCTATAACTTTGACACGGTTCTCTTATCGGGGTTACATGCGCACACATAAAGCCGCCTCACAAACAGCTCACGAGTACCACATTGAGTTCTTTCCATGGCTAATTGCACTTAAATGGTCAAATACACACAAATATATGAACAAAATTACCGTCTTGGTGAATATTCCAGTAAACACATTCGGTTTTGTCTTTAGTGAAACAGTTGAGAATGAGAACGCATGTGTGTATCAGTATATTAGATGTGTGATAAAGTGACCATGAACTTGTGATTAGCTATATACAATTCACTGTGGAACTTTCTCACTCAAACCAAAGACAAAAATATGCTTCAAAAATGGTAAAATGACAAAAATAATCACACAGGTAAGTAAAATAACATTATACACATGAATTGGAGTGAAAATATAGATATAAAAGCAATAATTACAATAAAGATTAAACAAGATTATACAGAAGTCAAAAGAAACCTACCTCTTCCATGCAGTTAGGATGCAAAAGGGAAGAGGAGGAGACAGGATGTTGATACATGACATCACAACAATTAAAGGGAAAGCACTCATTTTGATCAGGCAGCCACATCAGGTATATGTTTATGAAGAATTATTGTGTGAATTCTACATAATATATATATTTAACAGTATAATTTCTTTACCTGTTCCACATAAACATGAATTGAATACAGCAGAGAGGCAGATCTGCTTCCCATGTAGATTGTTTCAGTGCAGTTGAGATCCTGCTTTTATTGGATATTAAATATGTTTTTACTCTTCTAGTGGACGAAGTGCACGGTTTTAAAGAGGAACAAATGGCCATGTGTGTGAGGTACACGGAGAAGCTGGAGATAAAGATTTCTAGGATTTGTGGACTGTTCTGAAAGAGCTGGTGCTACTGGAATTCATGGACATGTAAAGCACTTTCTGGATGCGTGTGGAATATACACTTGCACAATATGCACAAAGTTATGAAGGAGCGGCTGTCATGTCCGGACATGTAAACAGAGTTCAGCAGAAACTGTACATTCACTTTATGGCCCATAAGATAAATTTACTTTTGGTTGATGCCTGCAAGGTAAATCTTACTGCAACTATGTTTTATCACATCCTCAAGAGTCTGAACTCGAGGTCTTCTCGGGTCCTAAAACCTGTACCCAACCCGAATTGACCCGAATCACTTCTTAACCGAACCCAACGTGCATAAATAAATTTTAAAAACAAAAACCCGACATGAGAAAGACCCGATAAAATTAATATTAAAAGCTGCATTTACTTTCGAACCCGACTGGACCTGAACGTAAACGGCATTGAGGTGTGTGCAGCATGCAGCTATTCAATGTGTGTTATTTCTCAAAAATGCACTTGACATGAACGCACTGTCAATCACTCATCACTGTAACCTCATTACATCCTATAATTTTTGGCATAATGTTATTTATCTGACCATAAGATGATTAAAGTTTATTTTTCTAAATATTCTAGGTAATTATACAAATAATTAAGCAGTTTTTCTTCAGGGAAGTTCACAAACCAAGCTGTGCTTTTTTATCCTCAGAGCCAAACTGATGATGACACATGGAAGGAGTTGGGATGAATTAGAAGTTAAAACAAAACTTTCATTGTACAAAAAAAGCTCATTATTCATCGCAGGTCACAGAAAGTGAAAATGCAGGCACCCTACATCATTTGTTTATTTCATTTCAAAATGAACAGGGATATATTACTGAAAATTTCCATCTACACAAAACCTTTGTGATCATATATATGCAAATAAATATGCCAACATATATGCAAAACAGACATGTATCTTCTATCTTCCAAAACAGTCTTTTTTTTTTTTTTTTTACATCAAAGACCTATATGGTTGCAGTACTATATACACATTTCACCTCAGTGACAATGTCGGAAATCTAACTGTTATGTTTAAAGCATCAAAAACAATATATTTGCCTCAATTTACAGGCAGATTTCTGCAGAACAGAACATTTAACTGCTTTATCCTATAGGTTTTGAAATAAAGTCAGCTGTCCAGTTAGTTAAATGTTACAGTGTACAATTCTCATCTGTACTTGTCGTTGCTGTTCAGGAAAAGCAAATCATCGACACTTTCTGCACGAAGTACGTCGGTTCTCCAGAGAACATCCAGACACACTGAAAGCACATTCACAGCTAACGCTGGAGGCTGGAACACACAGAATCTTCCATGCAAGAGTTGCCATCTTTGGGAAGAGATGTTCAGTGTTTTCCCATACACCTAAAATGTTCAACCACTGTCAAGATTGTGCACGACCATTTTTTTATTCAAGTCATTCAGCTCATCCACATGTCTCGGTCACCCACATCCTCACACTGGTTGAGCTTCACCAACGGACCAGCCACTGCGGCACATTCTGTGACGCTAATATCTGGAACTGGAATGTGAAATGGGACCATGTCTGTTGGACCGGGAAGCCTGTCCAACTTGCTCCGGGCACTTTGGTATATTTCATCTCTGTCCTCATTTGTGAACATGCATAGCTGTTTAAACTTAGTCCACAAGAGCACTGCAAGCCTCTCATGGTGGTCGAGTATAATTCGTTCACTCAGAAGGTCTTTGTCTCTGCGTTTCAGAATCTCCAGTGCTCTCGGGTCGGCCGGCGTAACCACACAGTGCTCAAGCAGTGTCGATTTCTATAAAGCCGGCAAATGGATTGTAGGGTAGTTTGATGCGCTCAGTTCATCGCTTGCCAATTTGAATGTGGTCAAAAATTGAACTAGCTCGCTCTGTTGCTCATGTACAAAAGGTTTTTGTTTGTAAAGCATGTGAAATATCCTTCTACAATTATTGCAATGTGTGTATGGGGGGTGGGCGGTGGTGTAATTTCAAGCAGTAAAAGTTTTATGAGTTATTTATCCTGTACACCAACTCTTTAGGTGGCATTATGCGTGTGTGTTGTCTTTAAGAAGAAAAAAAAATTGAACTAGCATTTCAAGAACATCTTTTGAGATGTGACTCATTTTGTGTAGGTCTCCTCTTGTCATAAGAAGTCTTTGCACATGATCGAAAGCACTGAGTACTGATTCCACCATTGTGAGTTTAGTGCTCCAGCGACTCTCACGCTCCTGTTTGAGGGCGTCAGGTGAAGCTGCACACCAGAATGCTTGAAATACTTCGTCAGTGACTTACACTGATTAATACATGCTCTGACAGGTTGTAGTGACTCTTTCTCATCTTCTTCATTTCCCTTCTTGAAAGTGTGTTTCAGCACAGTGTTGAGAACGTGCGCATTACAGCTTCTGTGTTTGCAGCTGCTGAGAGCAGCCTGTATATTAGTTTGTCTATTTCAGTCCGAAGTCATGCAACTTTTTCAACAGATCTGTTTTTATGTTTGTGGCTGTTTTTGAGTCAAATGGGAAAGCACTGGTGCATATTAGCCAGTGTTCATCGTAAAGGAGAGTGATGCATGTGTAGCTGACCTTCCGGAAATCATCTGTCCAGTGGATGCTCCACAAGCAAACGCCTTAGCAATAGCCTGCTTAACTTTACATAAAGGCTCGTTTCAAGTAACGCACCTCTCCAAAGTGGCACGAGAAACTGTGACTCCAGAGGGAAGAAGTTGTGTGTGTTTGTTAGTGTAGTTGTGTGTTTGTGATTTAGTTAAATAAAACTGGGGTGATTCTGATTCTGGTCTGCTTATCAAACCAATGTCCCTGATAACGATTAAGATCACAGCTTCATGCTAAGAAAGCGATGTGTTTCTGTGGCCTTTTCGAAAAGTTGATAGACGATCAATACTGTGTTTGCTGGCTGAACAGATTAATTGATTGTAATATTAATTCAGCTACATTAAGTTAATTTGATTAACTGATTCAAATATTTATAATTAATCCTAATGAGTTATGATTCATTATTCATATGTCTTTTGAGCTAATTTACTTACACCTCTAATACCAATCCCGACTCGTGTCTGAGTCACTTTTCGAAGTTTTAGACCCAAACCTGCTCGGTTCTCGGGTTTTCAGATCCAAGTAGACCCGTTAAGACCTCTAGTCTGAATGCATTTTTCTCACAACCGGCACACCATACCAGCAGCACCAAAAGGAGCTCGAAGTCTGTTGTCTGTTATTACAAGTATTTTAGGCAGTGAAATCAGTTTATAACAACAATGACAAACGGTAATGTTTAACAGACAATCATTTGTTTATTTGTTTCTCTCAGTCACTTAAACAGAAGCTGAAGAAATATAACACAATAACTATTTCATTTCTATGACACAGAATAAAGTAAGTTATATATAGTTATACGATAAAGAATAGTTTTGTGTTATGGACAGATATTTTATTCGTGTTATATTTTTTCATATGCTGGTTTTTAGGAAGATATCCACCATTGCCATCTAGAGGCAGCTTCCATTGCAGATCCTGCGAGTTGTGCAAATCCATCTCCAATCTCCTGCGATTCCTCAACAGCTGGGAAATTAATTACTTGGGATATTTTGCATACTATAACTACTCAATAGAAAGTAGTGCTGAACAGAAAAACAAGCACTGCAAGCTCAAGACCCCAGCCACGATCATAAGTCACTCAATCACCCTAATCACGTCCACCTGCGGCTCATCAGCACCTGGTTCTTTCATTTAATCCACACTTGCTCTGCTTCAAAATGTACTTAACTGTGTCTACTTCATGTATAAAATCTACATCACATTTACATTTGTGCTGATCTTCAGGAAAAAGCCACTGCCAAAGAATGTATTATTAATAATAGAGTGAAGCTTCTAACCACAAGTCGAGAGCTGCAGTTCCAAGAACACAACTTTGCAGTGCTGTTTGTGAATGTTTGTTGAAACTGTGGCTTTGGGAAACACTGAATTGATGAACTGTGTTGGTAACGATGGAGCTTGCCACCATAGTTTGCTAATGATGCTTTTGGGAAACTCACCCCAGGCTGGTTGAAGGCCCATTAACTGTTCCTTGCTCAGAAGTGACACAAGGTGTTTTGATGATCTCAACACTTCTGTGTCTCTTTTGTGAAAGAAACTCAACATGGAGGCAAGAAGGTTAGCAAGATAATAACATTACTCACCATCACTTATATCCAGTGTTCACTTCACTTATACGCCATCACAGTTGTCAAGTTGATCATGCAAATCCATGTCAATAGTGGGGATAAGTCCCCTTTAAAAGATGTTTTTTGACATTATCTGATATTTGTGCTTATTTCAGTTACTTAGAAGATATCAGTGGCTTAAGTCTGATGTAAAAAAAAAAGTCTGATGCTAAATACAGTGTATTTAAAATGAACTGATACAATAATATGTGAGCAAATGTGTATGTACATAATGAGAATCATACAACGGTTCAAGTGTGTCCAAAATTTTTGATTTGTTGGAGCAAGAGCCATGAGTTTGACTAAATCCAGGTGCACATTGTACGATTTATAATAGTCCTTTATGATTGTTGTTTTTCAGACTGTATGAACATGATCCTCATGTCACACGGTGGGATCTCAGATGTCATTAATGTCAGACTGTACGACAGTCAAGATGTGTTAAAAACGAACGCGTGCATGAAAAACTGTCTGGAGTTTCACATCAACTCATTCTCGTTCAGTGACTGTGAGCTGCGTTACATGCGGGACTGACATGGTGGCTAACAAAGAAATCTCTAGCGTTAATTTTGATCACGGCTTGTCTTGAAAAACATTTGTCGTAGTCACACTGCAGGACTGTGCGCCAAATCAGAATTTCATCTGAGGTAAAAATCTGATCGTAACAGTCATTAACCGGCTGTCGGTAAACATGTCAAACTAACGATCAAAGAATACACATTTTAGCCTAGGATGCAAGGAATCTTTTAGGATTTTCAAAATTTGTCTCAGACAACCAAATCATGGCCAAAATTGTACAGTGTGTGCCCGCCTTAAGTCTAATGTATCCTGCTGCCACATATAATGACTGTTCAACTCTTTCTCTGTTTTGCTGTTGTTGTTTCTTCTCATTTAGAGTAACACGGTTCAAGTCCACTATCTGATTCCTGAACAGACATTACATGAGAGAGTGTCATCAACTGAGGCTCAGTCAAATAGTGCATCTAAAAATGATCCCACCAAAAACAACAACCTACCGAATGTGGAGGAAGATTTAGGAAACATGCAACATGAGGGAAACTATGTTCAACAAGGTCTGTTTCTTTAAAAAAAATCCAATTGATAAAGAGCTACAATATGAACTTTACAATTGTGAACTTAATTTCTTAATTTATGTTCACTGTTCATTTATGAATTTAGAATAGCATGCATGTTTGTTTTAAAGCTTTGTGTACATTGGTATATGCAGATGTATTATGACAATTAAAAAAAAAATTTATGTCCATTTACAATGTCACAGTTTAGTCCCAATTTTTCCATCTAACTACTTTATGCCAATTTGAATGTAACTAAATGCAAAATGCCTTATTTAATAAATCTGTCAAGGCAAGTACATATTTCTTTTTCAACAATATATATGTGATTTTCAACAAGTCACAAGTGTATTCCAGCACAAACAAGTGAGGTTCATTCTTGCACGTTTGAGCTTCAGCATGAACCAATGAGGTTTGTTCTCACGCATCACGCAAGTACGGATGAGCTTCTGTTTATGTTTGTTGATCAAAGTACATTGCTGGCTGCAGTAGATGTTTGCTTTAACGCATTCTACATCTCTGACATAAACTAGCCTACGCAGTGTTCACCAGTGTGGCGGTTTCTACAGACTGTGGTGTATGGATTCCTGTGGATGAAACGCCAGCAATAAGAGTTCAGTGAGCAATCATTGATGCATTTTTAATGAATTCCATCATAATGCAGAGGGGGTGATGGGAAAATATGTTTTAAAATGTCTTAAATTCATATTCACATACGGACACATCATTTATACTTGTGTATTGTCAATGTCAAAATGTTTTCAAAATGTCAATTTCATATTCTGATTACTGAAGTCTGTATTACTGTAGTTTTGTGTGTTATTTTAATTACTAACATTTCTAAATTAAATTTCCAACCAATTTTGTGTTACATTCAACCCAGCAGTGTAGTAACTTTAACCAATAGTTGGGTCAAAAGCTCCTGGTCAAAAAGGGATGAACCCAACGCTGGGTTGACCCAAATTTGTTTAATTCAGTATTTTTTGGTGTACCTGTTTCGCCCTGGGCCCCTGCTGTACCTGCTCCGCCTTGGATTCTAGACCCATGTCCACCTCTGCTTCATCACCCTCCCGGATTATGGATTGTTGAATGTGTTTTGGAGCATCTGGAATCTGCTCCTAAAGGGTCGGGTTCTGTCACATGCACACTCTGGACTCTGTCCCACTCGCAGACTGTGTTTGAAATCACCTCCTACTTTTTCGGGGTTTATATAGGTCCACACTAAATAGAGTTAAACTAACACTTTAAAGAGTGTTACTTTTTGAAACATTTCTATGGAGTTAAAACAACACTGTAAGTGTCCATAATTAACACAATTATTGGTGTTTTTTCCCCCTCATTTACACTGCTAGTGTTAAAACTACACTAGATGTGTCTACACCAAGAGTTATTTCCACACTAATATCGTGTTCATAAAAACCCTGATTTGTCATTAAATGTAATCTGTATTCGACTAAAAATATATGTGCGTTCAGTTAAAAACAAAACACGTTACATCAGTTTGAAATATTTTTTTAACAACACAGATGTAACAATTACATCAACACAAAAGAAGGTATTCACCATCATCTGACCCATATAAACACTGCAGATCAAAAAATTGCATACAATGAGGTCTTGTCTATATTCTGTCCCATCCATTTTGACCCAGTTCATGCAATGCATGCTTGTCTGTATGGGATTTTGTACCATTCCTGCCAACGTTTCACCATTGTCCACATCATTCCAACAGATTGTTTTCATTGGTCCACACTCAACTTGACTCAATTTTGTTTCCCAAAGATAGCCAACTGACATCTGATGACTTTTTGCCAAAGATTTGGTGATATTATTAAAATTCTTCAGAGTATTCTTAAAAACTTTATGCTTGGCCTCGAATCTCATGCTCCACATGTGCACTAATGGTCCAATTTTACGAATACAGGCCGGATAATAAACCATAAAATGGTGTTTGGGGAGCAAACTTTTGTGTGGATGCAACTCTTTAAATAATTCATGGTGCTCAATTATTAAATGCTTAAGATGGACAGTCATGCCTTTAGAAATACAAGGGGAAAACACCAGGTTTATAATGTGAAGTAAGAACAGGAGCCAATTTTTGTCACCCAAGGGTACAATATCACCAAACAGTAATGGGATGTTTTTGATAAAACAAAGTGCCTGGATGGAGTTGAACTCTACACCATTTCCACTGTGCTCTAGATTAATCTTTGTAGGCCGATTTTTTCTCTCCAAATATCCATAATCAAATGAATATATTCTGGAGAGCAATTCACTCCATGTAACACATTTTTCTGAAAGATACTCAAACAGTAGTTTCGTTTCAAACGGCACAACTCCTTCTAGGAGGTCATGCATCACATCTAGAGAGTAGTTGTGGCACATGTGAAAATACTGCAGACTATTGAGTGTTGAGTTCTTTTGAGGCCATGTGAGTCTTTTGAGGCCATGTGTTGACTTCAGTTGAGGGTCAGATTCCAACTCACTGCAGTGCTGTTCATAAACTGTACAATCACGCAAAATAACCCTAAAATCATCCTCGCTGTAAACTAACTGGATATCAGCTTTTTCAGTCAAACACAGACGACAGGAGTAATGTCCACTAAATGACTCTGTCAAGGATTGAGTGCATGCCCAAGTTGTCTCCATACATAGATGTTTTCGGAACCGGTAGTGTTTTTTGAAAAGAACCGGAACCGTGCAAGATTTCTAAGTTTCGGTTCTGAAAACGGTTCTGGTGTGATGGATGGCCGAAGTGCGGGGAGCGTATCCTTTAATAGAGACATCTCAAATCATTAATATTATAGTAATGAATGCACTGAAAAGCCCTCGTGCAGCGTTTCTCATATAAGGCTACGTAAGATTTCAATGCAGAGAGAGAGAGACGTACCCAAAGCTGCACGAATGATCTTTAAAAGATCACGTTCTTGATTTCATCACCCACATGATCGCCCGTGAACGCACCCTTAATCGTATCCTGCTAATGTAGTAGCCTGGACTATTTTAGATGATGTTTAAATTATTATTATCACTTCTTATGTTATTGCCTCATGATGAATCACTTGTTGTATTCCTAATTTAAGTAAATTTAGATAAAAGCATCTGCTAACGGTAAATGTGTTCATCTGACCAAAATGCATTTTGTCTCCAGGATTATTACACTGGAGTCCTTGAAATAATATCTTAAGTGTTATTATATAAACCAGCAGAAATATTATCTTCTGGACATCTTACAGTTAGGCATAAATGTGGACTGCCTTCAATCAATTCATGGAAGATGTCCTCTTCCACAGTTGTGTCTGTATCATCAAAGACTTCAAGAGCTGCGGTTGTTGCTAAAGCAAATTTGCTCTTAACTGAAAAGTAATTTTAACAATAGCATGAAAAAACACATTTAAGTAATAATACACAGATATATATATATATATATAAGCTTTACAATAAGGTAATTCAGTTAACATGGACTAAGAATGCACAATACTTCTACAGCATTTAATAATCTTAGTTAATGTTAATCTCAACATTTGCTAATACATTATAAAAATCAAAAGTTGTATCTGTTAACATTAATGCACTATGAACTAAAATGAACAAACAGCTCCTACTTTTTTTAACTAATATTAAAGTTAGTAATTGATAGTTTGCATATTGATTAATGTTAACAAACGAGACCTTATTGTAAATTGTTAACATACACAAGCCCCGTGGGCTTATACCTCAAGCACAGTTCAAGTATATATCCAAGCAGCAGAAAGACTCTTAGCTTACCTTCAGTGATAAAGTCTTGGAACGTACCATCGCTGTGCAGTTTTACACATTTCTTCACGCCTTGATACTGAACTTTAACCAATATGACGAAAAGCTGTTGGTCAAGAAAAATGCAAATTATGACGTTGTTAATATTAAAGAAAATCCAGTGAGCCGCTGTTGTCAGAAGCTCCATTTGTTACCCTACAAATGTTAACCTTACATTAAAGTGAAATTGCAGCAAGTTAATTGGTATTTACTATTGCAGATGAAGCATGCGCATATCAAACACGTGTCTCATATGATGAGCAAATTAGTTCATAGTCATACGCTGGCAGAAAATATAAGTTCAGCTAAACGCTTCTTGCTTGATTATCTGATCATTTATGTTCGCTGCCTTTTACTTTGCAAACAAGAGTAACTGCGATATACTTCATGTAAATTCATTGGACCATCCGAAGCTGTGCTTTCAAAAAAAGAAAAAGAAAAAGAAGCGTGCGTTAGTGATTGCTGCTCACTTAAACAGGGATTTGTGGAACAATGCAGTTATACTAAAATATTGGAGACAAAAATGTCTTTGGCAACACAAATAACGTGAGCCCCAAGAAGGGGAATATGGATGCTGCGTTATTTTTGTTTATCTAAACTCATTAAACAATTAAGTTACACAAATCACAAAAATTACCCTGTTCATGTACCCCATTCTAAAATATAAGAAAACTTGCCTTTAAAACTGCTAACTAACATAAACAATGCCATTCTTACCTCAATTTGCTAGCTAACAAGTGGCAAAGTTAAATGGCCTCGAGATCCTGTCGGTGGTCTGTCGCGTTATCTGAAAAGAAATAATGTTAGAACTCAATGCAATGTTGAGAAACATACTAATATTATTATGAATGGTGAGAAACGTAAACTAAACATGAAAATTGGTAAATTTAAGTGGTTATAAAATATTATACCTGTTTGAACAAGTCCTCTCCTCGTGGTCGTCCACTATTAATCAAAAAGGAAATAATGTGCAATCTCCTGTGATTCCTCAACAGCTGGGAAATTAATTACTTTTGCTCTTTTACGTCAGCAGTGTCACTGCGGAGTCGTGAACGCGGATTGACAACAGACCCGGAAGAGAAGACAATGCTGAATAAAGTCGTAGTTTTTGTTATTTTTGGACCAAAATGTATTTTCGATGCTTCAAAAACTTCTAACTAACCCACTGATGTCACATGGACTACTTTTATGATGTTTTTATTACCTTTCTGGACATGGACAGTCTACCGTACATACATTGAAAATGTAAAAAGCTCTCGTAAAAATGTAAAATGTAAAAGCTCTCAGACTAAATTCTAAAATATCTTAAACTGTGTTCCGAAGATGAACGGAGGTCTTACGGGTTTGGATCGGCATGAGGGTGAGTCATTAATGACCTAATTTTCATTTTTGGTTGAACTAACCCTTTAAGCATCACACGACCGAAAGTGCTGAATTCCTGAATATCACCTTGATTAATCACTTACGTTTTATGTGCAATATTGCCTGTTTTTGTTCTATTGTAGCAGCAAAAATAGTTCCAAGCAAAGCAGAACCAGCGCATCTCACAGCTTCGCTCAGACGTTTCCAATGATTCAGTGCTTTGAACGAATCGGCTGAGTGAAGATTCAATGGCCCAATCATAAACAACTGCTTCATTCTTGATTCAGCCTTTTGAATGAATCGTTTGAATAAATGACTCAGTGGCTCCCTCATTAAGACAGTCACTTGCCGCCATCTACTGGCGGTTTAATTTCATGTTTAAAAGTATAAATTTCCCACCAACATCTATTATTTGTAAATTCAAAAATATTTAAAGAATCTCATAACATTATTGAATGCAGTTGTTCTTTTTCAGTGTAAATTATTTAATTTGGTAACAGCCCTATAGTGTCTATTTTAATTCATCAAATGTAAGAATTTG
This sequence comes from Megalobrama amblycephala, assembly GCF_018812025.1. Classification (NCBI taxonomy): domain Eukaryota; kingdom Metazoa; phylum Chordata; class Actinopteri; order Cypriniformes; family Xenocyprididae; genus Megalobrama; species Megalobrama amblycephala. The sequence continues at coordinate 4,441,865 of NC_063049.1, read as the reverse complement.
AAATAAAAGATGAAACATAAATTTAATTAGATTGGGTGGAAATGCCCTTTATAAAGGTAAATAAAATGCCCCCAGGGTAAATAACATAAATAAGCAGATTTATATAAGTCACTGCTGATAAAACACTGATGAGAATGTTGCTTGTTTCAGAATAAATTATATTTACAACACACACACACAAAAAATCCTATTTTGTTTTCCCAGACAAGCTACTTTTTTACTCTGACAAGTAAATTACCATTTTAGTTGTCCAAAGGACAAGCACAAAACAAGGCTTAATGTCGAGCACTGTATTTTGTATTTATATTCTCTCCTTTAATGGTAGCATCACTCCTATATTTGATACTGACACAAAGGAGAAGGCACAGGCCTACAGACATATTTTATTGTCATCAGATGTAGCTTTGCACACTACCAGCATCTATAGAATGATTTTGATCAGCATTTTAGTGTTCATAGCAACTTGTTATATTTTAGCTTGTCAATTTATAAACCACAGACCCCCCCACATAACAAATCCCAATTTAACCCCTGCCTATAGTTGGGTATAATTGGGTAATTAAGTAATTTGTTATGTTACCGCAGAATTATCACAACACATTAATTTAAGTACTTTACTATAGTATGTTTCAAAAACACTATAGTATTTACTATAAATTACTATAGTATTTTTCACCTGGGAAGTTTGCATGTTCCTGTTGTCGTAAAATGTTTTATTTTTTTATGTTTTATGTGTGAATATAATAATACTCACCATGTGATCTGTGTGGGATATGTGATTGTTGACATTTTGGTGTCTCGATAATCATAATTATTTTCATGTAAAGTAGCAGAATTGAAATTTTCAATGTATTAGCATATATTCAATGTATTAGCAACAAAAAACGAGCGCAAATCACGCGAGATCTGCCTGTGATCTCGTGTCCGCCTACTCTCGAACCAGCTGGAATATAATATAACACTGACTTCATCATTCCGACATAATCTGAGGCAAACTTAACATTAAAACAGTGAACAAAAGCGCCAAAACACTTTAGAGTCTGCAGGCCAATATGATATTTATATTGTTCACACACACACAAGTCCCTCCTTTCTCGTGAAGCTGTTTGTGTTTCAGTGAAAATCACGTGACCCGCCGCTGCCTGAAGCGCGTGTCCGCCAGTGACGTTTGGAAACAGATTCAGGAACCCTCATCTAAAAATATATGCGGTATTAAACGCGAATAACGTCCTCTCTCACATGATAAACGGATAGGAGAGAAGATCATGGGTTTACAGGTACTGTGAAGAACTTTAGCGAGAGTTCATGAACAACTGGACTTTGATTCATGTGTTGAGCCCGTCGCGAGCAGTAACTCAGTGTTTATGTTTGACGCGTTTATTAAACTGATATTAGCTTTTCTAAAGCAATGTGGTCAGGTGATGGTATAATGGTCCTTTAATATGATGTACACGATGTCGATATACATTTATCATGATTTTACATGACATACAAATGACTTAAAAGAATACCAACATGCCACATATTCAAACCATTCATTTCTTCAAGTGTATGTATTGTGTTTTCATCTTTCCTCAGGTCTGGTCAGTCACCAGTGACTTCAGAGTTGACTGGACTGGATCAAGACCTCATCCACATTGTGCTAAAGGTGTTTATATGTGATGTGAGTTTGGTTTATTGTCTTATAATGGGCAGATTTGTGACATCAGGGCAGTGTTATTTATTGATGTAAGATCATCATCTGAATGTTTATTATATATCATTCTTTTGCTGTGAAGTGAACATGTAAACCTGAAGTTAATTTCAATACACAAAGGTACAGGTTTCACTTGATTTACATCATTTTATTTTTATTTTTTACCTGGCAGTATTTTAAATATCTCAAATCTTTCCAAACCAGTAAGACTTTCCTTCATCTGTGAAACACAAATGAAGATGTTTTTAATGAAATCAGCGATATTTCTGTCCCTCCATTGAAAGTTTATTCACCCAAAACTCCTAAAGATGTAAAATAAATCCATATGAATAAGGTTTCTGAAGAGACTCCATCGCTTCATATGATTATCAGATTTAATTTAGGTTTTTATTCACATGTAAACTTATACATGAAAGATCACAGGACCAGGATTCAGAAACACTGCATGAAAAAAAAGGAAAATGTTTCACTTGATTGTTACACTACATGCCATTTTTAGTCATTCATTTAAACTTTTCCAAATCCATATCATACACAAAGAGTATATTTCTAAGTTGACAAGATTTTTTTTGTCACTCTTATTTGTCATTGACCCATCACTGAATGTGTGTTCAGTACAGCTGAAGTGTTCCTGTTTTACTCTGATTTAGGAACAGTTTTGTTTTACTGCCCCCTGCTTATGTTATCGCTTTCTGATCAAACGTATTAATGCTTCCACTGTATCTTAATCATTTCTGTTTTTATTTCAGTGTGAGGTCGCTGCGTTCGTGAATTATGATTGACAGTCATAATGACTACAGCATACGTGGGCCATCTGTTCCTCATGTCTCTCTACATCACAGGTACAGAATGATCTGAGAAAATCAACATGAACTGAGCCTCCATGTTAGGACCGCAAGAACTAATTTGACCAACAAGAGCAGACAGACACTTTCTGATTCAAATTAGACCAATCATTTTTGTTAGCTATGCTGAATTCAGTTTTAGGTCAACAAAAGAGTGTGTGTGTGTATGAAATATGATACTCAACAAAAAACACACATGCAAACGTGTGTGTGTATAGATCTGCATCGTTGAGTATCATATTTCATACATCAGGCTCTTATGGCTCATATATGCAATTCAATGATAATTGAGAGATGGAAAAATAAGCCTGTTGTGTCATGTTTGACATTTACATTTAACATGAAAAATGTAAATAAATAAATAATAATAATATTTTTTTTTAAAGATTAAACATGGTGTATGAATAAACAAGCAAACTCAAGTTGCTTCAGTCCAGTAAATGTTCATCTTAAATTTACTTTATAAAAACTATAAAAGATTTCAGAGCAAAAAAGGCTTTACTTGATTAAAAAATGGTATGAACTGTCAATCAGAGGAAAGAGGGCTTGAAGTATATCGTGTGCAACAGGATTTTCATCAACATTTTGTTCATGTTGATAGGCCCTTTAAGTTTGCATATTAAATATGATACCATAGGCTAATATATTCATAATAGGTAATGTTTAACATAATTTTACAAAGAATGTTTACTTTAAGTTATGACAGAATAAAATTTATAAGAAATGTTGTAAAAAGCATTCAGTTTCTGAATTTATACCCCCAAAGGGGCAACTGGGGGATAGAAACATAAGAAGTTTTGTTTAAATCAAATCAAATCAAATCAGAAAGTGTATTATTTGTGCCCTAATCAAATGGAAAATAGCAATACATTTATTTTCATATGTCTCTTTATGGTCTTACCTTTTTTAGGCTTAAAAAGTTAGAATCAGTCTTTAAAGGTGCCATCGAATGAAAAATTGAATTTATCTTGGCATAGTTGAATAACAAGAGTTCAGTGCATGGAAATGACATACAGTGAGTCTCAAACACCATTGTTTCCTCCTTCTTATATAAATCTCATTTGTTTAAAAGACCTCCGAAGAACAGGCGAATCTCAACATAACACTGACTGTTACGTAACAGTCGGGATCATTAATATGTACGCCCCCAATATTTGCATATGCCAGCCCATGTTCAAGGCATTAGACAAGCCAGTATTAACGTCTGGATCTGTGCACAGCTGAATCATCAGACTAGGTAAGCAAGCAAGGACAATAGCGAAAAATGGCAGATGGAGCAATAATAACTGACATGATCCATGATATCATGATATTTTTAGTGATATTTGTAAATTGTCTTTCTAAATGTTTCGTTAGCATGTTGCTAATGTACTGTTAAATGTGGTTAAAGTTACCATCGTTTCTTACTGTATTCACGGAGACAAGAGCCGTCGCTATTTTCATTTTTAAACACTTGCAGTCTGTATAATTCATAAACACAACTTCATTCTTTATAAATCTCTCCAACAGTGTGTAATGTTAGCTTTAGCCACGGAGCACTATCAAACTCATTCAGAATCAAATGTAAACATCCAAATAAATACTAGGGATGCACCGAAATGAAAATTATTGGCCGAAACCGAAAACCGAAAAAGAGGAAACCAAGGCCGAAAACCGAAACACAGAAAGAAATTATGCCAATTATTAGTACCACTGCATTTATGGCTATGACTGTGTACTAACTTTACTAAAATCAAGGCATTGCAATTGCATAAATTAATATTAAAGTTTCAAAGAATAAATCAATTACAAATTATGCAAATATTTATTTAGCACATTGCAACAATGCACAGTATAAAATAAAATTCAAACTAAAATGTTTAACTTGACCTCACTCATGTGTACATTAAATAATAGCCTAATGTCCTGTACATTATTATTTAATGTACACATGAGTGGGGTCAAGTTAAACATTTTAGTAAATATTTCTTGCAGGATTTCACTGAACGTATCAGACAACGAGGGTGCATGGCCCTCATCTGGTGCAGAGAAACAAGTCTTTTTTTCTGCGCTCTGATCTCGTTCTTCTGCGCTGGGCGCTGCTCCGTCTCTGTCTCCACGCGGGTTCTCCGCATCCATCGCGGCCTGGATCATTTCTCGTGCGCGCTGCTTTATTTCCGCATCAAAGTAATGGTCTTTATAACGCAGATCAAGTACAGTCGCGACGAAGTGCAGAGGATCTGAATAGATATCAGTGAAACGTGTGCTGACAGACTCTAAGAGTGTACTTTTCATTGTTTTCACTCCGTGGTCCGTCTCAACCACTTTGATTAGGAGACGCTTTAGTGCTGCGATTAAAGGAATAACGTCCGCTACAGATGCATCAGAGGAGCTGATCTCGTGGTTTCTGTTTGCGTCATCACAACATTTCGGTCGTATTGTTTCGGTGATAAAAGTCTTTTTTTTCGGTGGCCGAATATTCGGTGCATCCCTAATAAATACTATAATCACATGATCCGACGCATGCATCCAGTATGCATGACGAACACTTTGTAAAGATCCATTTGAGGGTTATATTAGCTGTGTGAACTTTGTTTATGCAATGTATATAGAGTAGAGAGCTCAGGGGCGGGGAGCGCGAGATTTAAAGGGGCGGCGCACTGAATCGGCACATATATAATGATGCCCCAAAATAGGCAGTTAAAAAAATTAATAAAAAAAAATCTATGGGGTATTTTAAGCTGAAACTTCACAGACACATTCAGGGGACACCTTAGACTTATATTACTTCTTGTTAAAACTGGTTCTAAGGCACCTTTAAGAAAACAATTAGACTTCTGATTTTAACTTTGAGGACTAGTCTAAGCAGCTTATGCAACTGGCCATGGGTACTTAGGTTTGGGGACTTAAAACACTGAATCTGGGAACTAATATATTTACTTCTTTTTTATTGTTAGCACATGTACCTATAATGATATTGAACTGACCAGAGTAATATTCTTGATAACTATTTAATATTTATATATATTTTTACATAATAAGCTAATACTGTGTTTGAAACACAAACACACTGCAAATATCTTTAAAACAAAATGTATTTTCTTGAGAATTAAACCACATGATCAAAAATTATATCTAACAAAATTCACAAGGTTGGTGAATGAAATGAGGAATTACAACTATAAAATCTGCTCATTTCCCACCATTTCTTTTCCTGTTTTGTTTTTTGAATTATATGAACTATTTTATTTGTGACCATGTTCCTGCTTAGTTTGACTAAAAGTAAAAGATGCACATTGATTATTTGTGATTTCATGTTTCATTATGGTTTTCTCCTTCTAGCGCTCCACACAATCCCTGCTCCCGCCAACGTCACAATAGTGTCTCACAACTTCAGGCACATCTTACAGTGGAGTCCTGGGATAAATTCTCCTCCACGGACGGTGTTCAATTTTAGAAAAAGGTGAGTCTTCTCAACGAACAATAAGTCAAGTCTGGAAACAGTTCAGACAAGAAGTAAGTGAAACATCTGGGTAACTCTTTATTTTAAGCCTTGATGTGTAATGCATCATAAAGGTATTCATAATGTACATTGTAATGCATTTTATATTTTCAATAATAAATTATAACCAAAGTTAAAATGCATTTTATTGTTTGCAAATTCCTTGTTAAATCTAAAATTGGTTGTTTTTCATGTTTTAATGCGTTATATTTTCTAAAGCTCTGTTCAGTGAATAGATAAGTGTTATAATGTATTATAACTAGGGTTACAGTTATTCATGTGACCATAAAATGCATTATAAGGTGCATAATGAATACATTAAAATACATTTATAATGCTATATATAACATGAATTTCGGACTACAGGCAAAACAAGTCAAAAATGTCAATTTGGGTTGAAATTTAGGTTTTCACAAAAATGAGTTTATTAAGCCCTCGTCTAGTGATCCCAATGCTCCAAATAACAATTAAACATCTAAAAGTATCTTTATTTGGCGTTTTCTGAGGCTAGTACCTTTCCTTTGACCAAAAATGCAGTTTTTCTCTGATCGCTTCTCAATGACTGGTGCTTCCCTCAGCACAAGTTTGGTATCGTTGTAAAGCACAGCATTGTAGTAAAGCATATCACGATATCGATTTTATTTCAATGTATTGTGCAGCCTTAGTGGCAATATTACTATCAGGGGTTGCAACTTGGTTAAAGCCAAATTTGAAGCGTCCTTGGAGAGTTTCAGATCTTGCATTTAGTGTCATGATTAGAAGTCAACTGATTGATCAGTTTTAGCACAAAAAAAAACTTTTTTTGTGTCGTGTCTGTTGCTGGAGCAGCTAAGAAGGGTCCGCTGTCATTACACAGTACGAGAGCGGCCTCTAGAGGAGAAATACAAACTATCACTTACACACTCAGGCATTTCTAAAGATGTGAACACTTCCTGATCCCACTGTAACTAAAATGTTACTGTAAAAGACAACTGTCCTTTTAAACTTTTGTCAGTATCACACAAATCCAAGGTGGTTTTTCCCAGTGCATTTTCTTACATTTTGTCCTATTTTTACTATCTTTAAATAGACTGATTTCATTATTTTTATAGATGCAAGGGAAAGTCAACAGTGCGGCTGAACATCAGAAATACAACCGTAGATGTCTCTAAATCATTGAAGGACATCTATACATCTTGCACTTTCTATGTTTGGGCATCGCTTGACAACACAGTGTCATCAGAAGTTAATAAAAGTATTACACCATATGAAGACAGTAAGTACTTTCTGGGGGATGCCAGTGATGTAAGGTGTGATGTGAGTCATATTTTCCGTTTCAGTTTTCCTGTACATGTCTGTCGAGATCTAGAGTTGTTAGTCTTTTAAAATGGCTTTGATTTTTCTTTGTTCAGCAATCATAGGTCCACCCGTTATATCTCTGTCTGGCTGTGGAGACTGTCTGAACATCACCATCTCTCTACCCATTGAGGGACCAAAGATAACAGAACAAATGCGTCAGTTTCATAATTCTATGACCTTCAACATAAGTTGGAAGAAAGCTGGACAGACTGAGGTGAGTTCCTGTGGGTTCAGCAGGTGAATCTGCCAAGTCAATGTCCAACTCAGTCACTTGCATTTATCCATCTTTATTTTTTTATCTATTCATGTTGTCCAACTAATAGATGTTAGTTACTGGTTAGTTTTCTTTTTGTTAAAGGGATAGTTCACCCAAAACTGAAAATGTGATGTTTATCTGCTTACTCCCAGGGCATCCAAGATGTAGGTGACTTTGTTTCTTCAGTAGAACACAAATGATGATTTTTAACTCCAGCCGTTGCCGTCTGACGGCTGTATAATGTGTGTCAATGGGAACTCCATCTATAAGAGTCAAAAAACATGCACGGACAAATCCAAATTAAACCCCGCGGCTCGTGACGACACATTGATGTCCTAAGACACGAAACGATCGGTTTGTGCGAGAAACCGCCATCAATGTGTCGTCACGAGCCGCGGGGTTTAATTTGGATTTGTCCGTGCATGTTTTTTTGACTCTTATAGATGGAGTTCCCATTGACACACATTATACAGCCGTCAGACGGCAACGGCTGGAGTTAAAAATCATCATTTGTGATCTACTGAAGAAACAAAGTCACCTACATCTTGGATGCTCTGGGTAAGCAGATAAACATCACATTTTCAGTTTTTTTCAGATTTTCATTTTACTTTGGTTGATAATAAAGAAAGTGGCTCTACAACAGATTCAGTCTCTCATGAATCCTTCAGATAGGTCAGGTGACAAAACTCTCTTTTATTGATGTTGTGTTCCAGGGAAAGTTATGGTTGTACAGTCAGCATCGATCACCGCACCTCCTAATCACTGTGTTTGATCCAGCGTTTATTTATTTAGAAATTATTTTACTGTTTTACAGGTTTTGTGAGATTCACCCAATTATGAGCTCTAGGCTGGTTGAGATCACTTTGTAAAGAATAAAGATTACTCTTACTTAAACTGTTGAATTATTAAATTGTTAGATTATTTTGTAATATCTTTAAATCTAGATTTATTTTTTTTATAATTTAATGACTGTTGATAAATGAATGCTCGCACTTGTTGATTGTGTTTAAAACTATATTTGTAAAGTCACATCAGCTGAATTTCTCAAGTCTTTTACTGTTGTCTTGTTAAACCTAGGTCAGCCGTATCTCTGTATCGAGTAACCAGCATGTCCTGCAGAATCTTCAGCCTGGTGATCAGTACTGTGTAAGAGTTCTTCCCCAAACCAGCTCCAACACCAACACTCGACCTTCTGATTGGCAGTGTGAATACACCAGTAAAGAGGAGCCCAGAGGAGGTAAGGGAATACCTTTTAACAGTTTTGCTAAGGAATTAGGTCAGCTGACAAAGATTAGACTTTTTACTAATAAGAACTCAACAGTAGATCTTAAAAAATTGTCAATGGAGATATATGAAATAATAGTATATTGAGTATTTCATTTATCTCCATTGACACATTTTTTTAGATCTACTGTTGAGTTCTTATTAGTAAAAAGTCTAATTTAAAGGCTCTCTAATGAAGAGTTCATGTTTATCATATATTTCAGATGTCTAAAAATAACATGTAGTTCAATTCAATTGATGTAGTGTAATTCAATTTGAAGTAGATCTCTGTAATTACAATTATGACTAGTAATAATTCACTTTTGACCATTCAGAATTACATTGAGGGATATCAAATTAAAGTTACAAATAATCTCTCAAAGTGTTTTCTGTAGGGATCATCTTTACTCTAATGAGAATAAAATGGGAACTAGTAATAATTTTAAAATTCTCTACAAGTGAAATTGAGTTGTCAGTGTAATTACAGATATCATTAAATTGATTATTATTAGTAAAAATGTAAATGAAGAGATCTACAATAATCACTATGGTGATTCCACAACTTTCCAAAAGAAAGTGTCATCTTCCAAGAGTGTGATGGATTACGGCAAAAGAATTAGAAAGAACCATGAGGGATTTGAAAAGAGAAAAGGTGTATTATCAGTAGGGATGCACGATTTGGGGAAAAAAAATCTAAATAAGAAATATTACTATTGCAATAATATTTTCATTATTAAAATATACATAATATAATAATAAGATAAAAAATAATATTTTTTATTTTACAGAGAACTAATTTTTTACTAAAAACTACAGGATTACCTGTTAACATGCAGGCAACCTATGACTATAAATCAGTAGAAAGGTTTAAGAAATTATTATAAAATATTTTTGTAAGGAGTTAACAGGAGGAGTCCATGTATTTAATAGGAAATGGGAAAAAAAGGAAATGGGAAAAAAACTCCTGTACATAAAAACATATTGATTATCATATAAATTTCTTTAGGGAAAAGTGTTATTATTCCTTTTTTTTTTTTACCCAAAATGGGATGGAGTGAGCATTACTGAGTGCTAAACACACGTTTGTTTCCTTCATACTGGAAGCCAGAGCACGTCTCATGCAGAAACTCCAAATATGCATCAGAGAAGTAATATAATGATGTTCCAAGAAATCCCTAATTTCTTCCCTAAATGCTTTGATTAAACATGAAGACAGTAAACGCACAACTGCATTTTAATGCAATGTTAAACGACAGCATTCATCACTATATAGAATACTATATAATTATATATTGTCTGCCTCATTCTCACAAAAGGAAATTTCAAACACTCCACTGACAATATTGAGTAAAAACTTTTAAGCATTGTCTTTTGTTGGACAACAGGTTTATGCTTCGCATTACAAATTTGGCAAGATGTTTGATGCATGTTGCTTCTTCATAATTGCCTGTTATAAGTGACTCCAACTCACAGTGCTTTCAGAGATGGAGCGGCATTTACTACTGATCACAGACACTCTTCACTAACAGCCGTTGAGATTTCAGAATCACACTGACAAATCGCGAGTTGAGTTTAATTTTGATTAATCGTGTAGCCCTAATAATCAGTTCTGCTGTGCATGTGTGTTTTAATATAAAAATGCAAGTTGCAAAGCTCAATAATGTAAATTGATAGTTTTTAGAAGCGAGATGTCATGACATTTGTTGATGACTAAGTGTTCTACATATGGATTAGAAATTCGGAGTAGAAATTCACTTGTCGAGCTCATGAATTGGATTTGTAACACTGAACAGCTCACTATAGTATTAAAAAAACAAGAAATAATGTTGCTTGGTACTCACACACTGCTCTCCTCACTGTCTTCTTTATAGTGATTTATACCCACAATTCAGTTGTGGCACAGATAACAGCTCATGAGTCCCGATTTTTGCCTCTTGTTCCGCTTTTAAAATCATTTGAATGTGTTAATTGGCACGTCCAAATGATAAACTTTCACTCTATGATGGTTAATGGTCTATGATAGCAGTTAATCCACGAATGCGTGCAGCGTGTGCTGAACTGTTGGACCTCATCCGTACGGATCACAGAATAACTGCAATCCGTTGCACACCTAATAATTAAAGAACACACTTCCTTTTATCTTACCAGAGATGGAGAAAAATCCTGCTCCAGTAAGTAAACGTATCCCTGTGAACCAGTCCCCAAAAATGTTGGTACTCAAAAGCACTTCCCTCCAGGTTTTCTGGTGTGCATCATTTATTTTTACTACGCATACAGACCTGTACACCACTCATGTGCACCCCTGGTTATATGGTTTCAATGAGAAACACCAAAACGCCGATCTGTTGAGACGCACTCCAATAAGTGTGCCAAATTTTTATCATATGGTTCTATGGGCCGCTGTGGACTCTTATCCAGAAGAACAATCAGTCCAAAATACAGTAGAGCTACAGTATGCATGTTTTTGTAAAAGTCACATTACATTGCAAGCATCTGCTCAAATGACTAAATTAGATTTGTTTTGTATCTTTGTCTCTCTGCAGCGTTATATTTAATGAGTTGGTCACTGGGAGCAGCAGTGTCAGGTTTATGTGTGCTGGTGTTGGCGTTGAGTCTGCTTTACACTGGGTCTCTATGTAAGCTGAAGACCCCTCTTCCTGCATCCCTGGTAAGATCCTGTCTGCATTCAAATGCAAAATTTTCTACATTTCATCAGGAAGTTTTTATACATTTTCATTTAAATCATTAGTTTTTCTTACCTTAAAGTACTTTTGTTTTAAGAACTGGTTATGTTTGGTTCTCATCCAATCATGTCAGTGCAGTCACATCAATAATACTGCTATTGAACTGTTGTATAAAATCAATATTATTAATAACCAAGTGAACTGAACCTTCTAACCACAAGTCGAGAGCTGCAGTTCCAAGAACACAACTTTGCAGTGCTGTTAGTGAATGTTTGTTGAAACTGTGGCTTTGTGAAACACTGAATTGATGAACTGTGTTGGTAACGATGGAGCTTGCCACCATAGTTTGCTAATGATGCTTTTGGGAAACTTGCCCCAGGCTGGTTGAAGGCCCATTAACTGTCCCTTGCTCAGAAGTGACACGTAGGGCCCTATCATACACCCGGTGCAATGCAACGCCAGGCATGATGCGTGTTTTTTGCTAGTTTCAGCCTACTGGTCTGAAAACAAGGTGTGTTCAGGCACATTGTTGGCGTGTTGCTATTTTGAGGTTACTGAAAACGACTGCACCACTGACCAACTAAAACCTAGTCTAAAGTCAATGGCTCAGTATTTTTTTTATTTAAAGGGTGCCTTAGTAATATGCTCCTATAGGCGGGCGCATAACGCTTGTTACACACAGCAGCACACAAACAAGAAAGGATTCCTCTCTGATGAAGCATTCAGTCTTTCCGCTTGCAAATTCTGCCATGTAAATAGCGAATCCGCCATGGTGCAAGCACAACTGCATTTTAAAGGGAATGGAAGGTGAGACTCTGATTGGTTTATTCCACATTACGCCAGAAACACACCCATGACTCATTAAGAGAGTAGGTACAACTCTTTTGGACCATGTGCACCGACCATTTTTTCCATCGTTAAACTAGCAAAAGTAGATTCGGACACACCCTAAGTGCACCTGCACTTGAGACCTGCGCTCAGATCATTAAAATAGGGCCCTGTGTTTCTTGCTGATCTCAACACTTCAGTGCCTCTTTTGTAAAAAAACAACATGAAGGCAAGTAGGTTATCAAGATAATAAGATTACTCAACACTTATATCCATCACACCATCACAGTTGTCAAGTTAAGCATTCAGATTCATGATAATAGCGGGGATAAGTCCCCTCCGGAGTCTGAGCTGTTTTTTTGTTTGTTTTTTACCCTGGAGAGTTTTGACATGCCCTGACATTTGTGCTTATTTAAGTTACTTAGAACATAGCAATGTATTTAGCATAAACTGTGCTAATATTTGAGCAAAAGTGTATATAACGAGAATCATACAAGTGTGAATCGTTCAAGTGTGTCCAAACCTTTGACTAGTAGAGTTGGAGCAAGAGCCGTGAGTTTGTCTCATGTATCCTCCTGCCACAAATAATGACTGTTCAACTCTTTCTGTTTTGCTGTTTCTTCTCATTTAGAGTAACATGGTTCAAGCCCAGTATCTGATTCCTGAACAGACAATATATGAGAGAGTGTCATCAACTGAGGCTCAGTCAAATAGTCCATCTAAAAAGTATCCCACCAGAAACAACCTACTGAATGTGGAGGAAGATTCAGAAAACCAGCAACATGAGGAAAACTATGTCAACAAGGTCTGTTTCTTTTAAATAAAAATCCAATTAATCAAAAAATACGATATGAATTTAACAACTGTGAACTTCATTCCTTAATGTCTTAATTGCTATTTTATTCATTTAGAATAACATGTATATTTGTTTTAAAGCTTTGTGATGGGATGTGTGTAAATATATATAGTCCTGATGCTGATCACTTGGGTAGCTCGCCACTATAAATGAATTTTTCTTTCATTTCTGAAGTCTATTGAATTAACATGATTTGTTCAGAGTTTTTAAAAGTTTGAAAACATGTGATTTTAAAGGATTAGTTCACTTTAAAATGAATATTACCACATGATTTACTCACCCTCAAGCCATCCTAGGTGTATATGACTTTCTTCTTTCTGATGAACAATCCGAGTTATATTATTAAATATCCTGACACATCCAAGCTTTATAATGGCATTTTATTATAATTTTGTTCGTTTTTTTTGTTTTGTTTTACACTGCCACCATGGAACCTGTTTATTGAAAGTTCATCTACTGTTGTTCTCACAGGCTGACACAGAGGACGAGGAAGACTCTGATGAAGAGGATGAAGGCAACTACATGGGTTGTGTGATTAATAACAGTGGTTCAGAAACTAATAAAAGCAAAGAGAAGGCTGTAGTTTCAACTTCGCCTCTCCATAACAGTGCTGGGATCTACCATGCAAAGAAAGCAGCCATGGAAGAAATACTTGGGTGTAAAAAGGACTTTATATCAGAAGTGTTTGAAGATAGAAACCGACATCTTGAAGTCAAAAATAATTTAGAATCAAAAGAGAATGAAGAAGGTTCAGGGAACATTAACTTGTTTTCAGTCACTTTGAGGGCTCTGGGACCACAGGATGATTTGGATGAGGAAGAGGTGTGTAAACCTCTGCTACCCAAAACAGTCCTAGATTTATCTACATCTCACACCTCTGTACTGGAAGAACAGACAGAAGATATCCTACTTGAGGAAAAAGAGATGCACAGACAGCTTTGTGTACCCATACAGACAGAAATGACATCAGATGTGGAAGAGGAGGCAACATCAGGATATATGGTGACCCATACAGGAAACATGAATGAACAAAATAGGTCCATGTCAGAAGAGACGGATTGTGACGCAGACTATTTAACACGGTAAAGACAAGAATATTCATGTAAAGACTTTCAGAATTTAATGAACTTGCCTCAGGGTATCATATAATTAAGCTGATAATTGTTATTACCATTGCATAATTTACTGAAAGTCTGATATGAAATGATCAGATTTAAATGAAGAACAAAGATGCAACAACATGTTGGTGATAATACTGGTAATACATTGCAAGTCGATAAGAAACAGAAGATAATATGATTTTATTTTGTGAAGGGATGTAGGTTTTTTAGATTCATGTGTAAAATAATCTATTTTAAGATGACATGCTGGGAATTTTCATAGAGTGTAGTTTTACAGGTTTTTCAGGCAAGAACATAGTGTTTAATATCAAATTTGGTTTATTTATAAAGATAGAGCCTATTTTAAAAAAAAAATTGCTGAAAAGTTTTCGGAATTGTGAGGTCGGGCTGATCACAGAGCACTCATGAACCCGTCAACAACAGCCTTATCTCGGCAAGTCCTTCTGACATTCGCCGCTGACTCTGATGTATCTGCTGTGGTTAAACATGAGATATAATTCTTTTTGGATACAACAGCCAATCTTTGGTCTCATCAATCTATTATTTGTTCCTGGGAAAATTATTTTGACTGAGGTCAAAATTAAGTTTTATAATTTTATATTTTATTTAACTGAAATGTCATACAAGTGCCACTGCCTTTGTTGCCTACTTTTGACTGAATTGTTTACATGTATATTTTCTATTGTACAAATATCTTATATAATGGCTATTTTTGTTCATTAAATATTACTGTTTAATAAAAATATTTTGTATAAATACTTGGTATTAAGAAACGTCTATGTATTAGTGTTGCTGATTTTTCGGTGACTTCAATGCAGTCACATTGTTATGCATAAGGAGATAATTTTTAACATTACACACCACCTTACAAGGCTAAACCAACATTGCAATGCAGCATGGGGTTGTGTTAAATTAAATTTGACACTTTATTTCATAGATACTGGCAATGGCCAACACTGAAATGACGTGAAATCCCCTTAAGTCTTGAAAGGATATACAAGAAATATATCTCTTTCATCAGCACACATGAATGCAAACTGATTTTCACTAATTTATGAAATGACCTAGAGCAGTGATTCTCAAACCTGTCCAGGGGTGGTTGTTAGCCAACTATAGTCGCAAGTTACATTGAACTCTATTGGTTATGACAGAACTTGCGACCATAGTTGGCTTTGGGAAGCACATCCCTGGAGTACCACCAGCCCTGCACATTTTGTACGTCTCCCTCATCTATCACCCCTGAGTCAACTCATGAGCACGTTAGTAGACTTCAAGACCTGAAATGTTTGTGTCTGATAAAAGGAGACCTACAAAATGTGCAGGGCTAGGACAGGTTTGAGAAATACTGACCAGAGAATGGAAGTTATAACAGACACAATTAATCACACGCTCTCTCTCGTAATGTTATACCCTATGGATTCTGAACTGTGGCTATTGAGATAAGCAGTCTTGCAGAGTTTTGCTCTAACCCTAATCAAACACACCCGAACAAGCTAATTAAAGTCTTCAGGATAACTAGAAAATTACAAGCAGGTGAGTCTGATCAGGGTTGGGGCTAAACTCTACAGGAAAGTGGACTTTGAGGGCCAGAATTGAGAACCCATACTACTACGTGTTCTCACTCAAACCTGGTTTCTTTGGTAATGGAACAACTGCTTTTTCCAGAGAGCAGGTATAATATGAGAGTCCACTGATTGTTGAAAAATAGGATGCCATGCAGCAGTAAATTACTCTAAACAACATTTTAGCAATAAAGCAGAGATACCTTCAGGGTCTGTGGACTTTTTGGTACAACGCCTCATTATATCTGTCAGAGGCCAGAAATCTAATGAGACGGGATGGTTAAATCCACCTTTAAACCATGTGACTCAGCGTGGTGATATTTTTCTGTGTTTTGTGCCACATTTCCCCTTGCCTTTTCCCCTTATCCAATCAATCCCGATTTGATAAGTTCTGCACTGGTGTTCAGCACTGAGCCTCTTACAATTCCTGCAAACCAGTGCCTGGTTCACCTCTAAACTAAAGCAGCTATTTGAAAATTATTCTGTCACACACACAAAAAAAAACCCCAGCAACATTCACACTGCATTAGATAAACCCAGTCCCACAGCATAGGTACAGTATTTATAATTCTGAGTTCTGCCGGTTGTTCAAAATCGGATTGGTCCTATTAAATTGGATCAAATCTTGAAAATGGGTTGTTCAAAAGGAAAAAAAGGATTCTGAAATCATATTATATCACAAAACAAGATTAGATTAGAAAAAAGATTAGATCCAAGACATGCTCATTGGTACTTAGTCCCAGGCTTTTCACTGGCCATGGTAGAACACTGACATTCCTGTCTTGCAAGAAACCACACACAGAACAAGCAGTATGGCTTGTCATAGTCATAGTCATGCCAGGATAAGCCTGCAGGAAGGGTACCACATGAGAGAGGAGGATGTCTTCCCTGTAACACACAGCATTGCGATTACCTGCAATGACAACAAGCTCCATGACGAACCCTTACCTCCAAATGATCCCACTCCAGAGTACAGGCCTCAGTGTAATGCTCATTCCTTTGACAAAAAACACCATTCATCCATCACCCCTGGTGACACAAAATCACAATTCGTCAGTGAAAAGCATTTTTCGCCAGGCACACACCTCCATCCAGCTCATCAACTAGCTCCCAAACCCCTACTGGCATGCTTGAGGGCATCCACATTGGTGTTAGACTTTCCAGCATAGTGTTTAATTTGGAGGTGATAACTAGCTAACCACAAATTCTAGCGCTGTTCAAGACTTCCAAGAAGAACTCTCTAAAGATGAGAAAGAGGATTAGTATTAACTGTAAATTCTGCACCTAACAAGAACTTATGAAAATTTTATGTAATGGCCCATTTTAAGGCCAACAACGTAAGTTTAAACAGACTAATTTTGACAGCTCTACTCAGAAGAATGTAGGTTTCAACTAGCATAGGCTATAACTCTTTTGCTACCATCCTGCAACGCATGATTACTCCAATCTGTATAAGGAATTAACTGCAAAAGCCAAGACAGGTGCTTGTTGCAGTGTCTTCAGTCGAAAGAATGTCTGCTCACATGCTGGTGTCAATTCCCTTAAAAAAATATAGCTCTCCGCAAGACCTTCTTTGATTGGCCAAGCAAAAGTGTCTTGAGGTGTTTCCATTTGCATTTTTTAAAAGTGAAGATTATGAGTGGTTAGTAACTTTTCTCTTTTTTCTCACCAAAATAAGGCCATAAAACCCATTCTGAATATTTGTTCACTAGACTTCTGAGAACTGGATCTTGTACCCTAGGATTTATACTGCAAATATAAGGAATATACTATAAGGAATTATAAATGTAAGGAATTATTACAAAATTGTGTGAAAATCACCCTGTCCACTCATTCACAAAAACAATATATTCATTATATATATTTGTACTTTTGTGAAACATGTATTGTGTTAGAAAGGCTGTATGACCCTGAATATTGATGTAACACACCTGGGAAGACAAAGGCCCCTTTCTAACCCTACCCAAATTAACCATCAAGGTGGAATGGTGTAAGGCAGCCTGAAGAAAGAATGTGAGGAGATTAAAAGATAGTGTTTTGTTTTGGAGTTAATTTACAATATAGTGCACAATCTAATCAAATTCACTGGAGCATGGTGCTACATATGTAAACATATATGAACAAATAGTTCATATATCAAAAAGAAATATTTAATCGTATAACCTATATATAATTCTACGTATACCTATATAACATATAACTTTTTAACACATAATAAACATCTAAGTTTAAGCAGATATTCTTAAATATTACTACTATTGTATGCCAACAGTTCAACTAGTTAAATGTGTAAAAGTTTATATAACAATAACACGTTAACTAATATAAATTTAAGGCTTATTCCTCAGAGCGAGTCTTCTTTCAAACTCAATAAAAAGCAGAGGAATCTGATGAAGCTTGATGCTTTGTTTATCCAGGTGATAGGATCATTTACAGGTTCAAATGGCTCACGTGGATGATTACCGTGTATAGCGTGGGTGTGGCCACATTAAAAATAATGAGCTCAGATGGAAAGATTGTACCTCTCGTTGGTTTCATATAGATTACATAAACAGGAAATATTTGTTTTCAATATGACAATTTAAACCCAGGGGGAAAAAGTGCACTAAAATACACCTTATTTCAGTACACTTCCATACTATACTTAAATGACTTTCGCACGCAAACTTGAAAAAAAAAAAGGCTGTATTGTGGTCAGTAGACAAGGAGCGGATCCATGGCAGTAGAGGTGCCGCAACTAAACTACAGTGGAAAAGCAAACCGAAATAAAGCATAGTGGTATTTAGTATACTTATTCAAGTGCACTGAAGTACAAGTGAAGTAGATATATACTTTTAATTAGTGTTTATAGTGTATAAATTTTACAATTTTATTTAGTACAAAAAATAAGAATGTTCTACAAATGTACTTGATTGTATTTAACACAATTGTATATATATATTTTTCAAGTGCATTCAAGTATGCGTTTTATACCTGGGAAAGAAGACACTTCAAGCTTTCTAAAGACACATCTCTCATGTCTGTGTAGTAAGTATTCGTTGAGTTTCTCTTCATTTATGTGATGCTTTTCAGAAAGTTCACAGATGGACATCAGAAAGAGCACCATTTGTTTTCTTTATTTTAAAAAAGCACAAAGTTTTGTTATTGTGTATGCAAATAAAAATACAGTTTCAAATTATGTATTATTTGTTAGGAAAAAATGCAAGTGATTGCACTGGCACCTCTGCCGACCCCAGAGGGCTAAATGTTGAAAGGTCCCTGGTGCATTACAAAGCCCAAAGGGCATCTGATTAAATTCATATAACTCAGGTGTAATAAATGTTGTCTTAGGTCCTGGTAACATCCCGATGATTGGCCTGTCAATAACTTGCAAGATACAAAGTTGAAAAAAAAAAGGAAAAAAGCTTTGGACAACATGGTCAGTGACTCTTCTATATGGGGCAGAGCAGAGATCTTCGGTCCTGGAGGGCCATTGTCCTGCAGAGTTCAGCTTTAACCCTAATCAAAAACACCTAAACAAGCTAATCAATTTCTTTAGGATTATTAGAAAGCTAAAGGATAGGAGCTAAACTCTGCAGGAGATGAAGCTGTCCATCCCTGGGGTAGAGGAAATGCATCTTTATGTGCTACCTTGTTCAGTTTGCTGTAATCTAAACAAAAACCATCTTTCTTTTTTTCCAAACCTATTGTTGAGGCCCATATACTACAGCTCTTTTGAATGATACCAACCTCCAACATATCCTGCAGCAATGCACAAACTTCCTAAAACAAATGAGATGGAATCTGATGGCAACACTCTCAAACTGAGACTCTCTGACTTAATCATGTTCTTCCTAGGAGAAGTCCTGCTGATGTAAAAATAAAAACTGTTCTTTTAACTGTTCAGAAATCAGGTCTGCACTGGAAATATAAACTTGCACAGTCACCCCTTACTCAAGGAAGGGCTGCGTTACCTGCAGGAGGTGAACTTCCACCCACTTTGGAGAATCAATGATTCACAATGGAAGATACCACATTATCAGGGAAGACAGACAAATGTGACAGCTTTTGATATTGATATTCTACTGCCAGTTTCTTCCTTTACTCTTGTTTAAATTAATGTTGGTTTTAGGAGTTACATTACATCTGAAACTCCTTCCACACTGATCATGTGAACGGTTTCTCTCAAGTGTGAACTTTCATATGTTCATATGATTTTTGAGTGAAACCCCTTCCACACATTTGGCTCTCTAGAGTGAATTTTCATGTGGACATTAAGGCTTGATTTATGAGTGTAACAGTTCCCACACTGTTGGCAGGTGAATGGGGTCTCTCCAGTGTGAATTCTCATGTGGACATTAAGGTTTGATTTTTGAGTGAAACTCTTTCCACACTGTTGGCAGGTGAAAGGCTTCTCTCCAGTGTGAACTTTCATGTGGACACTAAGGTTTCGTTTTTGACTGAAATTCTTTCCACACTGTTGGCAGGTGAATGAGTTTTCTCCAGTGTGAATTCTCATGTGGAGATAAAAGTTTGATTTATGTGTGAAACTCTTTCCACACCGTTGGCAGGTGAAGGGCTTTTCTCCAGTGTGAATTCTTATGTGGCCCTTAAGACTTGATTTTCTAGAGAAACTTTTTCCACATTGTTGGCAGGTGAAATCACTTCTAGTTTCTGTATTCAGAGGTTTTTTTTGTGAAGAGACTTTTTTTGTCATAAAGCAACTTAAAGATTTTTCTTCAGTTCTGAAATCATGATCTTCCATATGCTGATTTTTCTCTTCCATTTCCTCCAGTTCTTGACTCTCCTCTTTCAGCTGCATCAGGTCTAAAGAAAAAAAAAAATACAAGTTAACCTTAGTTTAGTGGCACAAAACAACACATCTAAACCAACAAAGGCCCTGTTTACACGTATTAAGATGTGTTTTGGTCGATCAGTTCAGAAGTTAATGAGGGAGACAAATTCAAGTCTCTGAGTCTCCTAATGTTTTAACTACAGCACGGTTTTCTTGGTGCATAATTCCACTTTAAATAGCAGATCTCATTGTTCTGAGAAAATACAGTAGTCAACATTTGAATTGGATCAAAACCTTTCAAAGTTGTCCTAAAACCTTCTTCTTAGGACAACTTTGATGAACTTTGTTGATCCACTTTAAATGTTGACTACTATATTTTAGTGAAGAGTATTTGTAAGAGTAAGAATATTTCTCTGAAGAGCATTATGTGAGACCAGTTCTTGGGGTGATTGACCCAAAGAAGGTGGTCGGCCCTGATGGTGTGACAGAAAGAGTGTTGAACTCATGCGCAGATCAGCTGCCCATGGTTTTCACAAAAATCTTGCACAAATCAGTCTCTCGCCACACAATCCACAATTATCCCACTGCCAAAAAAGACAGTGTAATTGGAAAAATAACCATTTAAGCTACTGAAGACTAACACCAGTCAATTTGAAATACTTTGAGAAGCTGGTCCTACAACATATTAAAGACAGTCTCCTACCTACTTTTGATCCATTCCAGTTCCCTTAAAGAATAATAGATCTACTGAGGATGCTGTCGTTACTGCTCGTCACACTACGCTGGGCCAGCTGAAACATCTAGGTAATTGTGCAAGGATGTTCTTTATAGACTTTAGCTCTGCCTTTAATACAATTCTGGGCAGATTGGTCACAAAGCTTGCAGATGTGAGCTTTTCCCAATCCATCTCTCATTGGATCAAGGACTTTTTGACAAATCGCCCTCAGACTATTAGACTTGGTCTCCACCCTCAGCACAGGCGTCCCACAAGGTTGTGTTCCGAGTCCTCTTATTTATACTCTCTATACTTATGACTTTGTCCCCACTCACCCTACAAACAACAAGTTTTCCGACAATACAACTGTGGTTGGACTCGTTTCAGTAGAGGATGAGACTGCTTATAGGGACAAAGTCCAAAGATTGGCAGTGTGGTGTTCAGACAATCTCAGACTGAACTGCTTAAAAACAAAAGCACTCATAATAAATTTCAGAAAGAGCAGTGTAGTCAAAACGCCTTTATACATAAATGGGGACTGTGTAGAATCTGTCCCTGTTTTCGAGTTCCTAGGCACATTATGACCACCTTCCTAATATTGTGTTGGCCCCACTTTTGCTGCCAAAACAACCCTGACCCATCGAGGCATGGACTCCACTAGACCCCTGAAGGTGTGCTGTGGTATGTGATGTTAGTAGCAGATCCTTTTAGTCCTGCAAGTTGCGAGGTGGAGCCTCCATGGATCGGACTTGTTTGTTCAGCACATCCCACAGATGCTCAATTGAATTGAGATCTGGGGAATCTGGAAGCCAAGTCAACTCCTCAAACTCGTTGTTGTGCTCCTCACACCATTTCTGAACCATTTTTGCTTTGTGGTAGGGCACATTATCCTGCTGAAAGAGGCCACAGCCACCAGGGAATATCTTTTCAATGAAAGGGTGTACATGGTCTGCAACAATGCTTAGGTAGGTGGTATGTGTCAAAATAACATCCACATGGATGGCAGGATGCAAGGTTTCCCAGTAGAACATTGCCCAAAGCATCACGCTGCCTCTGCCAGCTTGCCTTCTTCCCATAGTGCATCCTGGTGCCATGTGTTCCACAAGCAAGTGAGGCATACAAATCCAGCCATCCACGTGAAGTAAAAGAAAATATAATTCATTAGACCAGGCCAGCTTCTTCCATTGCTCCGTGGTCCAGTTCTGATGCTCACGTGTCCACTGTTGGCTCTTTCGGCGGTGGATAGAGGTCAGCATGGGCACCCTGACTGGTCTGCAGCTATGCAGCTCCATACGCAACAAACTGAGATGCACTGTGTATTCTGACACCTTGCTATCAGAACCAGCATTAACTTCTTGTGCAATTTGAGCTACAAAAGCTCATCTGTTGGATCGGACCAAACAGGCCAGCCTTCGCTCCTCACGTGCATCAATTCACTGGTTCACCGTCCCTTCCTTGGACCACTTTTGATAGATACTGACCACTGCAGACCGGAAACACCCCACAAGAACTGCAGTTTCGAAGATGCTCTGACCCAGTCATCTAGCCATCACAATTTGGCTCGTCAAACTCACTCAAATCCTTATGTTTGCTCAATTTTCCCACTTCTAACACAACAACTTTGAGAACAAAATGTTCACTTGCTGCTTGATATATCCCACCCACTAACTCAGGTGCCTTGATGAAAAGTTAATCAGTGTTATTGACTTCACCTGTCGGTGCTCATAATATTATGCCTGATCAGTGTATATCAGTGTGATCACTGCATCACAGACTAATAGATTTAAGAACAGTTTTTACCCAAGAGCCATTAGAGAACTGAATGATTCTGCTGAACACTAAATTTTGAATTACGCCTTAAATAGTTAATGCTTCAATTCCACTAATTATAACTACAGTTAAGGTCACTTTGTGATTATAATGTGCACTGCCTTTACACGGAACTGTCAAGTTCCTGTATTGTTGTTATATGTATTGTCTTAATTATTGTTGTTGTGTTATGCGTGGATCCACCGTAAGGTTCGCTAACTAAATTTATTGTATTATGTGCAATGACAATAAAAGGGAATTGGAATTGACACAATTTTGATATTTATTCTAAGGGTGTACTCACACTAGGCACGGTTGCCTTGAACCAAGCTCTAGCGTGATTGTCCACCCTCCCACTCCCCTGCGTCATATACAGTGCAAGTTTCACTAAGATACTGCCTACTATGCAGTGCAACATTTTTCATTAGCATGTATCAGAGGATTATTACAAAGGCAACTAATGTTAATGGAGAAATTTGCAGCTTTACTCGCAAACTACAATTACGGTTCATCAATAAGGTGAGAACCAGACCTGCTATAAATCCAAATACATGCAAATTAACTTCATTAATTTAAACGTGTACTGTCCAAGTAGTAATAAAGATCGTCGATTTGTCGTCGTAATGATGACAGTAGTGCACACAAAAGTAGTAACTCTTCCATGCTCCGTCACAGTTAGCACTTACACTGCATGTGTACTGCGCTTGAGTCCAACTGACCTGTGCAGGGACAGCTAAACAAACTGCGCCCGGCCACGGTACGGAGCGATCACACTAGTCAAACAAACCGGGCTTTGGGGGTCAAACGTGCTCAAGCAGTCATAGTGGCATTCGTAGTCAGTATCTCAAATTTTTCTAATGTCTTGTATCAAACATGCATAATGTGGATTAGAATAAGCATATAGAAATGTTATGCTGGTGAAGTTAGGCATTATAAAATTAGGTGTTGTAAGCTCCATGTTTATTTTTAATGAAGGAGATGGGGTAGAGATGCATGTACTCACAATCTTCCGCTGGCTGGGTTTTATAAAGAGAATTTTGTGCCGGTTCTGGTATACACATGGTTTTAGAAAACCTTGGGTTCTCTCTGGTGTGAATTTTCATGTGGACATTAAGGCTTGATTTATGACTGTAACTGTTCCCACACTTTTGGCAGGTGAATGGAGTCTCTCCAGTGTGAATTCTCATGTGGGCATTAAGGCCTGATTTTTGAGTGAACCTGTTTCCACACTGATGGCAGGTGAAAGGCTTCTCTCCGGTGTGAACTCTCATGTGGATTTTAAGGTTTCTTTTTTGACTGAAACTCTTTCCACACTGTTGGCAAGTGTAAGGCTTCTCTCCAGTGTGAACTCTCATGTGGATTTTAAGTTTTTTTTTTTTACTGAAAATCTTTCCACACTGTAGGCAGGTGTAAGGCTTCTCTCCGGTGTGAATTCTCATGTGGACAAATTCATCCAGTTCTTGACGGCCCTCTATCTGCTGCATCAGGTCTAATGCAAAACAGAAACAAAAACAAATACAAGTTAAACCTAGTTTAATGGCACAAAGCAACACATCTAAACCATTTACATCTGGTATTAAGATGCATTTTGGTTGATTGGATCAGAAGTAAATGAGGGAGACATTAATATTTACACCTAGGGCCTGATGTATAAATGTTGCGTACATAAAATTAGCATAGAAATGTGTGTACACAATTTTTTACACACATATCAGGATTTATAAAAAAAATAAACTAGGTGTAAATTTGTGTGCACTGTACGGACACGTTACACCTTTTACTGGAGTGGGCGAAGTGATAAAGTAAACGGAACGATTTAAACCGTTTTACATTTGATATACACATTCAGAATCAATATGCCACTCTCATGAAATGGTCGGGTACTGAGGCGGACTGGAGCCAGTGCAGAGGTTCCAAAACAGGAATTATTTGATCAACTACTCTAGCCCCAGTCAGGATATGGGCTGCCAAACACAAAAAAAGCCGATTAATGTTTCAGCTGTAGTAAAGAACAAAACTGGCCATAAACGTGCATATATTTTCTGAGATGAAAGTGGGTTGGAGAACAAGGAGTGAGCACAGGAACAACAGGTAAGTAGATCACAGTTAAGGGGGTCAGGTGAGAAAACATGGTACGGTTGACGAGACCAGACAAGGGAGTGCAGGAGTAGAGAATATATATAGTGAGTGCAGGTAATGATGTGCAGGTGCAGGGAATCCATGCAACAAGGAGATGATGAGCTGACTGGGTGCAGGTGTGGATCAGGAGGGATGCTGGGAAATGGAGTTCAGGCACGGTGAGACAGATAGTGAACCGTGACATTACTCCCCCCCCTCCTAATAGGCGCATCCTCGCGCTGTAGATTGAACAACCGGGGAGGGAGGGCGGGTGTCCTGGAGTCACAGCAGGAGAGCAATGGTGACGATGCAGGCATCCACGTGACCTCCAGGATGGAGCCAGGAACACAGGGGCCACAGCTACCTGCATTGCCACCGCCACTCTCCTGCCAGGACAGAGCCAGGAACTCAGGGTCCATGATGGCACGGGCAGCTCAGGTGGCCATGGCAGTTCAGGCGGCTTGGGCAGCCCAGGAGACCATGGCAGTTCAGGCTGTTTGGGAAGCCATGGCAGATCAGGAGGTTCAGGGCATCATGGCGGTGTGGTCTCTGTGGCCTCTGCCCCTATGAGCAGGGGTATATGGCACCCCCAAAAAAATTCTTGGGAGGAGCTATGGGTCTCCAGGCTGGAGCGGGGTCTGGAGCAGGCTCGCAGGCTGGAGCGGAGTCTGTAGAGGACTCTGGGACTAGAGCAGGGTTTGGAGCAGGCTTGTGGGCTGGAGTGGGCTCTGGGACTGAAGCGGGCTTGTAGGCTGGAGTGGACTATCAAGTATGTCTCGCGTGTGCCAAACACAACCAAGTAATGTTATGATATTCAAAAATTCATGAAAATATGTAAACATCATCCGATCTGGATAAGACACATACTACCGTAAAGCTTAATCTCAGCTTTACGGCAAGAGATCTAAAAGGCCAATCAGGGGCTGTGATATTGCACTGTAAACGAGAAGAGAGGAGATGACAACAAAGCTAGATGACGTGCAAAACACACAGGGACGCCTCACACCAAGCAACTGCGCGCACGGATTTGTTTATTTCCTCAAGAAATGGCATCTAAAAAGCCAAAAGAGCCACAGAAGAAGGTTTTTTCTGCATGGAGGCTGTTTTGCAAGAAACTGATCGATTTAGTGACTCTGAATCTGAAAGCAATGCGAGCTACGACTCAGTGTGCGAAGCAGCCTTTATTGAAGGAGAGGATCCTGATCTGGATAAGTAAGTAAATGTTCCTAAACTTACCTAATCCAAACTGTCATGTTCTTTGATAGTGTTTCTAGACTTACATAAACGTTTTGTAAAGTTATTCATTGTATTATATTTATTATTGTGATTGTGTTTGCAATACCAACGCGGTCTGTTCTCCAATGTGCCATGGCTGCGATAGTGGTTCATGTTGGTCGTAACTGGAATAATAGGACACCATTTCTCAGATGTTTATTAGTTTATTATTTATAAATGAAAGCATTCAAATAAACTGTGTTTATTTGTGTTACAAGTTCATCTGATGATGAGTGGGTTCCTCCAGTTCAAGCAAAGCGGCCACATCCCTCATGTTTGCCGACCTCAAGCACACCTGGAACCAGCCCCTCACCCACCCCCACTCCCACTCCCACTTCTTCACATACAAGAAGTAGAGGTAGAAGTAGAGGCAGAGCAAGAGCTAGATCTTCACTACAGGGAAGGAGTGCTCCACCATAGTCTTCTGGTGAAGAAGAAAGCTGGCATGATGTTACAGATGCAGATGAGGACCCAGTTTTATTCGTGTTTGCTCCAAAAAGACCACCAGGACTTAAGTTCATTACGAGTGCAACATATTCACCACTTGAGCTTTTCAGCTACTTTTTTACCACATCTGTTATTAACATGATCATAAGGAGCACAAACGCTTTTGCTGAGAAGAGGGCTGAGGCTGGAAAGAAATTCACCTGGAAACCACTTGATGTGAAAGACTTTTTGACCTACATAGGTATTGTTATCTATATGGGATTGGTAAATGCAAAATCTGTTGTGGATTACTGGGCAAGGAAGGACATTTATAGTTTTCCCTTTCCTCAGTTTGTGATGTCCAGAAGGCAGTTTTGTGCCATATTGTGGAATCTTCATCTTTGTGGTAAAAGATGATGAAGAGAATGCAAGAAAAAGGGGAACTCCTGACCATGACAAACTTTGCAAATTAAAACCCCTCTATACCAGCATTGTTTCAGCATGCAAGGCATACTTTCACCCACAAAAGCAGCTGGCAGTGGATGAGCGAATGGTTGCATCAAAAGTAAGAACTGGACTCAAACAGTATATGAAGGACAAACCAACAAAATGGGGATACAAATTGTTCATCCTTGCGGATTCATTGTCTGGTTACACCTGGAACTTTTTTGTTTATGAGGGAAAATCATTCATGAACACAGGTAAAGGCCTCAGTTATGAATCAGCTTTTGGAATTTTGTCTGCTTGGACAGGGCTATCACATCTTTATGGACAATTTTTATACCAGCCCAAGCCTTTTTCTGGATTTGCTGCTCAAACAGACTCTGGCATGTGGCACCATACACCCTAAGAGACAGGGCTTTCCAAAAACCAAGACCAACGACCTAAGCAAGAAGGCCAAAAGAGGAGACATTCGTTGGATCCGACATGGAAAGGACACTAGAGAAGTGACAATGTGCTCAACAATTCACACAGCTTACAGTAATGACACGGTAAACTGACGCATCTAGAGTGATGAGGGTGTCTGGAGAAGAGATTGCATTGCTATCCCAGCAGCAGTGCTTGAATATAACAAATAGCGATCGACCGATATATCTGTTTACCGATATTTTTCCCGATATTTAAGCATTTTTCCATAATCGGGTATCGGTTTTGTAATATCGGATTTGCCGATTTTACGGCGCCATCTTGTGGCCGTTTTGAGATTTCCGCCATTGCAGCCCGGGCGTCTGAGGAGATCAGTCAACAACAACTCAGTGCACAGGTAAAGTATATGTTCTACTTGGTTTGCTTTAATTAATCAACTTTATTTAACATAACAGATATGTACAAATGAGATCTGAGACATAAATTCCTGATATAGTTAATTCATGCAGCTTGTTTCTAAACAATTGAGACGAACTCATTGAGTCACGTAGTGTAATTCGTCATGTCCTGCCCTAATAAAGACGTAACTTTACATGAATTAAATAAAACAGACATGAATGAGTGCATGTTGAAAATAAAAGCGCTGAATTTAATTCTCTATCTGTTGTATTTGCTCACCATTAGTCTAGAAGAAAAAGTTCGTTCATATTGCTTAGCAACTGACGGATGATCAGGAGGCTTAAGCACGGCCACTGAATGAAACTTTTGACAAGATTATCTTGTTTAAACACCCTAGATTATATTATCATTTACTACATAACAATTATTTCGCTAATACACATATAAATATAGCCTACCGCTTTGTGGAAATTAATTATTTATTATCTCCATGCGCGATCACGGTTGATTAAGTTATAGTCAAACAGCACTTTGTCAGTTGGCATTTCATGATTTAACGTTAGATTAAATTTAGATCATAAAATGCCAACTGACAAGTGCTGTTTAACTTTATATAGTCTCGGAAAAAAAAGTTTGTTCATATTGCTCAGCACCTGAATGGGTTGATGATCAGGAAGCCTCAAGTACGGCCACTGCATGAAATTTTTGACAAGATTATCTCGTTTAAACACCCTAGATTATATAATCATTTGATTTACTACATAACCATTATTTAGTTAATTGCACTTTAATTTTTTGGACTCAGACCCCTCTATTTATTTGTGTATAAATATAAAGTTTTTTTTGTATGCAAGGAGGGAGTGATTGTTATAAATAAAATGGTTTGTTCAGCTCATTTGTGTTGTAATAATTGTCAAAAACAGAAGTATAACAGTAAATAAATATCGGTTCTGCATATCGGTTATCGGGTACATAAACATGCAAATAATCGGTATCGGTTATAAAAAATCAATATCGGTCGATCACTAATAACAAATACATGGGTGGTGTTGACCTTTCAGATGCTCTTATTAGTTACTATAATGTACTTCATAAAACAAAGAAATGGTACAAAACTTACTTCTTCCATTTTATCAATATTACTGTGGTGAACAGCTTTATTCTGCACTGTGAACTCTCAAAACCCAAGAACAACCCCCCTCTGTCCCAGAAATTGTTCAGAGAACAACTGATTTCTGAACTTGTCTGAGATACCACAGAGCCATCGACATCCGCTGCACGCTCTTCAGATTCACCACCCCAAACATGCTTGCCTGAATATTTGGAAGTTTTATCAAATTAAACAGTGAAATATTCATAAAATTACTAGGAGCAGCTCTGCATGAAGTTCTTGTAAAGTGAGTGAGACAGCAGAGTATGTGTAGTAGTAGAGGGTGCTCTTTCATACAGACTTCAGATTTCAATAGCAGTCATTTTTAGCTTGAATATTCACAGACACTAGTCCGTATTGATATGATCCATTGTACAGCCTGACTTTTGATTTATTCATCCAAACATTTCTAAAGTTCTTTGATGTTCCGCTTTATAAAGGAAGTTCTACACTCACCTCAAGGATTATTAGGAACACCTGTTAAATTTCTCATTAATGCAATTATCTAATCAACCAATCACATGGCAGTTGCTTCAATGCATTTAGGGGTGTGGTCCTGGTCAAGACAATCTCCTGAACTCCAAACTGAATGTCAGAATGGGAAAGAAAGGTGATTTAAGCAATTTTGAGCGTGGCATAGTTGTTGGTGCCAGACAGGCTGGTCCGAGTATTTCACAATCTGCTCAGTGACTGGGATTTTCACGCACAACCATTTCTAGGGTTTACAAAGAATGGAGTGAAAAGGGAAAAACATCCAGTATAGAGCAGTCCTGTGGGCGAAAATGCCTTGTTGATGCTAGAGGTCAGAGGAGAATGGGCCGACTGATTCAAGCTGATAGAAGAGCAACTTTGACTGAAATAACCACTCGTTACAACAGAGGTATACAGCAAAGCATTTGTGAAGCCACAACACGCACAACCTTGCGGCGGATGGGCTACAACAGCAGAAGACCCCACAGGGCACCACTCATCTCCACTACAAATAGGAAAAAGAGGCTACAATTTGCACGAGCTCACCAAAATTGGACAGTTGAAGACTGGAAAAATGTTGCCTGGTCTGATGAGTCTCGATTTCTGTTGAGACATTCAGATGGTAGAGTCAGAATTTGGCGTAAAAAGAATGAGAACATGGATCCATCATGCCTTGCTACCATTGTGCAGGCTGGTGGTGGTGGTGTAATGGTGTGGGGGATGTTTTCTTGGCACACTTTAGGCCCCTTAGTGCCAATTGGGCATCGTTTAAATGCCACGGCCTACCTGAGCATTGTTTCTGACCATGTCCTTCCCTTTATGACCACCATGTACCCATCCTCTGATGGCTACTTCCAGCAGGATAATGCACCATGTCACAAAGCTCGAATCATTTCAAATTGGTTTCTTGAACATGACAATGAGTTCACTGTACTAAAATGGCCCCCAGAGTCACCAGATCTCAACCCAATAGAGCAGCTTTGGGATGTGGTGGAACGGGAGCTTCGTGCCCTGGATGTGCATCCCACAAATCTCCATCAACTGCAAGATGCTATCCTATCAATATGGGCCAACATTTCTAAAGAATGCTTTCAGCACCTTGTTGAATCAATGCCATGCAGAATTAAGGCAGTTCTGAAGGAGAAAGGGGGTCAAACACAGTATTAGTATGGTGTTCCTAATAATCCTTTAGGTGAGAGTATTTGTGACTGGATTCTGTGATTTCATCCGTGTTTTCTGTATCACAGAAATCATTTGGCTCTGCTTGGTATTTGCAGTATTAAAGAGTTAATTCTGTGAGTTATTTATTGTTATGGAAACTTTATTACACAAGTGTAAGAAGGGTATGCAGTTAATAGAGAGCAGACTTTTATACGCTCTACATAGCGCTTCATGATTATTGAATAGATACAGCAGCTGTTTCAGCTCCGCACCGGTATGGCGGTAAAGTCACTTCACCTCGGGCAGATATTCCTTTTTAGATGCTTATTTATTAATTACATTGCTGCATCTTAATCATAATCTAACAGTGTTCTAATCACGTGTTCAGGTTTTAATTTTCCTAACAGTCTTCAGATATTTTCATTATCTCCATGATGACCATTCTTCTCTGAATTTTATGAGGTTCTGAATATTGTTAACTTACATGAGCAAATGTGAAAGAAATAAAAACAGCATTTAATGCATTTATTTTTTTAAAGAAACATTTATAAGTAACTCTCCCACTGCCACCGCAATGTTTTTCAATCTTATTTCCTTTTAAAAGTTGTAATTGATCAGAGTGAGTTATGAGGAGTTTGTATATTACAAAGTGTCCACTGCAGCGAGTCCTTCATTATAACTTTATGACTCTTATAAACAACAAATGTCAATTACTTACCTTTCACGGTTTGATTTATGCAAAATAAATACTATTGTTAGATAATAAATATTGTCGTAATTAGGAATGCGCAGTATCTGGTCGTGTGATCTCGACATGTCTGTCCACATGAGGCGACTCGCTCCATGTCAAATAAAACTGATTTAAACTGACACTCATTTGACATTCTTCAAAAATATCACTTATTTCTGTAGAGGCCACGTTTTAAAAAGGATCAAATGAAACTAACCTGTTTGTTCTTCAGTTTCTTCATGTTTCACACTGAACACTTCTTCAATCTTTATGTCTTCACTCTCCTCTTTAATAAACGCCATCTTTATAATAGTGTGGCACGAGATCTCAGATGAACCAGGAGTTTTCCTGTGTGTTTGAACAATTTGACATGTTTAGGATGAGAATAAATAACAAAGAAAATAAATCCAAAGTAAATCTCAATCAGTGTGTCTCAATCAGCTCGCTAGTTCAGTAGTCAATATATATATCATTACCACAGTATAAAAAAATCTATCATTAGAATGTAAATATAAAGCACTATTGATCAAGGCTCGACAAAACGGACTGCCCGATGGCCCGGGGCCAGTGTGAACGACGCTCGGGACAGTAGACGGAACGGCTCGGGCCAGTGCTGTAGGGTGTGCGATATATATCGTCTATGATATCGTAATTGTTGATTTAACGATCTGAAATTATTGAGTATGTCCCTCTATTTACAAACTAAACAAAAACACACACATTCAGTGCACGCAGATGCATGCTTTCACTGCGTGTTTTAGTCTATTAAAATGCCTTTAGAATGACCAAGAATTCAAGATAAGGGGCAAAAGTGCCCCTGTATATTATTTATACTTATATATTTGTAATTGTTGATATTTGGACAAAAACGGCGCTGTGTAGTAGCCTGACTACGTCAGACTTCCTACTTCCGCTCAATTTCATTTCGCTTCTGTACTCAGTCTGATACAGCGTCAGAGCTTTCTGTTTGCCACCGGTCTGGAAACAGCCGGGCCAATCAACGAACAGAGGGCGGGCTGAGAGCCGTGACGTAGATGCTAAGCGCCGAGTTTTACATTGTAGGTTAGAGAAATCGAAAACCGAAACGACCGCGGAAATGGGAAACGAGGCACGGGATGCAAAAAAAAGGACGAGAGAGGACCAGGCCTGGACTTTATTTTATGTTTTATTATGTTTGTGTGGCCGGCAGACGCCCGCGAGGGTCTGCCGGCATTACTTTCGTTTTGTTCTTTGTTTATTTTGAATTAAAGTTACGTTGAATGTTCGCCGGTTCCCGCCTCCTTCTTCCCATATTTACGAACTACGTTACAGGCAGCTAAATTGGCCATGGCTCAACTGTTTTGGGCATAATCTAAACATCGCCATAAACAACTGACTTCAGAAGGAGAAGGTCAGTACAGACCGAGCATTTGGTGTATGCCGGGCCATTAATGGGGCTTTCTCGTAGAGTTGGCCCTGAAGATGTGAACTCTTGAAAGCGCAAAAGGAGCTCAACATCACTCTCTCGAAACCATAAGCTAACCATTATAGCAATATATTTTAATATTATTATTTTGGATTATTTTTGGATAATTTGTTAATGTTAATTTCAACATTTACTAATTATTCAGATTACATTAAGCTTGATTTCCATATGCAACTGTTAAGGTGATTTTAGTTATTTAGCCTAATGATTTAGAAAATTCAGGTTTAAATAATGTTAATGTTAATAAATAAGGTTAAATTAAATAATGTTCTTATGGTTGTTATGTTTTAACACCCGTTTCCTAAACAGAAGCTGTTAGGTGGCGTCGTAGGCTCTGGTGTCGTGTCTGTGTTCGTATTTTCTGTTTGCAGGGTGGAGTCAAGCGGCAGGTGTAACAGGTTGCCTATTTTGCATTTTATTTTATTTTTAAGAAATAATGCGTCTAAAAAACAAAATCATATGTGTTTTAATTTTGAATGATGGTTCTGATTTTTGATGATTTGAATGATTTTTTTTATGATGTCCTTACACAACTTTTGAGGTGATTTCTGTCTACCCACATGCCTATAATTTGATTTAAAAAGAAAACTAGTTTAATATTCTACTGATAAATGTCTAAATGAATAAATATCTTTATAGCATTAAAATATATGGGTTCAATGTTTGATTATTAGCATTATTTAAAATTAATTATTTTAATATCCTGTAATATTTCAAGAGCTGTTTAAACTTTTAGCGAAGCTGTATGCGTTGCTTTGTTATTTGTAACAATCTTCTCTCATGTGTAATGAAAACACACATCTTATCCTTTTTATTTAACACATGCTGTGTGCATCACAAACACTGAGAAAGGAAAGTGTATATTGAGATATATATCGTTATCATGAAATTAATTGATCAATTATCTCATAATTATCCTTTACTGCAAACTGAAGACAGAAAATACTTCTGCTTTGATAAACAAGGCCTTACTTTCCATTAAATCTGAATTTAAAACCAGAATTCAGGAGCTCATAAACTGAAACAAATTAGGATAAAGATTTCATAAGGGTTACCAAAGGATATGTTTAGAGTTAGGAGAAAATATCAATTACATTTAATCAGTTAAATTAATATGTCATTACTGAAAATAAATACAAATATATAATTGAACAGTAAGTGCTATAAAACATCTAGTACAAACAAAAAACTAGTGTCCTGAAACTGCAGCCTGTGTATCACAGAATAAAGCTACTCTTTTCAACAGATTCGAAACACTGAGTGAATCATTTGACAAGCATTTTGGTTCATTTGACTCGTAGTTTTGAAAGGCTCCGTTTCTTCACCACAATTTACCAGAGACTGAATTCGTGTTAATGATAAACTGACGCGAAATGAGAGGCACATCTTCTGTGTGAACGCGCTTTACTCACAGAATTTTTACTTACTTTACTTACATTTAATAATCACTTCACACTGCTTGTGAAACCAATAAAATTACATGAACGCACTATATCTACTAGAAAAATATTATGTTTAAATCCACAAACCTTTCTTCAGCCGATTCACAACAGAACCATCATAGCGTGGCGCAGCCTTATGACGTCACAACACCACACCAAAATAAAAGCCCTGGTCACAAAAGTGCAAAGAAATTTAGGCTACATACAAAGACACATACGTGAAATATAAGTGAAATACATGTTTAAATACACGCAATGATGTTAATATACAACGAGACAGACTGCTGACTGACTTTAATGATTGTTTAAAGTTTATGATTATTTACTTTGGAAGGTCAAATCAGTCCATACTAGCGCACTAGCTGTGTTTCCCAAACTGTGGTAGCTACAGGTCACTCCTGATATCCTTTTGAACATCATAACATTTAGAAAATCAGCCTCAGTTTTTAAAATAAGTTTGTAGGGACATGTAAAACAGTTTACAAGCTGTTACGTGTCTGAACGTCATTGAGTTTTACTTATATCATGTAACATTGTTGTATGTGAAGTGCTCTCTCTCGCTCTCCCCCTGTTGCTCTGTGCTAATAGGTTGTTTGCACATGACGTCACAGCAGCAGCGCGAATGAGTCTGGAGGGCAGGGGTGATGTTTCTATATAGGAATCCTATCAAAAACTTAAAATTGGCATGTTTTGCGTCGTTTATGGTTGCTCAAATCGATAAAATCGAGAACCCAGAAGGTGTTTATATCGTTTACATGACTTATACCGTTTTTTATAACTTATTTCGTTTTTTATCTTTAAAAGTTGTCGCCTTTTATAGCGTTTTGCGTTTGCTGATAGCCTACTTAAATGAATATGGATACCTGCTTACCTTTTTGACTTGGTTAAATATTCACATTCTTCATGCTATCGTTTGCAGGGAGGAGAAGATATTTTATCCTATTTAATTATAATTTGGTGTTTTCACTTCAGTTTTGTAGTATTCTGTTCACAATGTTGATCTGGTTACCATGAGAACAGTGTCACGCGCTGCTGCTTCAGCCATCGTATGGTAGAAAATGTTCAAATAAAATGTGTTCAACAAGCTGACAGAAGTCGATCCATTTATTTGTTGGAAGCGTGTAAATGTAACTAGTTTTAATGTTGTTTTTGTAAATATTCACTTTCCCATATGACCACAGAGGAGAATCGGATGGTCACGTTCAGGACACAGACACGCTGTATTTTTGTATTTATTTCAACAAATGACAACCAAAATCAAACCCATAGAAGCTCGTGAACAGTTTTGAAGTGGCTGTGTGCAAGTTATAATCATTCACAAGCCGAGTGATCATATTCTAAAACCTAATGTTAATTATTACACAAAAACCAAATACAAAACTCAGCAAAGTATGTGATTATTTTGAGTGAAAGGCAGTGGGTTTATTTAGTGACATGATTACATTTGCTAGTCGTCTTCCCTCACCTTCTCAACCAAGGTGAAAATTGTATTACCGTCCATTTTTTTCCACGAACGATACAATTCCAGATTCAGCATAAATGACCTACAATGGCGACATTTTTCACAATCACGACAGAAAATCAAAATACTGCTCTAACTTCACTAGTAGAAAGGCAGCGCGATATAAACAAACACAGACTAGAACTGAACACGGCTTGACGGCAGCTTTACATCCTCTATATCTGCCTCCTCAATGGCAGGAAAGTCTTTTAATTCAGTGTAAAAGTCGCTCCTCTTCATAACATAAGGATCGCGTCCAACATATGTTGTGATTTTCTGTTTATACCTTTCTAAACCAGCAAAGAAAGAACTTTTCCCCATCTCTTCCATTCCAATTTCCACTGCTTGCCCTCCACCGGAATTTCGCGTGTCACCAGAACCACGTGATTGCAAACAACCTATTGGTGTGAACACAGGTGCAGGTGTTCATGTGGGCAAAGCCGAGGATCATTCAGTGGATAAAAAAGCTTGGAGGGAAGACGGCTCAATGAGTTCCCTCTCCTGCTTTCTTGGTGTTGTTGTACCAGCCAAGTGTGCGTGACGCTGCTGGATTAGCCTTTAAGATTATGTTTTCCAGTGAAGTTTTTTTTTTTTTATTGTAATAATACAAGGAATACCTGTAAAATAACTGTTTATAAAAGTTTAAAGAAAATTTCTGTTCAAGTTTTTTGCACTTTATTTAAATTAGAATATTTTAAGGTTTTTGTTTGGCAGCCGTAGCGGACAGTCATTGACCTTTTTTTTTTTTTTTACGATTTACTGTATACTTTAAACTTTAGACTTACAAATATGGTTTGTATATTCAGTAGTATTTATGCTTAGCCTAAATAAAGTGTCATTTTCTTTAACACATTTCCTTTAAATTGATTTACTTCTGTTCAGAAAATTGCTCAGTCCAATTTTAACTAATGCATCCCAAAATATTTTCGGATGAACACAATTACACTCTTGGTTGATAGTACTGAGGTTAAAATAAGAAATCAAAAAGTTTGTATCACCTA
This sequence comes from Megalobrama amblycephala, assembly GCF_018812025.1. NCBI lineage: Eukaryota > Metazoa > Chordata > Actinopteri > Cypriniformes > Xenocyprididae > Megalobrama > Megalobrama amblycephala. The sequence goes on along the minus strand of NC_063049.1, from coordinate 4,404,631 downwards.
AAGAGTGGAAGTCTCTCTGGATGTTTATACATTGCTGTGCTGTGTTTTGAAGACAATAAGAATTTCATCTGCAACATGTCACATAAAACACAAGATATGCAAATTTTTAGACTGAACTTTTAAGGTATGACAAAGAAAAAAAAAAGTGTTATAATAGGATGTCAATTGTAAAGCAATTATTAAGACAAAACACAAAGCATATACTGATTCTGCATGGGGAAAATACATATATTTTTTTTATCCATAAGTTCATAGATTTATATGAACGCATAAGTAAAACTTTATATCTCAGATAATAATGCCTTTCCAGCATTTCAACATCATATGTGACCATGTGATTTCAGCCAACTTCAATATTGAGGCTAAAAAAAAGTATTGCTATAATATTTTATTTTGACAGGCTAAAACATAATCAATCTGCCAAAATGATCTACTTTTTTCTTTTTTTGTGTGTGTGTGTGCATGTTTTCTGACATATCAGGACACAAATGTGTATAATGACATGGGTATGACATATAGGTGACTTATGGGGACATTACTCCATTTCCCCATTTTTCAAAAGGCTTATAAATCATACAGAATGTGTTTTTGTGAGAAAGTAAAAGTGTGCAGTTTCTTGTGATTTAGGGGTTTAGGGGTAAGGGTAGTATAGGGGGAGAGAAAATACAGTTTGTACAGTATAAAAACCATTACGCCTATGGAATGACCCCACAATTCACAAAAACAAACATTTAAAATCAAAAGTGACTAAATTTAAAATTAAATTAAACTAATCATGAATGAATTATTAAAGTTATCCAATACAACATTTAGGAAATATTTTACTAATTCTAGTTACTTTATCTAAACTGCAGATCTTATGAGGAACAGAGGCAGGAGAGTTTTCCAGTTCGGTGAAGATAAAGAACAGGCTGTACGAAACCAGCCAACACATAAGTCTCTTAAAGCTGCAATGTAATGTAGTACTGATTCACTGGTGTTACAGTTATGCCTTGTTTATCTTTGTTTCATGGACTTTTAGTTTGTTTTCATGTCACATGTCTTCCTTTTGTTCTGTTTTCCCGCCACCTTTCAGTTGTCATGGTAATTCATTTAATCATCACAGGTGTTCATTATTAGTTCCCTCATTTGCTGTGTATTTAAGTTCCTGCCTTTTCTCTCTTTGGTTGTCCGGTATCGTTTGTGTTAAAGCTTGAGTAAACCTGTTTTGTAGCACACTGTTATGTTGTTAGATTACTTTTAAGCCTTGTTAATAAACCTTGTTGGATTTCTACATTCCTCTTCGTCTTCCTGGGAGCGAGTTGTAACAGAATACCGGACCTAAAATGAAAAGAGCAAAGGACATTGCCTCTATTAATGTTGCCCCGATGAAGGGCAACAAATTATTTTTGGAAGGAGGAACTGTTTTTGTGTTTCAGAGCGGCAGAGATGTGGAGCTTTATGTGGAGGAGTTCCTCAACATCTGCCATCTTGCCACCTGCGATGACATCTGTTTAATGGAGGGATTTTGGTGTGGTCTGGACGAAGATCTCCGCTTCGTCATGCCCCGCGGTGATCCCAGGTGGACCCTAGTAAGCTACATCAACTTCGCACTGTGGATGAGCGGATCCAAGTTCACAGTGGGCAAAGCGGAGGATTCCAGCAGCCTCATCCAGCCACACCCCACAGACGTCTTGCAAGCCGACCCAGAGCACAGCCCACCAGCACCCATCACCGTGGAGACGATGACGCCTGAGCCCCCCGCAGAAGAAGAGCTTCCGCCCGCCGCTAGGATGGAGCTTGCAACCACAGCGCCCACTAGAGCCCCGGAGCCGAAGTTCCCATGTGAGTCTGACCAGGGGTGTGAGCTGGCAACAGCCGTCCCGGTGGGGACATTGGTGGAGATCGACACTGGAGAAGATTGGCTAATAGACTGGAACACAGAGGTACTGCTTCCCACCCTGCCCCACCCTCCTCTCTCACCTCTACCATTGAGCACTGCCATTTCGCCTGTCTTCCTGCAGTCCCTCGTCTTCCTCAGTGTTTTTTGACTGTAAGGTGAAGTCTCCATGTCTGCACTCTACAGCATCGGCAGATCTAGTGGATCCTGTGGCTCAGCCTCCGGCCTCTGATTCCCTTGTAACACCTCGGACTGTCGACCGGTTGGCTTCACCTTGCTTCCTACCACCCTCGACTCCATCAGAGACCCTCCACCATGAAACTACACCAGGCTCCCCTGTCCCGTCGGCTCGCCCTTGGTCAGTCGTCACCCTTGCGCCTCGGACTTACGAGCCTTCCGCTGCGCTTCGGCTCTCCACCCCTACGGCTGCAGTGGGATCCTCCTTCCCCCCGGACTCGCCTAGGTCCATGGTCGCACTGGCTCCGCTTCCGTTTTCGGGAACTCTAATGTCACCTCGGGTGTTCGTCACCGCGCCTCCGCCAAGGTCTCCAGTTCCAGCGCCGCCACTCGGTCCCATCAGCTCTCTGTCATCGCCTGGGGATCCCCTGACATCGGCTCAGTCTCCATTGGTCGTCCCACGGAGGTCGTCCACCACGCCTACTCCTTGGCTCCTCCCTCCTTCGACACCGCTGTGAGCTGTCATCACCGTGCTCTGGGTCGGTTCCATCTGGCCACTCCTCCCATTACCGCCCCCATGGATGCTCCCTCCATCCATCCCTCCATGGAGTCTCTGCCTCTTGGCCTGCCTGTCTCTGCCAGCCCTCTGCTTGCTCCTTTACACCAGCCCTTCTCCAGATCCTCGCCCTCCTCCAAAGCCTCCACCCTCCCTCTTTAGTTTATTATTTTGTTACGGCGCGAGGACGCGCCTACTCAGAGGGGGCGTAATGTTACAGTTATGCCTTGTTTATCTTTGTTTCATGGACTTTTAGTTTGTTTTCATGTCACATGTCTTCCTTTGTTCTGTTTTCCCGCCACCTTTTAGTTGTCATGGTAATTCATTTAATCATCACAGGTGTTCATTATTAGTTCCCTCATTTGCTGTGTATTTAAGTTCCTGCCTTTTCTCTCTTTGGTTGTCCGGTATTGTTTGTGTTAAAGCTTGAGTAAACCTGTTTTGTAGCACACTGTTACGTTGTTAGATTACTTTTAAGCCTTGTTAATAAACCTTGTTGGATTTCTACATTCCTCTTCATCTTCCTGGGAGCGAGTTGTAACAATGCGTATCTCTCCGCGGAATGCGTATCTCTCCGCAACTACGTTGATTTTGGGGTTAAAGTATGTCTGCAAAGCAGCAATTGCCGAGTCAAGTGTGTCACCTGTATCGGGCAGTGTGTAGAAAATTTGTTGCCCCTCAGTTCCAAGACAATGAAGCAGAAGAGCTCTTTTTCTCGCTTGGGGCCACTCCTCACCGGCTGCATTGATTACTAGTAGATAGTTGTGAAACATTTTTTTTCCCACGTTGTAAATGGTATAGCTGGCTCCCCCGGGCATGGAAGGAAGGGGCTTGGAAATGGAGCATTTACCGCAGACATCCTTCTTCAATTGTTAATCTTGAGCAATCAGCATCGTCGTCGCCAATTATGTTGTGTCGTGCACAGATGAATTAGTCACAGGAAAGTAAGATGAGGTTGGATTCCTTTTTTAATAATTCCATGCAACAGCACAGCCATGTATACACTCTACCTCTGCACTACTACACTGGTTCCTCTTTTCTTTTCTAACCCCTTAGTGACACCTAGTGTCAAAACAACATAACAGCAACATGGACCAAAGACATGTAAACAAACCAAAAACAGGAAGACGAGACCCTAAAAAGAACAGAATCCTCACGCATGTCGGTTTTTCTTGTCATAGTCGCGAGTTTGCCCATGACAGGCATCAGAGACGCGTTTCCATACAGCTGATCATGTGTGTGTGTGACGGATGGATTCCCACCTCTGTTTTGACTACTTTACACATTTTATAAGCTCTTCACGAGTTCCCAGCTGGCCAAAATACCTTCACATGCAGGCTACACACACACAACGAGTGCATTTACCTCAGCACACAGCATTGTTTTGGATGTTCGGTAAGTTCTGCTCAAAATAGGCAATACGTCATAAATCCGACCAATCACATTGTGAATGTATCCCTATGCCTTTAGGTTCGGTATCTTTTGGTTCAGTGATAAAATTGCTAATCTGAACACTAATCGGACCAGGACTAAATGTTTGTTTTTCTTCTTTGGTCCGGACCAAATGAACTAAACTACTGTATATGGATTTTGAGAACTACAGAAATAAAATGTGTTTGTACGAATATATAAATTAACCACACATGATGAATACTCGTTATTGTTAATTGATTTCAGATAGGGGTAACCACAATTGGTCATTAGATATAAAAGTGGGGGTGTAAACACTGGCAATGTCTTTCAACATGGAGCAGGATAGACAGCAAGGAATAGGAAGAGCTCGTGGAAAAGGGATCCGTCAGAGAGGTGGGCATGGGCACCAACAGAGAGGTCAAAGAGGTGGGCATGGGCACCAACAGAGAGGTCAGAGAGGTGGGCATGGGCACCAACAGAGAGGTCAAAGAGGTGGGCATGGGGCCCATCAAAGGGTTGGTCATGAGAGAGGGGGAGGCAGAACTGTTGTCTCTAATGGGCCATCATCGTTGATCATGTGGTGAACTGAGGCCTTACTATGGCAGAAGCTGCCAGATTAGTTGATCCAAATCTAAAAAGATCAACTGTGAATTCTATGATTTGAACCTTTCGCCAAGACAACTGGTAAGTGTGGAGGATGTATACTATTACATTCACAGGAAATTGTAATGCATGTAAATTCATCAGACATGTTACAGTATTTGTACAGTATGATCTATTGACAGTATACTCTGTTCTATGCTTAGAATTGACAGAAAACCCCATAGTGGTGGCCGTGGCCATGTGCTGACCGACCAACAAGAGTTGGCAGTGGTGGAAATGGTGAGGGCCAGGAATGATATACGGCTATCAGAAATAAAGCAAGCAATTGAAGAGAACAATGACACCTTTGCCAATGCGGCATCCATCAGCCTACCAACAGTAGCCCGCCTTTTAAAGAGGCACCAGGTATCAATGAAACACATTTACCTGGTGCATTTTGAGAGAAACAATGACTGGGTGAAAGGGCTGAGTATATTCAGGTACAGCACTATATATTGTATTACTGTTACTATTTGATACATCACTTACGTCATATGTATATTGGAACAACACTGTAAAAATAACTAACCAAAATATATTTTTTAGAATGTTATGGTGCTTGACGCTGATGTGAACCATCACAAGTACATTTTTGCTGATGAAGTAGGCTTTAACCTCGCCAAAACGTGGAGGAAACGTCTCCATGTGCGCAGCTATCTCTGAAGATGGTGACGTAGGCCATTACTTGGCTCCTATAATGCTGCACATCTTATTGAGTTTCTCAATGAAATTGAGCCAGCCTGTCAAGGTGAAGGGGTCACCAATGTACAGTGGGGATCGAAAGTTTGGGAACCCCTATCAGAATCTGTGAAAATTTTTAACAAAACAAAGAGAGATCATACAAAATGCATGTTATTTTTTGTTTAGTACTGTTCTGTACTAAGATATTTTCATAAAAGATGTTTAAAATATAGTCCACAAGGCAAAAAAATAGCTGAATTTATTAAAATAACCCGTTCAAAAGTTTGGGAACCCTTGGATCTTAATTGTAACAAAGCGGGACTCAAGGAAAGATCCATTTGCAGCTTTATTGAAGTTAGAGTGGTCATACAGGCAGGGTCAGACAGGAGCAAACAGGAATCACAAGGAACAGGCAGAATCGTGGTCAGAATACAGGCAATGGTCAAAGGCAGGCAGATATCAATCACAGAACAGGATAACAAGGCAAGGGTCAAAGACAGTAACAGACAGGAAAACAGGATAATGCTTGGAATTGACACACAGGGTAATCAAGACTTCGCGGTGAGGTGGTGTGTGTGAAAGTCCTTTATAGTCCTGGTAATAAGCTGCAGCTGGGTGTGGTGATTAGTGTGGAGTGTGTGCATGTGACTGGCAGAGAGGATTATGGGGAATGTAGTCCGGAAGTGACAGGAACAGACGGTGATCATGACATTAATACTGTGTGTGGTTACCTGATGATCCACGACTGTTTTTATGTTTTGTGATGGTTGTTCATGAGTCTATTGTTTGTCCTGAGCAGTTAAACTGAGCTCTGTTCTTCAGAAAAATCCTCCAGGTCCTGCAGATTCTTCAGTTTTCAAGCATTTTTTGCATATTTGAACCCTTTTCAGCAGTTACTGTATGATTTTGAGATTCATCTTTTCATGCTGAGGACAACTGAGGGACTCAAACTGAACTATTAAAAAAGGTTCAAACATTCACTGATGCTCCAGAAGGAAACACGATGCATTAAGAGTCGGGGGGTGAACCCCGACTCCACACCAAATAAACCAAAGGTATTTTATTTAACAGAATGGTAGAAGATACTGAAGTTAATGCTTCAGGAGGGGAAAAGGCCAAAACAATAAACAAAAAGTTCCCCCTGACTAGGGTTTTAAGAAGTAAATGACCTATCAAAAGAAATTGAAATAAAGTACAGAGACACTTCCCTGACTTCCTCTCTAACTCAAACACTGGAGAAAAAGTAATTTTAAAAATAAATGGAACCCACCTTCCCACAAACATTTTCCACTCAGGCAGTTACAACAATAGCTGAAACACTCTGCTATTCACACTCTTAACAACTTTACCTTGACACTACCGGTAAAACAATCAACGAAAACTTTAGGTACACAACAGCACTGGGACTGGAAGATGGCAGTTGCAAGGATGGAACACCTCAGCCTGTACTCAACCTCACTGGACTGCCAGTCTGCAGGTTCTGTTATACTCCAGCTAATGATCTCAAACAGGAGTCAGGTGGCACTCATTAGCCTGTCAAGCAGAGAGAACAGGAGGAGCAAGAGAGAAAAGAACAAAGTAAACACAATGGCAAGTTATGCCGAGTTCAGACTGCACGATTTTCAAAGTAGTCTGGTCACTGTTCTTTTCACACTGCATGACTATCTTGGCCAGCATTCAGTCGCTGATGTGTTCAAACTGTACGATGGATAGGCGACAGAAGGTTTCACACTGCATGACTTTATAATAGGAAGAATCGCCGACAACTCTGTCTGGCACACAAACTCTGTTTCACAACCAAACATGCGCGAGATGTGACAAGGAAACAACATGATATCACGCGTTCAAGACCGTAGTTCTTTTCACGTGAGACTGGCCCTGCATCTCAATCAGCTCCCTAGGTCGTGAATCAGTATATAATGAAAGTGAATGTGGCTGCTCCTGTCTGCCTCGCTGCCTCGCTGCTGGTGGTTTGCATCTCCGTATAGCTTTGTTTTCTCTTTTATTGAATCTCTTACTTTTATTCATTGTTGCTTATATTATTATTATTGCCTACCACATTAATCTGACGTCGCTAGCTTGTAATCTTTGAATTTAAATCGCTGTTACAACGCGTTTGCATCTCGCTAGCTTGTTAACTTGTCATCAGTCTCGCGCGCTCCTCTTTCAACGTGTTCATCAAACAGCTGTGGCAACTCGGATCGGATCAGTCTACAAACACGGTGAGTCATGGCATCCTCTCCCAGAATTGTTTCCTGTTCCATCTGTCACATGTTCAGTATAGCTCTCTCTGTCAGCGACGAGGGATTTACATGTCATAAATGTAGGGAAATAGTCAGGCTGACAGAGAGAATCTCAGAATTAGAGACACGCATCCAAACTTTAATCGAGGATAGTAAGAATGCAGGGGCTTCAGATACTGTTTTGGATGCGACTAGCTTAGTGAACTCTGTACATTGTTCGGTTCCGGCTGTAGAGCCCGCGCAGCAGGGCACTTGGGTAACGGTGAGGCGGCCTAGCCACGGAAAACACCACTCTTCCGTTCCAGTAAGAACATCACACAGGTTCTCCCCACTCAGTGACGCACCCACTGAGAATCCTGTTGAAAGTGCCCTAGTTATTGGCGATTCTATTACACGGAACGTGAAAATAGAGACACCAGCCACCATAGTCACATGTTTGCCGGAAGTCAGAGCACCTGACATCAAAGCAAATTTAAAAGTGCTGGCTAATGCTAATCGTAAATATTCTAAAATTATTATTCACGTCAGCACAAATGATGTTCGACTTCGCCAGTCGGAGATCACTAAAATTAACATTAAAGAGGTGTGTGAACTCACAAATACATTGTCAGGAGAAGTAATTTGCTCTGGTCCCCTTCCTGTTTGTCGGAGTGATGAGATAGTTAGCAGATTATCATCACTCAATGGCTGGCTGTCTAAGTGGTGTCCGCAGAATAATATAGGTTTCATAGACAATTGGAAAAGTTTTTGGGGCAGACCTGACCTGTTGAAAAGAGATGGTATTCATCCGTCCCGGGATGGTGCTGCTCTTCTCTCTAGTAATATGGCACATAGTCTTAGAGCTGAAACATGACAAACTGGGGCCCAGGACAGGAAGCAGACATACTGGCTAAACCGACCATCTGCTAGCTGCCTCACGTTACAGAAGTCAGATAAATCCCAATACATAGAAACTCTTACACCTAGATATTATCACATAGAGACTGTGTCTGTACCCCGAATTAGTAAAAACAAAAAACTTCCAAACCCATTTAATGGTAAAAATTTAATTAATGTTCAACAAATAAAAAATAGAGATAATAATGATAAACAAATGATAAAACTTGGATTGTTAAATATTAGATCACTTTCTTCAAAAGCACTTATTGTAAACGATATTATCACAGACAATAATCTAGATGTGCTATGTTTGACAGAAACCTTGCTAAAACCGGACGATTACATTACTTTAAATGAGTCTAGTCCTCAAGGTTATGATTATCGACACAATCCTCGTCAGAAAGGCAAAGGGGGAGGTGTTGCTGTAATTTATAGTAATATTTACAGTATCAGCCAGAAGTCTTTCAAATATAATTCCTTCGAAGTGATGGTGCTTTACGTAACATTATGTAAGTTGACATTTGTGCTGGCTACTGTATACAGGCCACCAGGACACCATACAGACTTTATCAAAGAATTTGCAGATTTTCTATCAGAATTAGTACTAGCTGCAGATAAAGTCCTTGTTGTTGGTGATTTTAATATCCATGTAGATAATAAAAAAGACTCATTGGGATTGGCATTTACAGACATTCTAAACTCTATTGGTGTTAGCCAACATGTGTCAGGACCCTCTCATTGTCGTAATCATACTTTAGATCTAATATTGTCACATGGAATCGATATTGATGCCGTTGAAATTCTGCAGCAGAGTGACGACATCTCAGATCATTATCTAGTCTCGTGTATACTACATTTAGTCAAAGAGGTTAAACTGCCTCCCTGCCATAAATATGGTAGAACCATCACTTCTACCACTAAAGATCGCTTTATAAATAATCTTCCTGATCAGTTTCATCACCTTAGCATACCAGACAGCTTAGAAGACCTCGATGTTGCAACAGAAGCTATTGCCTTTGTCTTTTCCAGCACACTAGACTCAGTTGCTCCTTTGCGTTTAAAAAAGATTAAGGAAATTAATCCAACGCCATGGTACAATGAGCACACTCGGGCCCTAAAAACAGCAGCTAGAAAAATGGAGCGCAGCTGGAAGAAAACAAAACTAGAAGTATTTCGCATTTCGTGGAGAGAGAAAATGATTGAGTACAGAAAGGCCTTAAAAACTGCTAGATCTGCCTATTTTTCAAAACTTTTAGAAGAAAATAAACACAACCCTAGGTATTTATTTGATACAGTGGCTAAATTAACAAGAAATAAACCTTCAACTTCTGATGTTTCCAAAGAGCATAGCAGTAATGACTTTATGAACTTCTTTACTTGCAAAATTGATAATATTAGAGAGAAAATTATAACCATGCAACCGTCTACTACAGTATTGTGTCAGACAGTGCAATGTAGTGTCCCTGAAGAAAAATTCAATTCATTTTCTGCTTTAGGAGAGGAAGAATTGTTTAAACTTGTTAAATCATCAAAATCAACATGTATGTTAGACCCTATACCCACTAAGCTATTGAAACAGATGCTTCCGGAGGTCATAGATCCTCTTCTTAATATTGTTAATTCATCTTTATCACTAGGATACGTACCAAAAACTTTTAAGCTGGCTGTTATTAAACCTCTTATTAAAAATACACAACTTGATCCTAGAGAATTAGTCAATTACAGGCCGATTTCAAATCTCACTTTTCTATCAAAAATACTAGAAAAGGCAGTTTCATCACAACTATGTTCCTTTTTAGAAAGGAATAGTATCTGTGAGGATTTCCAGTCAGGATTTAGACCGTACCATAGTACTGAGACTGCTCTCATTAGAGTTACTAATGATTTGCTCTTATCATCAGATTGTGGTTGTATCTCTCTATTAGTGTTACTGGATCTTAGTGCTGCATTTGACACTATTGATCACAATATTCTTCTAAATAGACTCGAAAACTATGTTGGCATTAGTGGAATTGCATTGGCATGGTTCAAATCATACTTATCTGACCGTTATCAGTTTGTAGTAGTAAACGATGAGATGTCATATCAATCACAAGTTAAATATGGAGTACCGCAAGGCTCAGTACTAGGACCATTGCTTTTCACTCTGTACACTCTAAACAGAATTTCCGGTGGCGCTGCTCTGCTTGCGACCCGGGCTCTTGCTCTACTGCATTCGTCTGTTGTTTGTTCATTTTTTCTTTTTTCTTTTTTTTTTTAGTTATTTTTTATTTTTATTGCGACGGCTCTAACGCCGATATAAGTACGACTATGTTCGTTCAGCTGTGTCTAGTAGTTGCTGTACTGGGATATCTGGCACAGTGCCAAACACTGCATACAGGTGTGTCAACATGGACGCCAATCAGCTACAACAGAGACGCATTGCTTGCGCTTCACCATGACGGGCCACCTCCCTTGAACCTGCCTGTTTGCGTGAGGCTGTCATCTGAACTAGGGCTGCACGATTAATCGCATGAGATTGTCATGCGTGTCTCATCAGTAAAGCCGGTTCTGTGATTAGCGGTAAATGTCCATCACCTGCTTTCAAATGGAGTGGCACTTAATATACAGAGCCATAGTTTGCGGACAAGCTACGCAATATCGCGTTCATAATCGAAGCCGATTCATCTGCGATTATGAACGCGATATTGCGTAGCTTGTCCGCGAACTACGGCTCTGTATATTAAGTGCCGCTCCATTTGAAAGCAGGTGATGGACATTTACTGCTAATCACAGAACCGGCTTTACTGATGAGACACGCATGACAATCTCATGCGATTAATCGTGCAGCCCTAATCTGAAGGCATAGGAGACGGGGCCAACGAGGCGGAATACGGCAACGTCTTCGACGACGAGGAAACAGACCACCCTTACCAGCGATGATACTGTGCAACGCCAGATCATTGCATGGTAAAATGGAGGAACTTCGAGCTAACTCCAAAGCATGTTTTGAATACCGCACTTCAAGTTTGATGGTGTTTACGGAAACATGGCTACACCGCGATGTTCCGGACGCTGCTCTGGGGCTGGAAGGTTTCTCGCTGGTGCGGGCGGATAGGAAAGGGAAAATCAGAGGCGGTGGTCTGGCGGTGTATGTGAGTAACGCTTGGTGCAAACAGTACACTATTAAAGACATAATCTGCTGTCTGGATGCTGAAGTTCTGTGTTTGAAAATGAGACCTTTTTATTTACAGAGGGAGTTTGGTAGCGTCGTTGTTTGTGCGGTTTATGTCCCTCCTAGTGGAAATCCAGCAAGAGCAGCAGAATGTATAGCGGACTGTGTTCACCAACAACTACAGTGCTCTCCAGAGGCTCCAGTATTCATTTTAGGTGATTTTAACCAGTGCAAGCTTGAACTGTTTTTGCCTGGTTTTTAACAATATATAAAATGTGGGACAAGAAAGGACAGAACTCTAGACAAGTGCTATGGTAACATTAAAAAGGCTTATGAGGCCAGAGCGAAACCACCGCTGGCTAACTCCAATCACAACACTATCCATCTAATTCCTACATACAGGACTATGCTCAAGCGCAGTAAACCATGTATGAGGGAAGTAACTGTATGGTCGGACGACGCCGTAGAGAGACTTAAAGGTTGCTTACTCTGCACAGATTGGAATGTTTTTTATGATCCGGACATTGATACAACTACTGAGACAACATTTTTGTGTGGACAATGTACAACCTAAAAAGAATGTTATTATATATCCAAACAACAAACCCTATATAACTAAAGAAATTAAGAATTGTATTAAGAGGAAAAGGATTGCGTTTAAAAAACATGATCTTGCTGGGTTGAAAATAACACAAAAAGAGCTTAATCATCAGTTAAAGGAAGCAAGGGGACGACAGAAAGACCTTATTGAGCGTCAGTTTTCCACTTCAAATTCGAAAAAAATGTGGAACAATGAAGGCTGTTACTAATATGGAATCAAATATACCATTTATTAGTACGAGTGATGATTTACAAAAAGCTAATGAACTTAATAAATTTTGCCTGCGGTTTCAAACTCATGATTCTTCTGATAAATGTAGATCTGTTATTGGTTCTCTGATGGATGTTATGGGCAGCAGATTACAGGTAGACAGTTCTAAGGTGCAACTGCTATTTCATCAGCTATGCACAAGGAAATCTAAGGGACCTGATGGGATCTCCGCCCAGCTTTTGAAAACCTGTTCTGCAGAACTTACTCCAGAACTTGATCCCTCTTTCAGGGATCATTGGACTCACATATAGTTCCTGCGCTTTGGAAAAAAGCTGTGATCATTCCTATTCCGAAAAAGCCACACACGTCCGAGAATAATGATTTTAGACCTGTAGCATTGACATCAATAGTAGTGAAATGTTTTGAGAAGTACATTGTGTCCATATTGAAAAGTGAAGTAATATCTAAATTAGCAGTTTGCATAAAGACAGGGCAGGAGTACGGATGATGCAGTAGGAAGTATCACCCATTTAGTATCTAAACATCTGGACCACTCAAAGGCATACGCACACCTACTTTTTATTGATTTTAGTTCAGCTTTTAATACTTTGCAACCCTATTTATTATTGGAGAAATTAAAAGAGATGGATGTAAATCCTTTTATTATTAAATGGTATTTTTCTTTTCTATCGAATAGAACACAACAGGTTAAGGTTAACAAGAAGATTTCCGACCCTCATGATATTAGTATAGGAGCCCCGCAGGGGTGTGTCAGCTCCCCAATTCTCTTCACACTGTACACAAACAGTTGTGTGAGGAATAATAGTAACAACTATATTGTGAAATTTAGTGATGATACTGCGATTCTGAGCTTACTATATAAAGATCAAGACATTTCGTCTTACTGCTCTGAGATTAACCAGTTCATAGAGTGGTGTGATGCCAACTACCTGATTGTAAATGTGAAGAAAATTGAAGAGATGATATTTGATCCAAAGTCAATCGGAAACCATAGCCCTATATACTGTATATTCATGATGTTCCTGTCACACAAGTGTCCTCATATAAATATCTTGGTGTTTACATTGATTGTTCTCTAACATGGCAGGTTCATATAGATACTTTGTGCACTCGGCTACAACAAAGAATGTATTTTTTGAGAAGGCTCAGACTTTACGGTGTCAGTAGTAAGATTATGATGATGTTTTACCAGGCTGTATTGGAGAATGTGATCAGATTTGGAATACATCTTTGGTACGGTAATTTATCAGTACATCTGAAATCTAGGCTTGGATGTCTTATTAAAACGGCCATGAAGATCATGGGCAGAACAGAACCTTTTTATCTCCAGACCCTATATGAAAGATCTATACTGAGGGAGGCAAATAAGATTGTGCATGACACAACACATACCCTGTATTCAGAGTTTGAATTGTTGCCATCGGGGAGAAGATTACGAATGCCTAGCTGTAGACTAAACCGTTTCAAGAACTCTTTCATTCCTTCAGCTGTTAAGTTATTAAATAATATCAAGTAGAAGTTATTATTCTAAATTTGGTATTAGCGCAGGTTTTTTTTTTTTTTTTTTTTGTGTATTTTCCTTCTCTATTATTATGTTATGTGTTGTTTTATATTTTTTGTCAATGCAGTGGTTGTATTCGTGAGCCTGAAACAAATTTCCCATTGGGACAATAAAGGATACCTAACCTAACCTAACCTACATGCTACCCTTGGGAGATATCATTAGGAAGCATGGCGTTAGTTTTCATTGTTACGCTGATGATACTCAGCTCTATATTTCTTCACGCCCTGACGAAACTTACCAATTCGCTAAATTAAAAGAATGTATAGCTGATATAAAAAAACTTGATGACCAGTAATTTCCTACTATTAAATTCAGAAAAAACAGAGATTCTAATTTTTGGACCAAAAACTACTTCACGCAGTAACCTAGAATACTGTCTAACACTTGATGCCTGCTCTGTTAAGTCTTCATCGTCAGCTAGGAACCTGGGTGTGCTCTTTGATACCAATCTTTCATTTGAAGGCCATGTTACTAGCATCTGCAAAACCGCATTCTTCCATCTTAAAAATATATCTAAACTACGACATATGCTCTCAATGAAAAATGCAGAACAGTTAGTTCATGCGTTCATGACCTCAAGGCTAGATTACTGTAACGCTCTACTGGGTGGGTGTTCCTCCCGCTTGATAAATAAACTACAGCTCGTACAAAATACTGGCCAATACTATTACTATTACTACTAATACTATATTGGCTCGTACGCAGCAGCTAGAGTTCTTACTAGAACTAGGAAGTATGACCATATTAGCCCAGTTCTGTCATCACTGCATTGGCTTCCTGTTAAACATTGTATAGATTTTAAAATCTTGCTAATTACTTACAAAGCACTAAATGGTTTAGCTCCCCAGTACCTGAGCGAGCTCTTAATGCATTATAGTCCTTCACATTTATTGCGATCTCAGAATTCAGGCCAGCTGATAATACCTAGAATATTAAAATCAACCGCAGGCAGTAGATCCTTCTCCTATTTTGCACCTAAACTCTGGAACAATCTTCCTAGCATTGTTCGGGATGCAGACACACTCTGTCAGTTTAAATCTAGACTAAAAACACATCTCTTTAACCTGGCATACACATAACACATTATCAATTTATATTTTCAAATCCGTTAAAGGATTATTAGGCTGCATAAATTAGGTCAGCCGGAACCGGGAACACTTCCTATAACACCAGATGTACTCGTTACATCAGAAAAAGAATGGCATCTATGCTAATATTAGTCTTTCTGTTTATCCCGAGGTTTACCGTAGTCAACCGGATCCGGGCCGTATCCAGCTGAGACCAAGGACCTGCACCTTGACACGACCACAATGCAGCCCTGAAGTATCAGCAGAGATCGAGTCAACTAGATCATCCATTGTGAAGACATCATCAACACGACAGCCAGACAGCCCACGTGAACGAGCACCGATTTGCCTGTGATTGAGCATTTGTTGGCGATTTCTCAAAAACTGTCGGCGAGCCAAAATCGGTGCTAAAATCGTGCAGTCTGAACTCAGCTTTACATCATACAGATTTGTGTCCCTATGAATGTAACAACACAAAATTACTGTGCTCGTGAACACTGAATTGATTTGCCACAACACGGTATTCCGCACAGCTTCTGAGTTTGTATAAAACAACCGGGACAGGCATAATTAGGGCAATTGGACTTCTGATGGTCTCTTCTTCTGAGTGAATGTGTGAATGACCGGCGACTCATGCAAAAGTTTAGTTTCTATTCCAGGTCACTAAATTCCAGCAATACAAAATTCCTCTCCCACCAGTCCTTACTCTGGACCTTCATCCACACGCTTCTGTTTTTCAGAGGAGGGAGGGGTAGTATTGAGATCCTCCTTATGCTGTGTTCACACCAAATGCGAATAGAGCGTCTGGCGCGAATGATTTCAATGTTAAGTCAATGTAAAGACGCGTTTACGCGCGTCTGGAGGTCTCGCGGCGTGGAAGACGCGAATTCGTCTCGTTCGCGCGAATGATGCGAATTGAGCGTTACGCGCGAATGGTGCTTTTTGTGCGTTTACGCGTTTGACGCGAATTCGCGTCTGATGCCCGAGTTGAAAAATTTTAACTTTGGCGTAAATTCGCGCCACGTTAACCAATCAGGAGCCTGCTTGCTGCTGTGGCGGCAGGCCCGCCCGGAGTCACTCATTCAAAATGGAGGAACGACTGATATTATCAGTGAGCAGTCACCCAGAGATTTATGACACAAGTTCATACTTCTATAGAGACAGAAATAAAAAGGACCTTGCTTGGAAGAGTGTCGGTGAGGAGATTGGGCGACCTGGTAAGTGGAATACACATTTCACTTTTGAGTCACGTACACGTTTATCGACCCGCGAATACAAAGCGTTAGCTCTCTCGATGAACGCACGATCAACATCAGCCATCTTGCAAACAGACAACCGCCTAGCACTTGCCCCTCCCACAAGAAGCGGATTTCGCCTCGGACGCGCGTCAATTCCGCTTCAAACGCTTGTTTTTTACGCGCGTCTATTTCGCTCTAGACGCGCAAATGCATTCAAAATGTTCAAGCGGCAAACTAGACGCGGTAGACGCGTTTTTGTCGCTCTATTCGCGTTTGGTGTGAACACAGCATTAGAGATGCACAGCCGTCATAAAGGTCAGCTTCCTGTGCCCATCTTTTCCTCAGTCCTTCCAACAGTAAAATGCCCACAAATTCATGCTATTGCTTGATTAAGAGCAACACTTTACACAAAAATAGCATACATAAGAAGTAATGAACTCCATGTTGACAGGAATAAAAGGCGGCAAACAGGACATGGGCTAATGTGTGCATGTCACAAGTCATTCTGACTGAAAGCGCCGGTACACGTAAACACATATTGGATTAGATAACGTCTCATGTAAACAGTCCATCAAATCTTTCAATTGGAATGATTTTAATCGGAGTGACAAAAAAGTGTACATGTAAACGTGGCTGGAGTCATAAAAGTACCTAACAGGGGTTGTTCTGTAGACGGACTGGAGCCAAAAATTAGATTCTCTGAGGGTTTCTGGAATTATGTTTTGAAAGAATCATCTGAATGATTCATTTGTCTGGTTCGTCCACAGTTCCTACAGTACATACTAGAGAAAAGCAGATTCCGTTCTGACAGAAAGGTGTCAGAATACACAGTGCATCTACCTAAACAGGATAATGCTCCTGTCACAAAGCAAAAATGGTTCAGGAATGGTTTGAGGAGCACAACAATGAGTTTAAGGTGTTGACTTGGCCTCCAAATTCCCCAGATCTCAGTCCAATCAAGCATCTGTGGGATGTGCTGAACAAACAAGTCTGATCCATGGAGGCTCCACCTCACAACTTGCAGCACTTAAAGGATCTGCTGCTAACATCTTGGTCCAGATACCACAGCACACCTTCAGGGGTCTAGAGGAGTCCATGCCACGACGGGTCAGGGCTGTTTTGGCAGCAAAATGGGGACCAACACAATATTAGGAAGGTGGTCATAATGTATGCCTGGTTGGTGTATAAGCTTTTTTAAATTACATGGAATAAATCAGTGCGTTTTACAGTACATTGTTGTAGCAAAATTGCAGTTATTTAGTTTGATCTGCATTTCAAGGCAAGTAAGAATGCTTTCACACTGAACTCATTTGCCGATTGTTCCCGGTGCCCCCCCGCAGTGTTGGTCTGGTTTCATACTCAAATTGATTCTATCGAACCCTGGTGTGTTTGCGTTCATCTTAAATCATCACAGACGTGCAAGACGTATGACAGAAAACTGTTTTTTTTATTAATGTGGTGCTATTATGTGCAGCTGAGTAAACAGCACTTGAGTTTACTGTATGTGCGTCACATGTAGACGGTTTTCCGCTGCTTGCAAGCAGCCTATTTTGAGGAGACAACTGATTTCCATTCATTTGCCGCTCTGATTGCACTCGCAAAACACGAATACACTGCAGGCTTACTCCTACGCTAATCCAAGATAAATCATCAACACTATCATCTCTTACGTGTGTTTTATTTCAGTAAATACATTACAATCTGCAAAAACACATGCAGAGGTTACTGTACTTCCTGAACAAGTGCGCACCCGAGTAAGTTGCTTTTGCATTCATGAGAACCGCAGCACAGTTTGAGTGCAACCGAACTCAGGCCACCTCCTTCGTGTAGTCTCGGGTTCAGGACAGGGTTTGCATGACAGCTTTCACATTAGCGATTTTTCATGCGAACCGCACCCCCTTTTGAACTAAATTGCCAGTGTGAAAGCCACCTAAAACTAAAACTATTGCAAGTTTTTTTTCCAAGGGGAGAATACATTTTGTGTGCAAAAACAAAACAAAAATGTATTCTTTATTCAACAATCTCCTGTCTTCTCTGTCGTTCTCTTTATGCAGGTGACACAGTAAGCACAGTGAAGGCCTCTGTGTTTACATCCGAATGCCGGCTCAGTATTGGCCAAAGCTGTACACTAAATGCTTTTATTCAGCCATTCAAAGTAATCAAATTTACATGAATTATGGGTGTTCTAAAGCATAACTGGTTACAGGTAGTATGTGTGGACTTGATATAAAATGTATGCAGTTAAAAGATGTTTGATAAGTCCATTTCAAATTGTTTGGAGCAGTTTTAGTTGTAGAAACAGTCTTTGTGGGTTTTTCTGTAAAGTTAGTCACAAATAGCTTCAGTTGGTCACCTCTCCTTTTGTCAGGAAACATGGGTGTCAAAAGAAATTGGCAAGGGTTTTCCTGTAGACCGAGTTTGGGTTTCTGGAATTATGTTTTGAAAGAATCATCTGAATGATTCATTTGTCTGGTTCGTCCACGGTTCCTACATACAGTAGCTAAAAGGTGGTAGAGGGCTGCATTGGGTTTGGGCTCCCACGGGACCCAACGGAAATCTCGCGGGAGCGGGCGGTTTTACCTTTGCTGCGGGCAGGAGTGGGCTGTCAGAAAACTTTGCGGGAGACCCGTGGGGAATGGTAAGATTTGGCATGTATTAGAGATGGAGTCAACAAACGAAGTTGAGAAGAAAATTAAAGCGTCTCTTTACTTGACAAAAGCAAAGCAAGAACAGTCAGACACTTGGAAACAATTCTAAAATTTGCACGTTTTATTTTGAGCATTCTCGATCTAGTGCACCGTCAGAGAGGGCATTCGTGTGTGTGGGCGGATCATGGAAGAAAGATGCACAAGTCTGCGACCACAGTCAGTCAGCAATATACATTTCCTTCATAGTAGGCTAATATGGATTAAGCAATGCAGCCCGGTGATCATTCGTTTGTTTAAGTAGGCCACGTTATTTTTATTTATTTATAAGTATTATTTTCTTTTTTGCAATAGCCTGTTAAGCAAGGCATTATTTATATTATTTATTTCGTTTTTTATTTAATTTGTTTAAAGTATCTAGTCTACTTTGGAAGTCCTATGTGTTTATTTTATAAGTTAAAGTTATTTCGTATTGTCCTTTGGCTTATTTACTTAAAGGTGCCCTCGAATGAAAAATTGAATTTACCTTGGCATAGTCAAATAACAACAGTTCAGTACATGTAAATGACATACAGTGAGTCTCAAACTCCATTGTTTCCTCCTTCTTATATAAATCTCATTTGTTTAAAAGACCTCCGAAGAACAGGCGAATCTCAACATAACACAGACTGTTACGTAACAGTCGGGATCATTAATATGTACTCCCCCAATATTTCCATATGCCAGCCCATGTTCCCAACATTATGAATGGCATTAGACAAGGGAAGGCAGTATTAACGTCTGGATCTGCACAGGTGAATCAACAGACTAGGTAAGCAAGCAAGAACAACAGCGAAAAATGGCAGATGGAGCAATAATAACTGACATGATCCATGATATCATGATATTTTTAGTGATATTTGTAAATTGTCTTTCTAAATGTTTTGTTAGCATGTTGTTAATGTACTGTTAAATGTGGTTAAAGTTACCATCATTTCTTACTGTATTCACGGAGGCAAGAGCCGTCGCTATTTTCATTTTTAAACACTTGCAGGCTGTATAATTCATAAACACAACTTCATTCTTTATAAATCTCTCCAACAGTGTAGCATTAGCCGTTAACAGTATACAATACTCACATAATCCGACGCATGCAGGCCGCATGCATGACGAACACTTCATAAAGATCCATTTGAGGGTTATATTAGCTGTGTAAACTTTGTTTATGCACTGTTCAAGGCAAGCACGAGCTCCGTGGGCATGGAGCACGAGAATTAAAAGGCCAGTAGCCCTGAATCGGCTCATTTTTTAATGATGCCCCAAAATAGGCAGTTAAAAAAATTAATTAAAAAAATCTATGGGGTATTTTGAACTGAAACTTCACAGACACATTCAGGGAACACCTTAGACTTATATTACATCTTTTTAAAAAACGTTCTAGGGCACCTTTAAACTGTTATTTAAACTGCTTTTTAGTTAATCGTTCGGTGAGTATAGGCTATGCAGTAAACTGCATTTAAAAACTGAGGTGCCGCTAGTTGTGGATTTGTTTTAACGGTTAATGTTTTATAACGCTAATAAAAAAAAACAATGTTTTTATCACGTGTGGTGCGCTGGTTTTGCAGCTACTTCATCTTATTTAAACGCAATCAAGTTCATGAATTTAGTCTGAGAGTATTTGTTTAGGCCTGTTTTTTACAAGCTCTGAGAGAAAGTCTGCGGGAGTGGACACAAACATTGCGGGCGCGGGCAGGAGTGGAGCATGCGGGTTGCGGGGAGCGGGCGGGTGCGGGTTAAGGAAATCAGTCCCGCGCAGGGCTCTAGAAGGTGGTCACCCTTACTAAGAAAAATGTCTCTTACATAAGCAACACCTGCAATTATATTAGTGAAATGACTATGGTAGAAACGTCGGGGAGTACATGGGAAAGAGGTGTGGGAGGAGAGCCCCCGTAAATGAGATCATGGAAAATAACTGTAGGGGTGGATCTCACACTGTAACAGATAAGAAAAATGTATAAAAATGTGACCCAGCTAAGAGAGATTCAGATGTGGAGCTGGCATCTCATTTTGATGCTTGACAATAAAGTTAAATACTTCTGAGACCTGGGGCCTCATGTATCAACTCTGCGTACGCACAAAAACTTTGCGTATGCCAGCTTTCACGCTCACGGTCGGATGTACTAACACTGAAATTAACACGAGAATGTGCGTTTCTCCACGCCAATTTCATGTCTGGCGTACGTATATTTCTCATTGTTTTTGTCCGTTGGCGACTCTTACAGGCAATGAAGTGAAGTTGCAAACATTACACAACGAATTGTTCTACAAGTCTATCGCACCACCACCTGTGGGAAGCATTGCTATTAATTTGCAATTTATAAAATAATTGACATATATTGTCACACAAGCCTTATGGGAATATTCTATCAATTATGCAATTAAGTAAGAACATATAAAAGCATGTGCAAATTGATACAACCCTTAGTCTATGGCAATGGCAGCTTTGGCCTTATTAGAGGATATTGCTAATGGCAGAATCCGAAGAGAACGAGTTTTTAGGGACCACAATGATTTTCTGGCCCAGGATGATGACTGGCTTATCAGCCGTTTCAGATTTCCAAGGGCTATCCTCTTGGAACTCTGTGCTGAGTTGGGTCCGAATCTAGAGAGAGAGACAGCGAGGAGCCACGCAATACCCGTTCCCTTACAGGTGCTGACAACACTTGGTTTCCTTGCAACTGGTTCTTTCCAAAGGGAACTGGCAGACCGCTCAGGAATAAGCCAGTCGTCTTTGAGCCGCGCAATGCCAGCTGTATGGGACAGGATCATCTGCATGTCTACCAGGTATATAAGGTTCCCATATGATGCAGTTGACCAGCCAAACATTAAAACGCAATTTACAGCGATAGCCGGTTTCCCTAATGTAATTGGAGCGATCGACTGCACACACATTGCTATAAAGGCGCCATCTGAAGATGAATTTGCATATGTGAATCGGAAACATTTCCATTCAATAAATGTGCAGATAATATGTGATGCACAAATGCGCCTAACAAATATTGTGGCAAGGTGGCCTGGGTCAACCCATGATTCATACATCCTTACAAACAGCATGGTTGGGATGAGGCTCCAAGCTGGCAGGGTACGCGATGGGTGGCTTCTTGGTGAGTGATGCATTTAAAGTTATGGTTCTATCTAATAGTACTTTTTTATTTGTATTTATTTGCATTTAATTATTCAACAACCCTTCAGGAGACCGCGGTTATCCACTAAAGACGTGGCTGTTAACCCCCCTCACCAACCCACAAACTGACCGAGAGCGCAGATACAATGATGCCCATTCTCGCACTCGGTCAGTTGTAGAGCGGGCGATTGGGCAGCTGAAATGTCGGTGGCGCTGCCTTGACAGGACTGGGGGGATGCTGTTATACCGCCCTGACAAGGTATGCCGCATTGTGCTGGCCTGTGGTGTGCTGCACAGTGTCGCACACAGGCATGGCATACCACTTGGTGAGATGACCCTGACCCAGGACCAATGTATGTGCAGCCCAACCAACAAGCCATTCAGGTCCATCAACATGTGATTGCGACAATATAAATGGTAACTGGAGACGAAGTTCGTTTTTTGACCAATTCCTTTAATGAGTGGCTTATGTCTGTGAGTGCGTCAGTGATCTTTTTCAGGTGACTGTTAATTTCTCCAATGGCCATAACGATTTGCTGTTGTGACTCCAGAACTGCATGCGTCAAGACACGGCCAGACGTACGGGCCTCAGCACTGGGGGGAGCACTGGAAACTCCAGAAACACTGGAGACGCTGGCTGCTCAGGAGGGGCGGATTCTGAGTGCGTGCCAATGGATGTTCCGGCTGTTGCACCATATGAGTCTAAATAAACACAGGCACATGTTAACTGTGATTTGAGTCTGTTCCTTATTAATGGGTACACGCATTTGCCATAAATGCAATGGATACGTAAAATCTCTGGTGTACTTTTGGTCCGCTACATTGCATGCATTTGAAAATTAAATAGGTAAGCTATGTGTACCAAAAGTAAAAACAAATGAGAAATTGGTTACCTTCGTGGCAGTCCTGCAGTAAATCCGAGTCTCCCACAGCAGCAGATACTACTCCAGAGAGTAAAGTGTCACCTATAATAGAGGCAACTCTCTGCTCAAAGGGTGTAAGTTCATCGACCCCTTTACCACCGCCTGTTCTGCCCACACTTTGTCGGTGCGCAGCAGTTCTCCGTTTAACGTCCACCTTTATATCAGACCATTTCTTTTTAAGATCATTTACAGTGCGACTTTCAGATCCCACCGCATTGACGGCATCAGCCAAACTCTCCCACTCATATTTTTTCCTTTTGTTATTAATTCCGGAGGACAAAGTTCCAAATAAAATATTTTTTCTCGTTTCTACTGATAGTAGATACTCTGATAGTAGCACCTCCAATTCACTTTCTGTAAAGTTTCGTTTCTTGCCGCTTGCTTTAGCCATTTTCTTACTGCTTTCTTTTGCCCAAGTGGACTCATTAACATATTTAAATAGATTTAATTAAGGGAGGAGACTGGGTGGGGTGTTGTGCTCGTGCATGTGCGCTCAATTTTACGTTAATTGGGATGTACAAAGAGAATATGCGTGGGATCCTTCGTACGCAGAGATTCATACATCTGGGTTTTTTTGTGCGTACGCACATTTTCAGCTTTGTCCGTACGCGATGTTTTAGAATGAATTCAACGCAAGTCTTTGTACATGAGGCCCCTGGAACTTCGACTCTGTGAGTTTTATTTCGAGACCAGAACTGAAGGGACACAGAGACATCGAATTTGCCACAACAAGAACCGTGATGGGCCAGGCTCCACTCACATCACACTGAAGACATGTGAAAGGCTTCTCTTCAGTGTGACTTCTTATGTGAATCCAGTCTTGCATTGCTTATGCATGTCATTCCACAGTGAAGGCACATGTGAAGCTTCTCTCTGGTGTGAGTTATTTCATGTTTCCTAAGGCATTTACTGTCTGTGAAGGTCTTTCCACACTGATCAAGTGAACGGCTTCTCTACTGTGTGAATTCTCATGTGAATCTGTAGATTTCCTTTTCGTGAGAAGCTCTTCCCACACAGATTGCAGAGAGTTCTCCAGTGTGAACTCTCATGTGGACATTGAAGTTTTGTTTTCGACTGAAACTCTGTCCACACTGTTGGCAGGTGAAAGGGTTTTCTCCAGTATGAATTCTCATGTGGACATTAAGGCTTGATTTTTGAGTGAAACTCTTTCCACACTGTTGGCAGGTGTAAGGCTTCTCTCCAGTGTGAACTGTCATGTGGGCTTCAAGGTTTTGTTTTTGTCTGAAAGCATTTCCACACTGTTGGCAGGTGTAAGGCTTCTCCCCAGTGTGAATTCTCATGTGGACATTGAAGTTTTTTTTTTGACTGAAAGTATTTCCACACTGTAGGCAGGTGAATGGGTTTTCTCCAGTGTGAGCTCTCATGTGGACATTAAGGCTTGATTTTTGAGTGAAACTCTTTCCACACTGCTGGCAGGTGTAAGGCTTCTCTCCAGTGTGAACTTTCATGTGGACATTAAGGCTTGATTTTTGAGTGAAACTCTTTCCACACTGTTGGCAGGTGTAAGGCTTCTCCCCAGTGTGAACTCTCATGTGGACATTGAAGTTTTTTTTTTGACTGAAAGTATTTCCACACTGTTGACAGGTGTAAGGCTTCTCTCCAGTGTGAACTCTCATGTGGTTTTCAAGGTTTCGTTTTTGACTAAAAGTATTTCCACACTGTTGGCAGGTGTAAGGCTTCTCTCCAGTGTGAATTCTCATGTGGCTTTCAAGGTTTCGTTTTTGACTGAAAGTATTTCCACACTGTTGACAGGTAAAGTCTCTAATAGTTTTTGTATTCAGATGTCTCTTTCCTGAGGAAACCTTCTTTCTGATAGAGCAATTAAAAGATTTTTCTCCAGTTCTGAAATCATGATCTTTCTTATAATGATTTTTCACTTCAAATTCCTTCAGTTCTTGACTCTCCTCTTTCAGCTGCATTAGGTCTAAAGCAAAACAGAAACAAATACAAGTTAACCCTAGTTTACTGGCACAAAGCAACACATCTAAATCAACCAAGTACCGATTTTTTACCTTGTATTAAGATGTATTTTTATTCAATCAGATCAAAAGTAAGAGGGAGAAATTCAGGTTTACACAGACATAAGCCTGATTATAACCCCTTTTGTGGTCTTTCCAATATTATGAAAAAAAACATTGTAATTTAAAAGATAGATTTTGAAGGAAATGGTTAAGATATGTGTTATGTTTACCGTCTGTTCCTGTCTACATTCCCCATCATCCTCTCTGCCAGTCACGTTCACACACTCCACACTAATCACCACACCCAGCTGCAGCTCATTACCAGGACTATAAAGGACTTTCACTCACACCACCTCACGGCGAAGTCTTGATTACCCTGTGTGTCAATTCCAAGCGTTATCCTGTGTTTATCCTCTTTCCCTGTCTGTTCCTATTCCTGCCTTTGACCCTTGCCTTGTTATCCTGTTCCGTGATTGATATCTGCCTGCCTTTGACCATTGCCTGTATTCTGACCACGATTCTGCCTGTTCCTTGAGATTCCTGTTTGCTCCTGTCTGACCCTGCCTGTACGACCACTCTAACTTCAATAAAGCTGCAAATGGATCTTTGCTTGAGTCCCGCTTCGTTACAATATGGACTTTAGTTTTTAGATAATATTTGGTTTTTATTTTTTAAGTTGTTTTGTTAGTGATGTGCTGAGTCAAAAAATAAGTAGATCTAGCTGTTTCTATTAAAAATATTTGTTTACCTTGTAGGCCAAACTGCATAAATTTGATTTAAAACAATTAAAATGTTCCGGTTCGTAGTGAAACGTTGGTTCCCTGACTATAACAGGAAACAAGTATTATGTCAGCTACTGATGCTTATGGGGAAAAAAATAAGTTTCTATCTTAATACTAAAGCCTCATTGGTTAATGTCTGTGCACCTGCACAAACAAATGGCATTTCGGCCTGACAAAACAGACATGGCCGACTGCCTATTCAAGCCACGCTGATTTCCATTGCATTTCCATTCCAGCACTGACACGTGTGCAAGCATAGTTGCACAGCAAGTTAACAAATACTCATTCCTGTTATCCCTGCAGGGCACTGCAAGCCCAAGCCAGCTCTATTGCGTCCACTATTCAAATGAGAGAATCCCTGCTTTGTAACTAGCAGACCCTTTGAATGGCCTCCAGAGCACACAAATAGCTGCTCTGACTGCCAGAACTGGCTAGATGCCCTAAGGGCCCAGACCACAATGGAAGGGAGAATAGTGAGCCTTATGACTTGTGCTCTGAAGGTTGTGGAAAGCATCTTAGGCACAAAAAAACCCTTCATTGTCTAAAGAGGATTTTACTGTCATTAGGCCCAAACTCTAGGAAAGATGCATCAATTGAAAGAGCCAACTTGCTTGTCCAATGCCAAAGCTGACAAAAGGGCAGAATTTAGCTAAATAGGCCATAGGTTGGCTCAAATGGAGGGGCTCTATTCAGGCTGGAAATTTTATTTTAATTAATGTTAATCTGGTTGGAAACTGATGTTGATGTGGTGTGTGTTAAAGGTGCCCTAGAATTGAAAATTGAATTTACCTCAGCATAGTTAAATAATTATAGTTCAGTACATGGAAATGACATACAGTGAGTCTCAAACACCATTGTTTTCTCCTTCTTATGTGAATTTGATTTGTGCAAAAGTCCTCTGGAGAACAGGCGAATCTCAACATAACATAGACTGTTACGTAACAGTCTGGATCATTAATATGTACGCCCCCAACTTTTGCATATGCCAGCTCATGTTCAAGGCATTAGACAAGCCAGTATTAACGTCTGGAGCAGCACAGCTGAATCATCAGACTTTATGAAGGTATTGTGATGCAAGTTAGGACAATAGTGAAAATTGGCAGATGGGGCAAAAATAAATGATATGATCCATGATATCATAATATTTTTATTGATATTTGTAAACTGTCTTTCTAAATGTACCAAATACCTGTGCAACATATCAGTTAGGGCTGCACGATATATCGAAAAATTATCGCTATCGCGATAATAGTATATGCGATATCCGTATCGCAGAGAGGTGCGATAAATAATAATAAAAAAAATGTGCCAAGCATTTGTGCGTTGCATGCATAGGCTGTTTATCCAAATTGACCAATCAGATGGGGCCTTACTATCCTTATACCCGCCTACCCAGTAAGAGGAACCAAGTGGCTCAGAGCGCTCAGAGCAGATGGTGGAAAATTAAAACTAATGGCGGGAGTTGAGATGAGCGAGGAAAATAATGACAGCGAAGAACTTGTGGCTAAAAAGAACTGTACGTCTGAAATATGGCAATATTTTGGCTTCGAGAGAGGAGACGTGTCACAAATGCAGGTACTGTGTAAGTCATGCTGAACAATTGTGGCCACGTCGAGAGGAAATACAACTAATCTCCACAGTCACCTGGAACACAACCACAGGGAGCTGTATAATGACTTCAAAAGTAAGCGCAAATCTGCTAAAGAAATGCCAAGTAAAAAAAACAGAGTCACACAGACAAGCATTGATCAAAGTTTTGCAAATGTAACTCCTTATGAAAAAACGTCGAAACGCCACAGGGAATTAACAGAAGCTGTCACGCGTTTTTTAGCAAAAAAAGAGAGATTTGTTTTCTCAAGTCGCAATTCCACAGATGTACGACACATGCGTGAAGACAGTGAGCGCCGAGCTGCGTCAAGTGGACTTCTACGCTAGCACCACTGACCTGTGGTCCAGTCGTACAACTGAGCCCTACACAAGCTTTACCGTTCACTTTCTTACTCAAGACTTTGAATTAAAAGCACGTTGTCTGGGTGTTGTATATTTCCCCGAATCCCACACCAGTGAATACATAGCCCATGGACTGCGGGAAGTTTTAGCCAGCTGGAACTTAAAAGAAGAGAATCAAGTGTCCATTACTACAGACAACGGCGCTAATGTGGTGAAAGCTACCGAAGTTAACAATTGGGTCGAACTACAATGCTTTGGTCACCGCTTGCATTTGGCCATCGGTGAGTATTTGTTTATATGTGCAATAATTAAATGAAAACAGAAAAAGGTATAGTTATTTGTATTGTATAGTTGAATGTAGTATATAGGCATGGTATTATATTTTAGATTATATTTCGGTAACACTTTAGAATAATGGTCTTTAGTTAACATTGCTTAACTACATTAGTTAACATGAACTAATAATGAACTGCACTTATAAAGCATTTATTTATCTTTGTTAATTTCAACATTTACTAATACATCTTGTTAACATTAGTTGATGCACTGTGAACCAACATGAACAAACCATGAACAGCTGTATTTTTATTAACTAACGTTAACAAAGATGAACAAATTAAGTAACAAATGAACTGCTCATGGTTAGTTCATGTTAGTTAATACATGAACTAATGTTAACTAATGACCATTATTCTAAAGTGTTACCAATATTTCTTTTTTTATAATATAATATTTAAGAAAATGTTTATTTAGGAAATATATAGTAAATTGTAGCTGACTGTTTTCTATCTCAAATTCTGTTATATAAAATTGTAATTATAATATTGCCATGTTATTTAACCCTGTATGTTCTTGTTATGTTTTGTCTTCTCTCTTCAGAAAATGCTGTTAAAGGTGATGAGCGCATTACTCGAGCTGTTGGTCTTTGCAAAAGATTAGTGGGACATTTCTCCCACAGCTGGAAGGAGAAGATGGCCCTGAAAAATGCACAAAAAGAGCACAACCTCCCGGAACACTTCCTCATCACAGAATGCCCTATAAGGTGGGGTTTGAGACAAAAAATTATTCAGAGAGTTCTGGAGCAGCAGCGGGCCATAAGCGACGTCCTGTCAGCAAACAGAAAGTCAAGACATTTGGTTCCTTCTTGGCAGGACCTAGATGTACTTGAGTCTATAAACCAGGCATTGCAGCCTCTGCAAGAATTTACAGATGCTCTGTCAGGTGAAAGTTACGTAAGCATTTCGTATGTGAAACCTGTACTTCACTTGATGAACACCTCAGTTCTTGCTGCAAAGGAAGAAGACAGTGATTTAACAAAGTCCATAAAGATGAAGATTCTGGACTACATGAACAGTAAGTACGACAACCCAGCAACTCAAGAACTTCTGGACATGACCTCTTTTATGGACCCCAGATTCAAGGTCGGCTACATCAGCAGTGACAAGGTGTCAGACATCAGTGCCAGGGTGATGTCTGAAATTGAAGCAACTGTGTCAAAGGTAAATGTTTATATGACAATAGTAAGTTATAATAATGCACTATTACTAGATTTGATTGCAATATTTACTTTATTTCTCTATTTTAGGAGCAAAGCCTAAGTAATCAAGATCACCAGGGCATGGGTCCATCAGATGTCATCCCAAAGAAGGCCAAAAAATCTCTGGGCAGTTTCTTCAAGACATCTCCAGCTCCATCATCTATGGTACCATCGCACGCTGTGGAGGCGGAACTGAACAGCTACTTGGTGGCGACTCCATCAGGTCAACTTCCCACACCTGAGTAAACTAGCCAGAAAGTATCTCTGTATACCTGCAACTAGTTCACCTTCAAAGAGACTTTTTAGTACAGCAGGAAATGTTGTGACATGCCAACGCACATGTTTAAAACCTACCAAGGTCAATATGCTAGTTTTCCTGGCAAAAAACCTGAAATAAAATTCCTTTCACTGTTAAGCACATATGGCATTGCATTGTCCTGAAATATGTGTTAATACTTAATTATTTTATTCTTGTGGATGTTGACGATGTTAGTATTTCCACTAAATACAAATTTATTTAAGGCCTGTACACTTTGTTTAATAGTATATTTTTATTTAAAAAAACAGGCAAGAAAGAGAATATTTTGTTAAAATGCTCTTTTTTTTGTTTCAAGATGCTGAAACAAATGGTTACATGTGAATAAAAAACTAATGTTTGAGAGTAATGCACTTTTTTTGTGTTTGCAGGTCTATGGTAACGGCAAACCAGAAATCAGAATATGTGCTGAGGTTTTCAGTCATTCATAGTGTTTTAAAGTCTAAACGTTTGCACCTTGACAGTTAAAAAAAAAAAAATATTTTTTTTTTTTAAAAGCCAGATGGGGACTGTTTAATTGCCTTTGTTCACAGTGCATTTAATTAGATCAGAAGATTATCTATTACCTGTTTATTTTAGTATGATCATTACATTACAATTTTTTAAATAGCTAATAAATCTAGCATTTCTCTAGGGAAATGTGATATCGCAAGAAATATCGTTATCGCAATATTCAACAACAATATTGCATATCGCACATTTTCCCAATATCGTGCAGCCCTAATATCAGTATTACAAGAATCTTTAATAGTTTCTCCAAAACAACTTAACCAGTTAATGTGCAGATCCCCTGCTAGAAACACAAAGGACTGTAAACTTTCCTGTCAGGAGCTCATGTAAAATGGTTGACTGACCCAGAGGGGGAATGTCCAATACCAGAGGCTAAAAGCCAGCGCACAGTTCTCCTCCCCTCTCTCTTGCTTCTTTGGATGGAGTGACGCCCTGTAGGGTGACCTCTTTAGGCCAAGGCCTAAGGGCCTGCCAGGCCTGTAATCCTAAACCACCAACCCCAGCCATGTGCTCCTCCAGAAGAGTGAAAGAACTCTTTCTTACTACAAGATTCAAACTAACCATGCAAGTTTGTTATTGCTACTTCAGTATAGGGGTCAGTGTTGCCAGATTGGAAATGTCAAATTATTGTACCAGAAGCTCAAAATTATCGTATTTGGAACAAAATTATCGTACACGACTTTTTTGTGTAGGTAAATTAACTAAATTAATAACTATTTATTTTTACAACGGAAAGAATCAATACTGAACTAACATAAGCTGGACAATCAAACTATTTTAGCTGCTGCCAAAATTATGTTCCCTCTATCTCTGTAAAGCTATTCACCTTATTCCAATGCCCCATGACGCTTTGCGCGAATTATGGGAGTAACTTCCGTTAAGCTGTAAACAGTCAGTGATAGACTCGGTCTATGAACGCAGTAATGCGTTTTATTTTTAAACTGGGTAAAATGCGATGACATTATCTACTCGCCCTTCAGCCAACGAACACTGAAAGGACATTTAAAAGTGTAAAAACATCAACAAGGTACTTTCAACAGACCATGAAAAAGTGTGATTCTTTCCACAGCAATAATGTACGAGTTAAATATAACTATATCTATATTATATAAGTTTCCTTAATAAAAATTTTCATAAACATTGCGTGATACTATTTCAAAGTGATTTCCATCATTTTTACAGAAAATAAATTGTATTTACCTGTGAAACAAACCTGGAAAGAGACGTGAGGCTTTGAGGAGAAAAACGAGAGATTCTTCTTGCATTCCAGTGAATTATTAATGGGATATATCGTAAATTATATTGGGAGAAAAGACCACAAATGTGCAGTATATGTTGTCCTTTTTCACAGCGGTATGCAAAAAGACAAAGGAAAATAATGACGAGGATAGAAAGCAGCGACTGAAAATAGATATTCTTGTTATAACATGTTACGTTAAAATACCAAGCATTACATTATTCTCATGATGTCTGAAAATAAAACATGAAAGAAACATTGACAGCTCATTCAGTCAAAATGACGGATAACAACCTTATGATTTGAAACGATTAGTTTCAGTCTTTTTGAATGGAAGTTCCCCAAACTGGAAGTGGAACCCATAATTCGAAACGCAGCTAGGCTAGTCAGGAATAAGGTCAATACTTTGACACAATTTGCATTTTAAAAAGAGCTGTATAAATAAGGGTGACATGACGAGTCAAATGTACAGAATACAGCTATTTATCTATAGACCAACAACTCATGAACTGCAAATTACCACAATACATAAATAATTAGGCGTACCTTAGTGGGAAACAACTGACCTAAGTGCCGCGGAAGGAACGTTAACTTGAGCTCGTGAGAGAGAGTCATTATCCACGATGATTGGCCGAGAAGACGTAACGGAGATGAGATGGAAGACATGCCTAACAAAGTTAACGTTCTCCTTAGGCCGGGTTCACACCGCAAGCGGCAGCAGAGCGGAAGCAGCGCGTATTTTCTTCAGTGCCCATGTTAACAGATGAGGGCATTCACACCACACGTAGAGGCTGCGCAGCAGCGTGTAGCAGGAGCAGAGCAGAAGCAGTTCCGCGATCGTTTCGGTGCTGGGTCTATTTTTGCTGCGCTGCTAACGCTCAATTAAAGGTGCCAACTAGGATGTTTTGTTTTATACATTTTTGCAATATTACTTGAAACTGTCTTTACTAACTGATAAAAGACTATTTATTAGGTGCACTGAAAGGAATAATATTAATATACATCATCTGTGCACGAGGTAGGGCCTTAAAAACATCAGCCAATCGTTTACGCGATGATTGGCCCTCTGGCTTGTCAATCACTGCCATGACGTTCCTTGTGAGAGACGTGCGCGGCTGCGCGCTCCAGTAACTTTCCACCCTCCACAGGCGCCGCATGCAATGTTTTTGTCAGGAGACAGGAGTAACAACTGCAGATTATGAGTTACCTGCGGTGAGTCCGACATAATGAATCCACTAACACGACACAGCGAATGCCGGTGGTAAACACTCGTGCACGAGTTTTGGGAGGCGTTCCCTCAAAATGAGCTGTGAAGGAGGGGGGTTGTTCTTACGCATGCGCTCATTTCAAAAACTCAGTAACAGTCTTTGGTTTCTCAGTCGGTGAAAAAAATCCTCTCTATCACCTTTAAAGTGAAAGTACACCTTTGATGGACAAAATAAATATGATTTCACACAAAAAGTGCTCAAAATGCACAAAATAAGCATATCTAGTGTGTTTTAACAAGAATTGAAGTATGTCAGGAAAGAAAATTAATATTAAAACATTTATAGAAGATTTACTCATTTAAACTTGTCTTAAATTATTCAGTTTGGGTTAAAGTGTGGTATATTATAGAAAACTAAACTAAACTAGCCAGAAAATATGATATATAAACATTATTTTAGTTATTACACAGACAGCCATATAGGCTCTTGCATACCCAAATCAAACCCGAGTTTGCTGTCTTTTTCGCCGAGTTTGTAGTCTTGTAAACATGTTCATGCGTCAGATGATGTAAAACACAAAGCTTACCTCATTTGTGTGCAGCAATGGATGACACAAGGCTTTTATTTATTTATTTTGTATTTATTTTATGTTTATATGTGAGTGTTGTACACCTTGCATGTTAACAAGCTTTCAAGACTATCAAGTTTAACAATGACCAATTATAAAAACAAATTTATAGCTGTCTTTGTAAAGAAATGCTCACTTTATATGTAGCTTTGAGCCGCTGCTGTGACGCTGTACAAACTCTTACAGTGTGAATACTCACGCGTCTCTGCAGCTGCAGTTCATGCTCACGTGCTGCTAACGCTCTGCTTCCGCTCTGCTGCTGCTTGCGGTGTGAACCCGGCCTTACAGTCATGACGTAGAGCAGGGATGGGCAACTTGCACCTTTACGCTGTCTTACTCCATTTACTTTTTATTAAGGGAAATTAATGTATAATTAATGTAATTTGTTTTAAAGACTTTATGAACTGAAATACTAATGGGGAAACATTGTTTTCAGTTGACAAGCAATGTTAAAGGGATAGTTCATCCAAAAATGAAAATTCTGTCTACTCACCCTCAGGTTGTTCCAAACCTGTATAAATTTCTTTGTTCTGTTGAACCCAAAGGAAGATATTTTTAAGAATGTTTGTAACCAGGTTGCTTTGGGGACTAATACTATGGAAGTCAATGGTGCCCCAGAACTGTTCAGTTTCCCACATTCTTCAAAATATCTTCCTTTGTGTTCAACAGAACAAAGAAATTTATACAGGTATGGATCAAACTGAGGGTGAGTAAATGATGATTATTATTTTTTGCTGAACGCAGTCTTTCCATTACTTACTTTGTTTTAAATGGATCACCCGAGTGGTTCAGCGGGCCGTATTTAAAGACATGGCGGGCCGTATGCCGCCAGTTGCCCATCCCTGACGTAGAGGATCCACACAGCTAGATCAATGAGCCGATTTATAACGACGACCATCATTTGAAGTGTCACAAAATACTGAAATTATCATACATCATGGGTTTTTTTTAATTATTGTTTGTACATCGTACAGAGGTCAAAATTATCGTACAAATACGTCTGACAACACTCCCCGACTATGGATTTACATAGTCAAATCTGATTCGAATCAGACTGCCTATATTCGACTGATAGTTGAATCATATATGTTGGGGGGCGGGGGGTGGGGGGGGGAGCTTGAAAAACAGAGTCTGCGCACAGACTTTGAAAGGTTCACGTGCTGAACTGTGCACGAGATGGAGCGGGACACGGAAAATGAAGCCTATACCCGCGGCTTAAGACAACTTTTATTTTCTTTCACACACAAAACAGAGAAACAACTTTCTAATAAAGCAACCAAACTGCCTGTCAAGTGATAGACGAAACTGACAATGATTTTATCTTTTTTAAACAAATTAAAGGCAATGTGGATAAACATTCACAGCCACGATGTACATTTTGGTTTAATAAACCTTAAATATATATATACTGCAGAAAGGCCACACTGCAGATAGATATGCATTTCACATGTCGACAAATCAAATTAAATTGGCTAAATTGTCTGCGCGAGCAAGCTTTAGCAGGGGAACATATATTCAAAACACAAACCACAAATAGTTAAATTAGATAACCCAGAGTGATCAATAAATAAATTAAAATTAAAGAAATTATTAAAATAACAAAAGTATAGCCAGAATTGTCAACTTTGTCTTTTGCAGAGACAATAAACGCTAAACTGGAGTGGCAGTCTTTTAGCTAAACATTCACAGCATCCAAAAATCAAATTAGAACCGGCTGGAATGTTTTGAAATCACTTTTCCCCTACCTGATAAAAAAAAATAAAAATACAGTCTTTCACGCGATCTGCCTGTGTCCGTTTGGGTCTTTTTAAATAGGGCGCTAGTCAGCTAACATTAGTAAGCTTGTTAATGTTGGCTGGCAGAACTGCGCCGCTTGCAGTGTTTGTCATTGTTGAGCGGTAGGACATGAGCTGTTGGCACATCTTGCATCATACGTTTTTTTTTTTGGATCATCTTTTACCACTTCAAAGTGCATCCAATTCTATGTTTACGATGTAACAGTCCATAGTTCTGTTCCTATGGGTTTAGAAGGTTGCAGTACCACTAAGTGCTCTCCTCCACTAGCTTAAATCCAGGTGAGGTAGTAGAGGAAGGGAGATCTGTTTGGTGAAAAGAAAGCATGGTTTTCTCTTCCAGTATCCCCAACACAGTAGAGTCCAGATTGAGAAACAATTGTTTCAAGCTCAATCATGACTCTTTATATTTGGTAGTTAAATACTACTAATATGTACAACAGTGATGTGAGGAGCATTTCCACTGGGGGTCTACTACACAGAACCTTATAGTGGATCTTTTGGGATTATTCGCTACTCAAGGACTGAAGCGTTTGTGGGGAAGCACATGGTGGATGGTTAACAGGTTGGATTATTGTTTGAGGCTCACTGAACTATAAATCATCGTCATCATTAAGTTCAAAGGACATTCACCCAAGGACAGTTGGGAGTCTGGATGGACAATGGACAGATAAGGGTTCTTCATTCCAAAATTCAGTTTGGTTGCAGTGTTGATTGCCTTTATGCCTATTGTTGTTTTTGCCCATTCATATTGTTCAATAATAGTCTGGTATTACGCATTTATCTGTGTTGGTACAAACTTTATTTCATATTTGGGTTGATCATGATCGAACAGTATTTAAGGTGCTTATATTAAATGTGGTTGGTGGGCCCCATTCAGTATCCATGCCCTGTTTTAGAATAGATCAATCAAAATTGTATAAAATACATTTCAAAGAAAATTTTCATCATTTCCACTGGCCAAATAGTATGTTAACTGAATTACACTAATCAAATTTATACTTTTTGGCAATATGGTAAACGTATTTTAGGACATTTATAGATTTTTAATGGTACAGATAGACCTTACTTTTTGCAGTGTAAATAATTGTCTGACTCACGTCACTGGCAAAACATTTAAAAAATGAAACGTGGATATCTTACCGTTTCCTCCAAATTCTATCCTTCAAATACAATGGAATTTTTCATAACATTGGGAAAACCATGAAAGGGGTTACCATTACCAGAGGTTGTACAGTAGTCTACTGTGTCATTGGAGCTATTCAAATAATTGTCTGACTCAGAACATCACTGATGAAACATTTTAAAAATAAAACCTATATCTTCTCTAAAAATAAAAAGTCCTTATCTTAACATTTACTTCAAATTCTTTCTATCCAATGGACTGTTCGATCACTGAGCGAGTCCTTCAGTGTCCATCATTATACTGTCTATGTAGTCAAGCGATCTGCTTTGGCAGAGTGAATCTTCGTTGTGTGAACCTCGTTTATGCAATGTATAATGGGAGGTGCAAGCTTGGGGGCGGGGAGCATGAGCATTTAACCCGCATACCTTGCGTCTTTATCAACCCGGAACGTCATTCACTACCCTCCTCCTCGTTCAGTTTTTAAAGATAGACATCAACTTTTTTAGTATTCCTCAATCAATTAATTATAAACAATATAATAAGAAAACAAGAAAAAAAAATCATAAAATTATAAAAAAATGCCTGTTTTCCCATTCATATTTTGTAAAAATTGTATAGGGTCACCAATGACCCGAGTTGCGTATAAGTGTATGTATATTTTTTTCTGCACAACAATAATTGAATATTTTATGACGGAATAAGTGGAATTCACCTTTATTCCACATTGCAATGTCTGATATACAATGATAAAGTGACATTTTATTCAGACAGAAAACAGGAGAATAGGAAGTATCATTAGCGAAACTTGAAATGGCTCAGCGATTTATTGCAGTGCAAGTACTGAAAGCAATCAAATATTAGTGTCACTGTCACTTGATGGATCTGGATCTTTTGATCTGGTATCAAAATATTGATTTTGAAGATGTTGAACATGTAGTTTTTTTGAGATTGCGAATGGGCTCATGTTCGCAATCTCAAACATATTGTCAAAGCTATAATTTGCTGAAAGTACTGGGAAATGAGCTCTGAAAAGGACAGTGATGATGACATAAAACATCTGCTCAAAATGAGCCCTTCTAAGCTCCGAAAGGTTACAAAATATGCTTTATTTTATTCTTCCTAATTGTTACTTTAATATCAGAGGAGTTTTATATTATCGCGGCAGGTAGAGATCTATTCGTGTTAGATGTAGATCCGGGTCACTAAAGACCCGAATAGTTAATAATGATTGGTGAAACAGTCATGCATTTAAGGGTTAAAGGTGTACATGTAACAGGGTTAAAAAGGTGTTTCAACTTGCTACACATTTTCATGTATGGCCCCTTTAATTGCACTCAACCTGCACACTCCACCCATAGAACGAACTGGTTCCGGTAGGGTAATTTAGATTCGCGCCAGCCAAGAGAGTGAACGGCTGCGAACACGCACGGGGGTGATTTGCGAATCTGATCACCGCTGTTTAATGTTGTCAACAGAATAAAAGCCTGTCTTCAAGCACGAATTGGTGTCCATCCTGACTTTTTAATCTAAAGTGTCTGCACGGTGAGCACATACAGTATTTACACCTACTTCATTTCTTATAAACCTTGACATGTGCGTGGAAAATTGCATACGCACATTTTAATGCCCATTTTGTGCGTGAGCGATACTTATAACATCAGGCCCCAAGGCCAGGATCAAATGAAACTAACCTGTTTGTTCCTCAGTATCTTCATGTTTCACGCTGAACACTTCTTCAATCTTTATGTCTTCACTCTCCTCTTTAATAAACGCCATCTTTATAATAGTGTGTCACGAGATCTCAGCTGCTTCTCCAGGAGTTCCTGTGTGTTTGAACAATTTGTTATGTTTAGGATGAGAATAATTAACACAAAGAAAAATAATTCCAAAGCAAGTATCTGGGTGCGTATCATTCAGCTCCCAAGTTCAGTAGTCAGCGTACTGGTATAAATAACTCTCAAAATGGATCTTTACAAAGTGTTCGTCATGCAGCATATCAGATCATGTAAGTATGGCATGTATTATATGGATGTTTACATTTGATTCTGAATGAGTTTGATAGTATGTGTGGCTAACGGGGCTAAAGCTAACATTACACACTGTTGGAGAGATTTATAAAGAATGAAGTTGTGTTGATAAATTATACAGACTGGAAGTGTTTAAAAATGAAAATAACGACATGACTCTGATCTCCGTTAATACAGTAAGAAACAATGGGAACTCTAACCACATTAAGCAGTATATTAGCAACATGGAGGAAACAATGGAGTTTGAGACTCACTGTATGTCATTTCCATGTACTGAACTCTAATTATGTAAATATGTCGAGGTAAATTCAATTTTCAATTCTAGGGCACCTTTAATTATTCAAATAACATTAGGCTTGATTTCCAACTGTTTAAGTGATTTTAGTTATTTAGCTTAATGATCTAAAAAATTCAGGTTCAATTAAATAATGTTCTTAAGGTGGTTGGATTTTATTTTATTTTTAAGAACTAATGTCTAAAAACCAAAATCAAATTTGTTTTAATTTTGAAATTTTTATTTAGGATTTCCATAAGCAACTTTTGAGGTCATTTTGTCTACCCACATGCCTATAATTTGATTTAAAAAGAAAACTTGTTTAATATAAATGCAATTTGTCTAAATGATTGAATAACTTTATAGCAGTAAATTATAAGGTTTTGCCTTCTCATTTTCTTTTTAGTGTTAGTCTTTTAATTGTTACAGATTTCTACATTTGATTATTTGTACTATTTATATTAATTATATTTCAGTATCCTGAAATATTTCCAGAGCTGTTTAAAACTTTTAGCCAAGCTATATATACATTCATTGTTTGTGTAATGAAAAGAGGTTTAATCCTTACTACCTTTAATGTTTTGCTTTAACACATGCTGTGTGCATCACAACACTAAAAAGGAAAGCGTATATGGAGATATATATCGTTATCATGAAATTAATTGATCAATTATCTCCCAATTATCCTTTACTGCAAACTGAAGACAGAAAACCCATACTATTTTTCCTTCAGAAGTAATGTTGATAGTTTATACAATATTGATTTATTCATTCTAAACAGATGTGACAAAGCTACAAGATGACAAAATCAATCATAAATCACAGCCAATCATAACAGAGTGTGTTCGCAGCTAAACATGAAAATCAAACCATAAAACATTATTCAAAATACGTACATACTCAGTGACTGACAATCTTTGTCATGAAATACACTTGTTTGAGCTTTGCATAATATTAAAAAGGTTTGAGCTTTAATATCATTTTGCATGACAAATGAGGTTAAATATTTTTATTTTTAAGGGCTACCAAAGGTTTAGAGTTAGGAGAAAATATAATTGTAGAAATTACATTTAAACAATTAAATCAATAAATCATTACTGAAAATGAATACAAATATATAATTGAATAAGTGCTTTAAAACAGTATTGCTCCTGAAACTGCAGCCTCTGTATGAATACTGTATGAAATATCTGTATGAAAAATATGTTTAAATCCACAAACCTTTCTTCAGCCGATTCACAACAGACCCAGCATAGCGTGGCGCAGCCTTATGACGTCACAACACCACACCAAAATAAAAGCCCTGGTCACAAAATTGCAAAGAAATGTATACTACATAAAATACACATTTAAGTAGAGACGTGAAATATAAGTGAAAAACACGTTTAAATGCATGCAATGATGTTAATATACAACAGAGACAGACTGATGAGTGATTGTTTAACGTACACATTTATAATTAGTGTTTCAGTCCAAAATAACTTTTGTAACTGATGAAAAACTGTAAATTAATTTACCTCGTGTTTTTAAGAGTGCACCGGGAGAGCGGCACCTTTTTAATAAGACTGCATGTTATTACAAATATATAACTGATATGGTATTGTTGGATAAAATATATCCACATGCTAACATGCTAACTGATACAACAACTGAAGGGGCCGAGGTGAAACAACACAGCTACAAGTAAGCCTTTCAAACAGCATGACATTTTTCACATGTTTTTCTGAGTTACATTGTTCATTGTTACATTTGCCTTAATGCATTGACATTCATACATGCAAAAACACATAAAATCATACAGCCATGCACACACACACACACACACACACACACACACACACACACATACATACATTTGCTCGCAAACACACACACATTTGCTCGCAAACACACATGCATGAACATACAAGCACATATAACTTCGGTAAAGTTGGTTTTATATTCGCACATTCGGACTTCTGATAAATTCAAACTTTCCAATAAATGTGCAATAAATTAATGTTTACGAATTTTAAGCAGCGACATGATATTGACAACCAACGATTGTAAACTTACAACATTTTTCACAGTTGATCAAAATAGGCAAGTATTGTTTTACAGTATTTCACAATTGCTAAAACACTAAACCCCATTCTCTGAACCCAATGCTCAGTGGCCTAAACCCATTTGTCGAATCAGTCACTTTGTAGGCAAAACCTTAAACAAGTTCAGGTAGATAAGACACTGTTTGCAAATCTCATCCACTCTTTTTGCAAAACTCTAAACACATTTTTACTCACTAAAACACATTCTGCACTGTGCTGCAAAATGGTGAATACATGTGGCAAAAGTTAAACACAACTACAGCACAGTTATCATCCTTTAAACACAATGACTCAAAATTATTCACACTTATTTCTAATGATGTGATCAAATCAACTGTATAAAATATAGGTCAGTTCAGAGTGCACAGGTGACACAGGTGCTGAATGATGATACCAACAATAGAGGGAAAAACAATCTGAAAAGTAGAGAAGGGAGAGTATGTGTAAGAGGATGATGAGGAGAAAGAGCAAGGGGTGTGGAGACAAGGCTGTCAAGGCTGGATCCGGTACAGGTTTTTCCCTTTGCCTGGCAAGAGACGACATTGCCTGTGATGTGGAAAATGTCCTCAACAATATTCAATAATATTCAACAATATTATTGATCTGACAGTACTGACATTATAGGATGAGAACTGAATTAAGCTAGCCTAGATGATGACATCACTGTTTTCTGCAGAACTGCTTTATAGAGGAAAATAATTACAGTCATTTACATAATAATTGATGGTCTTTACAATGTAAGTGAAACAACACTGAACTGACTTCAGCTGAACAATGACACTATTTTCTTTTAGAGCTGTACAGCCAAAATGAACCCTCTTTGCATTACTGATCATCATGTACCTGTTATCACTGTAAAGCTGCTTTGACTATACTATACTATACTATACTATACTATACTATACTATGACTATATTAGACTATACTAGACTAGACTAGTATCTGTGTAGTATAAATTGCAATTGAAATAAAGGTGACTTGACTTGATTTAGGCCGGACCCAACATGAAGACGTGATGCTGAAGCAGAATGAATCTCTCACTGACTCTGAACTTTGTTTTTGTGTGTGTGTACTGTATCATGCTTTTCATTTAGAGTTTTCTTTGACCTTTTAGTCATTTGCATTTAGACTGCTGTATGTTTGCAGTATGTAAGTACTGTATATACAGACATTCAATACTATATAATATTGAATATAATACTCTACTTGCAGTAGTATACTTTAAATTCACATTACTTGTGATTTCTATACATTTTATGTAATGGCAAAATGTGTTTACTGTGTTACAATATACTTTTTTTTCTGTAACCTCATGTTCTGGATGTTGTGTTTTCCATTTTTTAATGTAGTGTCTAATGAATGATCTGTATGTGTTTATATTTTGCTTAATGTGTGTATGATCTGAAAGCTTTGTTTGATTTTGCCATAAGAGTCAGAAGTTTTGTGAAATTAGTTTGAAGATTGGATTTGTGTTTAATGTTTTGAGAAAATGAGTGATGGTTTCAAGAAATGTGTTTTAGCAATTGTGAAATACTGTAATGGCATATTTACTTGTGAATGTCCAATGTAGTGTGAACAAGGCTATTTAATACGGATATCCGAATGTGCGAGTATAATTGCTTTACCCAAGTGCACATATAGCCTACACACACAATCACACATTCTACCTCAACCATACACACAAATGCAGACATAGATTGTTGTTTCTAGTACAGGCTCTCTGATGCCAAATTTTGTACTAGTAGGCACAGTTTTGTTAAAAGAATCTTAAGTTTGTTTAAAAACTTAAGATTTGAGATTCAGAAATATTTTGAATGTAATTTCACATATGCCTTAATGTTACTGCCACTTTTTTGTTCCTTTTTGTTTTGTATGGAAGATTTCTGAATATTCTGAATTTTATTAAACATGTACCTAAGTGTTATATGTGGTGTGTTTCATACATATGTTAAAAAAGGTGCCTTATGAAGCAGAAGGTGTTTGGCCATATATCTAGTTAGAGCCTCCATTGCAGTGTTTCCAGTAGCAGTTTCCTGGTAGTGCACTGGCTGACTTTACTGTGGGCTCATTGAGTTCCTTCACCCAGACCATTGCTGTTACAGAAATCTGCTTCTTTTTCGGCAGAAATTGTGTAAGTCACAACAGGTAGCAATCATAGCTGGTGTGAATGTGAAGAGGAAGTCAGTCCTCTTAAGAAGCACCCTCCATCTTGAATTAAGGATACCAAAAGCCATTTCAATGCCCACTTGGACTGAGCTAAGGTACACATTGAATGACTTGTGTGCTGGGGTCAAATTAGGAGAGTTGATCAAGTCTTTCATTGGCCAATCTAGGAGGGGGTAGACAGGGTCACCAAGAATTTGAAGCCTGACTTCTTCTCCTTCGATGTTCTTGAGACACTAAAAAGAGGACCAGAGAAAGGCAAAATTATTCTTCAGTTGTGTGTATGCTCTAAACCTGAATTAGTTTACTAAAAAAAAATTTGCAAGAATGTTGCTGTAATGGAGGAGGCTGGTACTCATTCATCCAGCCACCGGAGGGAGCCCTCTCCTGAATACTAACTTGGACTCTTGCTCGTTGGTTACTTCCTGTTACACTCCTGTATAAATAGACATGCATTTCCACTGCTACTTTGCGA
Organism: Megalobrama amblycephala; assembly: GCF_018812025.1. Classification (NCBI taxonomy): domain Eukaryota; kingdom Metazoa; phylum Chordata; class Actinopteri; order Cypriniformes; family Xenocyprididae; genus Megalobrama; species Megalobrama amblycephala. The sequence continues at coordinate 4,361,483 of NC_063049.1, read as the reverse complement.
AGTATTCGCACAGCTTCTGAGTTTGTATAAAACACGCATAATTAATGGAATTGGATTTCTGACGGTCTCTTTTTCTGGGGACATAAATCCCTCTACCAGTCTACACAAACGTGTGAATGACCGGCGACTCATGCGAAAGTTTAGTTTCTATTCCAGGTCACTAAATTCCAGCAATACAACCCTCTCCCACCAGTCCTTACCGGATCCTTCATCCACGGTTCCTACAATACATACTAGAGAAAAGCAGATTCGAGATGACCACTGAATGTTCATTGAATGTATAACTTGTCATTTTTATGTCATAGAGCCATATATTATTGTCATTTGGACACTGATTTGATGTCAGAGGAAGGATGTGCTCCTCCAGCTGAATCAGATCATCATATTCAGTCATTGGTCGCCATCTACTGGTGTAATTATATAATATACATGTTTTAGATGACTTTATGTGTTTACATTGTCAGTATGAATGTACTTTATTGACATGATATTGCCAAACACACAATAAAAGCAATGACAGAAAGAAATTCCAGTAATGTAATAAAATAATGATAATGATAAAAATATGAATAAAGCTCAAGGATCAATCATCACTATTTTATTGGCAAAAACATTCTGGAAAGAGCAACTTCAAAGTCATCAGTACTCATCTTGCTGGATCTGCTTTTGACACCGTTAACCAGCAGATCCTCCTGTCAACACTCATTTCGAAGGGCATCTCGGGAACCGCACTCCAGTGGTTCAAGTCTTACCTTTGAGTTATCTTGGAGGGGTGAGCTGTCTAAGGCTATGTCCACACGAAGCCAGAGCTTATGTAATGGGTTAAAAAAAATAAAATAATAATTTATAAGTTTGAACCCCCCCTATTAACATGTGAATACATTTCCTATGTTTATTTTTTTTATTACATTTACAAATTAGAACTTTTCAGTAAAACATCTGTCATCACGCCGCCACACCACTAGATGGTGCATTGTGTGCACTTGAAACACGCGAGAGAGCTACTTACCCCTGTTCGGCGCGCTCAGTAATAAACTGACTGCCGCTGTGAACACATCTAACTTTGGTTCTCTCATGTTTCTCTCAGGTATGAATATAAATTATATATATATTAATTAATATTAATTTTATGGTACTTGGGTGAATTGGCAGGTGTTATACAAAGAGTTGGAGCGTGTTTATAATTGTATTTTAATCCACAGAGGATTATAAAAACCAAATAATGAGTTTGATCGTGTGACATGTATGGTTTGTGTTTTATGATATTATAAAAATGTTTAACTGGCTAAAATACTGAGTTCATGTAGGACACATATTGTTGAAAAGTGTTTTAGAAGTGTTTTAGAATTGCATTGCTGCGTGTATGTTGCATTCTAATTTCAATCGCCATTTTGGGGTGTTCAGCACGTGTATTTTTTCAATGTGTGCACGTGCATGAGTTAAATAGAGTTATTATATTATAATTATATCAAGTCAATATATCAAGTGTAATGAAATCTAAAGCATTTCCTCAGAAATCTGGTCTTGAAGGTTTTCTGGTGTCTTGATAAATGTTTTTGTGCAGTTTTGACACACTCTTTTGTACTGTCGTTGTAAACTGAAATTGTAAATTGATGTAAACTTCCAAATGCATACAATGTGTACTGGCACATAACCTTGTATGTATGTTTTCACATACAAGTATACATACTATATATCATATTTTGTATTATGGAATATTTTGCATACACTTAGCCAGTGTTTTAATGAATTTGTTTATTTTCTGTTAAATTGTAGTTCACCAAATGCACTTGAAGTTTGAAAAGTGTAAAGTATTTAAAGAAAAAGTATTGCAGTAATAAACTGACTGCCGCTGTGAACACATCTAACTTTGGTTCTCTCGTGTTTCTCTCAGTTTATTCTTTGATCCACAGTGCACGCTGCCTGTGTGTCGTTTGCTGCCGGCGCGGATATCCCCTAGGTCTGAGGCCGGTAACAATTGGGGGCTCGTCCGGGATCCAGCACATCTCGTCTGGGAAGGTTGTCATAGTTACCGTGGAATCCTGTGACCAGTGTTTCAGGGAAGACTGCAGTGTCAAGTGTCATCCAGAGAACAGCTGCCACAGGTAATGCATCGAGATGACTACCTTAAGCCAACGCCGACTGCTGGTCTTCAAGATCCAAAAGAAACTTTCAGATTTGAATCTTAGTCAGCTGCAGAATGTTGCCAGTTCCATAGATGATGGCTGTGAAACTTACCGTGTTGCTGATCTCAGTGAACCTGAACTGTATGACCTGATCGTTGACTACATCAGAAGTGAGAAGCTAAAAGCTGCAGAAGATGAGGGCATGACTCAACTTCTCCTCCTTTTCGACTTGCTCAATGATGTGCTATCAGCTTCAGAAACCCAAGCCATTGAATCTGTTACTGTTTCACCTGACTTGGCTGTGGATTCACCAACACACCACCATCGTCACACTCCAACCAATGATGATGAAGAAGGTCATCCACCACCATCCTCTATGGACAGAGTTACTCGTACACCAACATTACACATGGACAAAGACACTCGCTTGCACTCATCATTTCAGAGCGGAGACAACTATGTACTTACCAGGGAAGTCCCTTCATTAGCGCCAGGTATGCCCCTCCACGTCGGCCCTGCTCCTTTGGGTAGGATGAACTCATCATCTAACATTTCTGATCATGTTGTAAGATTGTCAGATGTTTCAGCTTTGTTACCACGCAGAGAATTTAAGTTACATGGTGGTCAAATCTGTGATGCAGGGTGTGACATGTCTTTCAATTGTCTCTGTAAACAAATGGATGAAGGGTTGCAGGAGGGTTTCAGTGAGTCTGAGATTATCAGAGCTGTCCTTAAAATAACAAAACCTGGTACATTAAGAGAGATGTTGGTTAATAAGGATGATCTCACTATTGATGGGTTGAAGAGATTTCTTCGCTCCCACATTAGAGACAAAAATGTAACTGAACTTTTTCAAGAACTAGCTAGTGCTAGACAAAGTGACAAAGAAAGCCCACAACAATTTCTTTACAGAATAATGGGTCTAAAGCAGCGTGTACTCTTTGAGTCACAACAGCCTGGTGTAGGTTTCAGCTATAACAAAGAGCTTGTTCAAGGCACTTTCCTTCACACACTTTACCAGGGGTTAAATGAGAGAAACGGCCATGTTAGACATGATCTTAAAACCTTTCTCTCAGACATGCAGGTTAGTGATGACTTACTCTTGGAACAAATAACAAAATCAACAACTGAAGAAGAAGGGCGATTAAAAAGACTGGGTTCAGTAGGTAGACACAGACCAGTTACTGTAAATGCAGCTCAACACTCCCAAAGTGAACTAAACACCCCGTCAAAAGTTGATGCTGAGTTACAAGCAAACCGTGATGCTATCAAAGAACTAACTGCTCAAGTTTCTTCTCTAACCAAGCATCTAGCCCAAATGTCCACCACCACTGAGACTGTGAACTTGAAAGGCAGCCGCTCACCTACTGATTGCGCCCAATCACCGTTATCTGAGACAAGAGGTAAATGCAACGACTGTGTAAAAAAAAACAATGCAAACTGTGTTCACTGCTTTGTTTGTGGCCAGGCAGGACATCGCGCCATTGGCTGCCTCCAACGAAAGATGTCGGGAAACGGGAGGAGGTCGCTGGAGAGGGGCAGCCAGCGATCCTAAGCAGTGATGAGCCCCAAGAAAAGATCGAACAACCTAAACACTTACAGTCAAACTCACAGTGCCAGTCGGATCCAAAGATAAGAGTAGCTGAACTCATTGGTAAGCGATGTCTGGTCTCATGCTCCATCAATGGGGCACCTCTTCAGATGCTGCTTGACTCAGGGGCACAAGTGACAATGGTGAGCAAATCATGGATTGAACAAGCACTACCAAATATAAAAATACAGCCACTTGGATTGTTGTTTCCTGATCAATCCCTTGAAATTTCTGCTGCTAATAATACTAGAGTTCCTCTTGATGGATGGGCTGAGATTGATCTGCAGATACATAGTCAGCATCATGGGCATGTAATGATCAGAGTGCCACTTCTTATCAGTCACGACTGTAACCACCCCCTCTTAGGCAGTAATGTCATAGCAGAGATCATTAAAGAAAATGCCAATCAGAAAGAAAAAGTCGATGTTTCTACTATTTTGGAAGAAGCTTTAGGTGTCAGTGCATCTACGGTAGAAGCATTAGTGTTGGCCCTCCAGCAAGTAACTTTTACGGAGACACCACAGCACTATGTTCGCATTGGTAAGAGAGGTGTAACCATACCTGCTGGACAGATTCGTGAAGTTAAGTGTCGGGTTCGAGGTTGGTCCGGTAATGGAACCTTGCTGTTTCAGCCTATTGCTGGGAATGACTGCATCGAGGGTTTAGAGCTGTTACCAGCATTAGTGGATGTTCCCGGTGGATTGTCAAAATGTGTCAAAATTCCAGTCCAGAACCCCACTAAACATGCTATTTATCTGCCACAGAGGACAATTCTTGGAAATCTCGAAGATATTGTTGAGCTCAAACCCGTCCATAAATCATTTGCTAGCCCCTGATTTCAGATACCAAGATACTCCCCGATCATGCTCAGTTCAGTTGAGGATGGATGATCTGAAAAAAATAGAAGAAGACAGGAATGTTTCTGTGCATCCAAATAGAGAAAAATGGCATCCTCCTAGTAGACGTATCTCATCTGGCAGAGGACGAACAGAAAATAGTCAGAAAAATGCTTTTTGATCAGTCTGATGTATTTGCTAGAGATGACACAGATATTGGTTGCATTCCTGACTTACAGCTCAGAATCTGCTTAAATGATGAGACACCAGTCCAAAAGTCCTACAACGCAGTCCCAAAGCCTTTGTATAGAGAAGTTAAGGAATATGTGCAAAAGCTTCTTGACCACGGGTGGATTCGGAAGTCTACATCACCTTACTCCTCCTCTGTGGTCTGTGTTAGAAAAAAAATAAGAGCCTTCGACTTTGTGTTGACTTTCGCGGACTGAACAGTAAAACCATTCCCGACCGCCATCCCCTGCCACGTATACAAGATCTATTAGATAACCTTGGAGGTTACTCGTGGTTTTCCATTCTAGACCAAGGCAGTGCATATCACCAGGGCTTCGTTGAGGAGAACTCCAGGCACCTGACAGCTTTCAGCACGCCTTGGGGATTGTATGAGTGGATTCGCCTTCCCTTTGGCCTGACTAACGCGCCAGCCGCTTTCCAAAGGTGCATGGAAGGTGTGCTAAATGGTTTAAGGGATGAATGCTGTTTTCCATACTTAGACGATGTTCTCTGTTTTTCGAAAACCTTTCAGGACCACGTCAAAGACCTGCAGAGGGTTTTCTGCCGCTTACGGGAGCATGGTGTGAAATTACGTCCAACAAAATGTGAATTGTTTAAACATCAGGTGAGATATGTGGGGCGTCTAGTTTCAAGCCAGGGTGTCCAGGTTGATCCCAAGGTTCTGGAAGCAGTGTTGCAATGGAAGGAACGGAAACCAAAGAATGTGGGAGAAGTTAGAGCTTTACTGGGTTTTTTGGGCTACTATCGATCGTTCATTCAGGATTTTTCCAGAATAGCCCGCCCATTGTTTAAGCTTCAAGAGCATCCTGTTGAGTCTGAAGAGAGACAGGTCAAAACTGGGCCAACCAAACAGAGTGTTAAAAAGGGTCAGCTGCCATCTAAGACACCAGTTCAGTGGACCCCCGAACACAGCGCTGTTGTTGCTCGCCTTGTCGACATGTTAACCTCCTCTCCTATCCTGGCCTACCCAGACTTTGATTTACCTTTTGTTCTCCACACCGACGCATCCAATGAAGGTCTAGGGGCTGTACTCTATCAGGAACAGGGGGGTAAATTACGTGTAATTGCCTATGGCTCAAGAACACTCATGCCCGCTGAGAAGAATTATCACCTTCATTCCAACAAGCTTGAGTTCCTTGCCTTAAAGTGGGCCATCTGTGATAAATTTCGTGATTACCTATACTATGCCCCCACGTTCACAGTGTTCACAGATAACAACCCACTTACCTATATTTTGAGTACCGCCAAGTTGAGTGCTGTCGGGCATTGATGGGTGGGTGAATTGGCCGACTTTTACTTCACCATTAAATACAGGCCAGGCAAAACCAACACAGACGCGGACACACTTTCTCGGTTCCCAGTGCAGCTTCAGGACCACATCAGAGAATACTCTGAGTCTTTATCTCCAGATGTTATTACTGCCATATGGCAGGGAGATAAAGCAGAGAGAGAAAAAGAAGTACCATGGGTTGCGGCCCTTCAGCTTTGTTCCAGTGATGATGTTTTTCCTGCCAGCCCACCCGTGATTCCTCCTGAAGACATCCAAGCTGCCCAAAAAGAAGACGCTTCCATCTGTGACGTAATTACAATGAAGGAGAAAGGATGGAACCCCAATAACAAGGACAAGAGACAAATGGGTCCAACCACACGACGACTGATACATGAATGGAACAGACTTAGACTTGACAAGGGAATTTTATACAGACAGACAGGGCAACGTAGACAGCTGGTTCTCCCTTAACTCCCTCCGGTCTCTTGTGCTCAAACACCTTCATGATGACATGGGGCATATCGGGGCTGACAAAGTTATCCAGCTGGCAAGGCAAAGATTTTATTGGCCTTTCATGCAGCGTGACATAGAAGATTATGTCATTCGTCAATGCCCATGCATCAAGCAAAAGCGACCTACTATTCCTCAGAAGGCACCAATGGGCTCAATTACAACTAGTGCCCCATTTGAGCTATTGTCTGTAGATTATCTGCACCTTGAACCAAGTAAAGGAGGTTATGAGTATATCTTGGTTCTAGTAGACCACTTTACTCGGTTCGCCCAGGCCTATCCAACGCGGAACAAATCGGGCAAAATGGCTGCAGAAAAGATTTTCTATGATTTTATTCCACGCTTTGGGTATCCACAAAAGCTTCATCATGATCAGGGTTGTGAGTTCGAGAATAACTTGTTCCAACGACTTGAGCAACTGGCTGGCATTACTCATTCTCGAACAACCCCCTATCACCCACAGGGGAACCCTGTTGAGCGTCTGAATAGAACATTGCTTCAGATGCTCAGAACACTCGCAGGGGAAAAGAAATCCGAGTGGAAAGACTATTTACCACACATTGTCCATGCATACAATTGTTCAAAGCATGAGGCTACGGGCTATTCCCCATATTTTCTACTCTTTGGGAGAGCCCCCCGGCTACCCATTGATTTGCTCTTTAACCTTGAATCTGAGCCACAGGCTGAGACCCGTCAGGAATATGCACAGAAGTGGGCATCTCGGATGCAGGAGGCATATAAGATTGCTTCTGAAAATAGTAAAAGGTGTTCTGCAAAAGGAAAAAAATACTATGATCGTGGTGTCAGAGGAATCGTGCTTCAGCCAGGTGATCGTGTGCTTGTCCGCAACCTATCGGAGAGAGGTGGGCCTGGTAAACTCCGCCCTTACTGGGAGAACCAAGTTCACCGTGTTGTTGAAAGGATGGGAGACAGTCCTGTATATCGAATTCAAGCTGAAACCGGTGACCGCACTCTCCGTGTACTGCACCGCAATCTCCTTTTGCCTGTGAACGATCTGCCACTTGAACATGATGGTCAGGACAATCAGACACAGAAACAACAAAGACAGAAGCAGCACCGCAAGAACAGCCAGCATCAAATGTCTGACACCCTCGAGCCTGAAATCAGTGATTCTGGGGACGAGGAAGGATATGCATGTAATCCCAGATTAGTACCAGTGTATGAAAGGAAAAGAGTAATTCCCAAACAGTTCCAGGGTGAGCCACACAGTCATCTTCGTGTAGCAGCACCAGAGTTTCACCCTGTATATCACAGGGCGGAGCCAGATAACCTTGAGACATATGAGCAGCACCCTCGGGTTGTGGCATCAGAACCGGCACAAGCACTGACAAACTCTTTGCCATATGTGGAACCTCAGGAGCAATTGGATGACTGCGTGGTTGGTAGTGATGAGGATACCGATCTGGGAGCACAGAAGGTTGCACATCCAGTGAATGACGAGGACGTCATCCTGCGCAGGTCTACCCGTGCAGTTAAGCCAAAGGAGGTGTTCACGTACAATCAGATGGGCCAACCTACATATCAAACTTGGAGACCCACAGCCAACACGATGCATGCTTGTGTCCTTTACCCTGTCCAGACTTACCCTGTGCTACCTGACATACACCACTACCCAGTGCCAGCAGTATGGGCATTCTAAAACAAACAAAAAATAAGTCATGAAAGAATAGAAGACACTGGTCATTCTAAAACATGCACATAAAACACATACATTCTTTAGGTGACAACCTTAGTTCTAGATGTCCGGAGACATCTCTAAAAGCAGGGGAGAGTGTAATGGGTTAAAAAAATAATAATAATAATTTATAAGTTTGAACCCCCCCTATTAACATGTGAATACATTTCCTATGTTTATTTTTTTTTTTTTATTACATTTACAAATTAGAACTTTTCAGTAAAACATCTGTCATCACGCCGCCACACCACTAGATGGTGCATTGTGTGCACTTGAAACACGCGAGAGAGATACTTGCCCCTGTTCGGCGCTCAGTAATAAACTGACTGCCGCTGTGAACACATCTAACTTTGGTTCTCTCATGTTTCTCTCAGGTATGAATATAAATTATATATATTAATTAATATTAATTTTATGGTACTTGGGTGAATTGGCAGGTGTTATACAAAGAGTTGGAGCGTGTTTATAATTGTATTTTAATCCACAGAGGATTATAAAAACCAAATAATGAGTTTGATCGTGTGACATGTATGGTTTGTGTTTTATGACATTATAAAAATGTTTAACTGGCTAAAATACTGAGTTCATGTAGGACACATATTGTTGAAAAGTGTTTTATAAGTGTTTTAGAATTGCATTGCTGCGTGTATGTTGCATTCTAATTTCAATCGCCATTTTGGGGTGTTCAGCACGTGTATTTTTTCAATGTGTGCACGTGCATGAGTTAAATAGAGTTATTATATTATAATTATATCAAGTTAATATATCAAGTGTAATGAAATCTAAAGCATTTCCTCAGAAATCTGGTCTTGAAGGTTTTCTGGTGTCTTGATAAATGTTTTTGTGCAGTTTTGACACACTCTTTTGTACTGTCGTTGTAAACTGAAATTGTAAATTGATGTAAACTTCCAAATGCATACAATGTGTACTGGCACATAACCTTGTATGTATGTTTTCACATACAAGTATACATACTATATATCATATTTTGTATTATGGAATATTTTGCATACACTTAGCCAGTGTTTTAATGAATTTGTTTATTTTCTGTTAAATTGTAGTTCACCAAATGCACTTGAAGTTTGAAAAGTGTAATCTTTTTCAGAAGTTAAAGTATTTAAAGAAAAAGTATTGCAGTAATAAACTGACTGCCGCTGTGAACACATCTAACTTTGGTTCTCTCGTGTTTCTCTCAGTGCACGCTGCCTGTGTGTCGTTTGCTGCCGGCGCGGATATCCCCTAGGTCTGAGGCCGGTAACACTTACCCTAAACCAATCTTTTTTTTTCCTCGACTCAAAAAATATCTGTGTCCACACGAAACCACTGAAACGACTCAAAATGATGTAGTACACATGCCAGACCATTATGTGGCACTGTAATTCTGCCGCAGAAATATACTTAAAGCAGCAAAGAAGACTTGGAGTATGTGCATAAACCTTGTGCGCTGAATACAAACTACAGCAAGGCTTAGAAATAACACTTTATTTTGTCTCAGTAGCTTCTGCAGCACGAACGCAAGCCTGTAGAGTCTGCTATTACTGTTGTTGGTGCTGTTTTGTGGTGTTAGCGTGTCTGACTAGGGTCGACACGTGGGATGATGACATCATTGTTTCAGAAAATATACGGATTGCCCCGTTCACACGAAAACGCAAAGATCGCGTTTTCAGATTTATCCACTCTGGGACCCGGTTTCAAAAAATAGCGATTTCACCTTTCGAAAACGCCGGATCCCTGTGGACGAAATGCCTATCCGATAAAAAATTTGTGCGTATTCACAGAAACGTGTCTCCATGTGGACGGGGCCTAAGTCACATTATCTTGCTACTGGAGTACCTCAGGGCTCTGTGCTTGGACCACTTGTCTTCTCCATCTACATGTCATCACTAGGATCTGTCATTCAGGAACATGGTTTCTCCTATCACTGTTATGCTGATGACACACAACTCTACCTCTCATTCCAACCAGATGATCCGACGGCCATTTTCAAAAAAACTGCTAAAGATATATTTTTTTCGTCAGCACTTGACCCAATAATACTAGCACTTACTTTTTATCTATCTTAGATCTTTTTTCTTTTTTTTTAATTTATATTCTTTTTCCATCTTTGTGTATTTATTAAAAAAAAAATCCTTGCTACGAGCACTTTACTGACGAAACTGTGACTTCACACAGTACTTACATACTGTTGTTCTCATGTTGATTTGATTGATTCTACTATTCTCATTTGTAAGTCACTTTGGAGAAAAGCGTCTGCTAAATGACTAAATGTAAATGTAAACATTCAATATATGTAAAGAGTGAATATTTACAGTGTTGACTCTGGATGATTTACTGTTGGCTTGACACAGGACTCATGGTAGTGTTGTCCAAAAGTCTTGACCTCACTGTGTGTCAAATGCATCACATGACCTGCTGTCAACATTGAGTACCTTTCCACTGGTGGAGACTCGATTCTGTAGCTGATGGTCCTGGTGCTGGGATGTCCTGAAGCCTTCTTCACCGAGGTTCAGTCTCTCTCCTGGAAGTTCTTCATGATCCGGATAAATGTTTCTGTCAGGTGCAATAATCTTTGCAGCAATTTCCTTTCCATGTGAGGCTATTTTGATGGAAAGTGATGATGGCTACATGTCTTTCTCTGGAGGGAACCATTGCCAACACAAGAACACAATGATTGGAAGCACTTCTTCACTCCTGTTATAGCAATCACTATGCTCTAATAATCCAGTCAGAATGAGTGATTTCACCTGACTAGTACTCGTTCACACTTTCCCACATCTCTTCTATTTTACGTTCCCTACACTTGTTACTAGTACACTACAGAGTGGATTTTAACATTTTACTTCTCTTTTATAAATCTCTAAATGGAAAAACTCCACCTTACCTTTTCACCCTTTTGACTGAGCACCATCCAACAAGATCACTTCAGTCATCTAATCAGACACTCCCGTCTATCCCTAAATCAAGGTTAAAATGTAGAGGGGACCGTGTCTTTTCTGTAGTTGGTCCTTGGCTCTGGAATGATTTGCTCATTTCGATTAGACTGGCTTCATCTTTATCTGTTTTTAAATCTAAGTTAAAAGCATATTTGTTTGACAAAGCACACAACACATGTTGAAGCACCCTTACATTGTATTTTATTGTTATATTATAATGCTGAAGCATTAATTCTAGTCTATTTTAAGGTATTTTTCAACAATTGTGTTTTATTGCTTTTTACTTTTAGTGTTTTTCTGTTTTTAGCTATTGTAAAGCACATTGGACAATGTAAGTTGTATTTAATTGTACTAATAAATTGCCATTGCCATGTGCTGATGATTGTCACTGTCTCACCTTCCCTGGACTCCATTTCCCATCATCCCTCCTGTCATTCACCTGCTCACACTCTGTAATCACACACCTGTTCCTAATCAGTACCTCATCGCCACTAAAACTTATGCTGCGTTCCAGGCAGGTTTCTGAGCCTGTAAGTCACGACTTTAAATCACGACTCACGACTTTGTAGCGTTCCAGGAAAGTCACGCCAAACTGTGTAAAAAAAAAAGTGTACACAAAGCAGTCAGAATGCACAAGCATGGTGGACTGTACGGGGCTTATGCTCATTAACAATCATTTCTATTGCCAAAGGTGCTTACTCCTTGCTTATTTGAGGGAAACAGAGGAGGAAAACGGCACATAAGGTAAGAGAAGCTGTTATACCTTTTCTTTTACTTTATTTTACCGTGCACTTCCATAAACATCACATCCGTAGGGGCTGCCGTTGTTGTTTTGCGGGCTATGTGACATCAGAACTCGTAACTGGGAGTACATCGATCTAGTACGAGTTCACGGGTGGGAAGTCACGGGTTTGACTGCTGTTCCAGTGCACTTTCATGGGTAGAAGGTTGGAAAAAGACGGGTTACGGATTGCCTGGAATGCGGCATTAAGCACTCCACTCACCTCAGTCAGTTTTCCGGTCTTGTTTACACTAAGGACTATTCATGTTGATCTCCAAAGCTTCCAGGATGCATCCTGATTCCACTCCAGCGTGTTTCCCCTGTCTTCCTGTGATATCGTCTGTGTGTGAGTTTACCTACTGTCTCCATTCGCCCTTCCAACACTTCAACCTGCCACCATCCACAACCCTGCAAGACAAAGGACAGTATCAGTATTCCCGTTATCACTTGTCAAGGACTATATCTACCATTTACTCACCGGCTTCACTGTTTACCTGCTGTCAGTCAATAAATACCATTCAGACAGCATTCCTGTTGTCTCCGACCCTTCTGTCCATCACAGTATGATTATTGAAATGATGTTAGCTGTTCATTTTGTTCCACAGCCAAAACACTTTTTTTGTGATAAAGTTGAATTTTTTTTTTTTTTTTTTTAAAGCATTTTGCACTTATTTAAAATGTATCCGATCACTCTGCACAATCTAGAAACATAAATCAACACCACTACTGAAGCAGAAAACTTTGTGGAAAAAAATCTGGAAAGATTTGACTTCCCAATACTTTTGGCTAAAATCTGTTACTGATACAGATGGCAGTTTAGTTTATTTTAAAAAAAAAATATGTAGATTTGACATGCAATCTCTCACTTGGACATTATAGGGAGAAAACATTCATATTGTTATTCATGCTTCATTGATTCTCCACTATCATACTTGACCTCACCTTTGGATGAAATCATTATTTATTTAAATACTTGCATTTTTACTTGAGTACCGTTGTCAGGTGTCTCTATCCACCTCTGCTCACGTCTCCAAACACAGACAATCAGCAACATGATCAGATGTGTTTATCACTGGAACTTTAACCTGAAAAAAATCCTCGTTTTGTATGACTTTGCCCTGTTTAAACACACCCACTGTTCAGAAACTCCTCCCTCTTACAACACTTACCAGGAAGAGACTGACTTATTTCTCCTTTCTGTCAAACTGACTTTATCTTGACAAAAGCATAAAAGAATCGGCTATCAATGAAGAACAAAGAGAAAAACCTTCAAGAAGGATTTTTGAGAAGTTTGTTTCTGAACAGACAGCAGATCTTTGTGGTTATTCGTTTTTGAAACCATCATTCAGAAAGTGAAAGTAAAGTTTAGACTGCAGGAGCTCAAACAGTGAAAATGGCTTCACTTTCTGAAGATGATTATATTTGTCCCGTGTGTCATGAAATCTTCAGTGTTCCTGTTATTTTATCATGTAGTCACAGTTTCTGTAAAGAGTGTCTTCAACGGTTCTGGAGAACCAAGGAAACTCGGGAGTGTCCTGTCTGCAGGAGAAGATCCTCAAAACCTGAACCTCCATTTAATCTTGCGTTAAAGAACTTGTGTGAGTCGTTCCTGAAGGAGAGAAATGAGAGGCGTTCATCAGGATCTGAGGAGATCTGCAGTTTACACAGTGAGAAACTCAAACTCTTCTGTCTGGAGGACAAACAGCCTGTGTGTTTAGTGTGCAGAGATTCAAAACAACACGACAATCATAAATTCAGACCCATCGGTGAAGTGGTTTCATCATATAAGGTAAGACGGATAAACACTTGTTTCAGCTTATGTATTACATATATGAACATATTACAGAAATCTCTGGTGTCTTATAGATTTTCACTTTAAATTCTAGGAGGAGCTCAATACAGCACTGAAGTCCTTACAAGAGAAACTTAAACACAATGAAAACATTAAAGGAGAGTCTGAGAAAACAGTTCAACACATCAAGGTGAGGATTGATTCTTTTGACATATTCAAGAGTTTGATTAGAAGAGCTGAATTGATTTGTGTGATATAATTACATGTTCCTTTATTGACTGGAACACACACACACACACACACACACACACACACACACACTAACCCACATTTACTCACTCACTCTTCATGCTGCTCCAGAATCAGTTGGTCTTTGAGATGATTGAAGTGAATGTGATCTGATTTCAGTCTCAAGCTGAGCACACAGAGCGTCAGATTAAACAGCAGTTTGAGAAGCTTCATCAGTTTCTCAGAGATGAAGAAGAAGCTACAATCACTGCACTGAGGGAGGAAGAGGAGCAGAAGAAGCAGATGATGATGGAGAAGCTGGAGGAGATGAACAGACACATCTCAGCTCTTTCACACACAATCAAAGACATGGAGGAGATGATGAAAGCCAGTGACGTCTGCTTTCTGAAGGTCTGATTTCAGATCATTGGTTGATCATTGGTTCATTGATTGAGTTCCTGATGATAAATGGTGTGTTTGTTCTGCAGGAGTTTCCAGTCTCAAAGGAAAGGTGAGTGATCTGCTCCTGTCTCTGGTCTCTCTGGTTCTGATCCAAAGCCACTGCAGTTCTGACTCCTGAATGTTCTTCCAGAGTCCAGAGCTCCCGGCCGGATCCACAGATGGCTTCTGGAGCTTTGATTCATGTGCCACGTTACTTGGGAAACCTGCCATTCAGAGTCTGGAAGAAGATGCAGGACATCGTCCAAAACAGTGAGTCTGACTGCAGAAGATCTGAGCTGGAAATGATGGAGGGGTGGAGAGTTAGAGGTGCTTCATGATAGTTAAAGGCTGGAATACACTACACGGCTTTTAAAATCTGAACAGATTTTTAAACAGTAGGCATCATACACTTGCCGACTTTGTAAATGGTTACAGAGAAAGGCTGGGGATTATACTCTACACCATAGGCGCCGATTTATGTTTCTGCCGGTGGGTGCCCATTAAAAACACCCCCCCTCACCCCCCATCCCCCCCCCCCCTTTTTATGTTATAGTTTCATTCTTATAGCTACATTACAATATTAGTATCGTACTACTAATATATTATAGAAAAATCCGCACTTAGTTTATATATTCCCCATTGGTCTTGTGGTAGAATTTGTGTTAATAGAGTCAGAAGTTCTAATTATCAGTGGTTTGAATCAGTTTTTTTTTTTTTTTTCTCATTAAGATCAAAGAAGTTTATTTATGATTGTATATCAATAACAAGGACAAATTTGTGTGCATTTTGATAGTGACTTCGCTGGAAAGAAGAGTCTAGCGAATCGTGATAGATTGACACGCATGTATGAAGAAGACTGTACACGAGTCACTATAGACCGTTCCTCCACTTATAACAGCGGCAAAAGCATTTCAAAAACAACACGTTCCAGCACCAGATTGCCTATTATTCAACTCAAATGAACGTCAAATGAAAGTCAGCTTCTGGCAACTTTAAATCCAGGAAAGAAGACCATTTTAGGGACAGGGCAAGGACAGTTTGAGTTATGATTCTGAATCTGAGCGAGCGCGGGAGTGAAGGAAATCCGACTGCGAGTTGAGAGGGAGCCTCAACACTGGATGCGCTCTCGACTTTTGCCATTAAAATAACATCATAGAAACGGCCTTAAATAAACTATAAAACAAAACAAAAAATAAGGATCATTTCTGATAGCTGCAATCGATTTTTTACTTGTTAAAATCCATGGAGAATATCTCGTAATTTCTTTGTGGGTGCTCCAGTCCCGGAAATGGGATTGGCGCCTATGCACTACACGACTTTAAAATCGTTCCCAACACAAACAGAAACTTGTGCCTCATTGCCAAGAGATGCATGACAGACAGAAGAAACAAACGCAGGAGATAAAATGACCCGCAGTAGTGGAAGATGCCAGTCAAGTGTGTTTGGAGATGGACAGGGGTGGGTAGACACAGTCAGTATGGACAGATTACAACAGGAGTTAGAGGTAAATGGTGTAGTTTATCTATGTTGTTACCTTTAATCCATTATCAGTCACTGTTTACATTTTATGTAATATAATCAATCATTCGCAGCTATTGACATTTTAATCCGGCTACATATCCATATAAAGTGTAAAGTGTGAATGTCGAGCCCTGGATAATGATGAATATTAACATAGTTAATAATGAATTAATCCAGATTCATCTCAGAATGTGGTTTGCTAACTCTCTCAAGACAAAGCTAACAGTACAATACTTACTGAAGCAGTTTTTCCTTCATGGTGGAGCTCCACTTAGTTTTCTTCAGTGATTTTTCTGTATTTATTAGAAAGAATTTCCATATTTTTTAACCTGGGCGTGAGCTGTATTAACTCAACTGTGTGATGAAACTGCTGCAAACGGCAGATTCTACGTTTTCTCATACATTTATTTCATGCATGTCATCCCAGGTGAAAAAAAGTACATTTCTATAATGTACTTAAAGTGCTCTATTTTCGCGCTCTAATTTTGTACTTAATTAGTACTAAAGAAGAATTTTTAGTATATTAAGATCATCTTAAGAACATTTAAGTGTACTCAACTGTGCTATTTTGAGACAGCAGAAATATGAACTAAAATGTGCTTTTAATACACTATTTCTGTATTTAAAAAAACATATTTAGATGCCACTTATAGTACACTATGTGCGCAAATGTACAATAAGTGGCATCTAAATTTTTTTTAAATACAGAAATAGTGCATTAAAAGCACATTTTAGTTCATATTTCATGCTGTCTCAAAATATCAAACATGGTTTTAAATCCTCCGACTGGATGCAATCAAAGGCTGAAGCTAAAGACTTTGTCAGCTGGAGTTTGAACAGTTTTGTCTCATTTGAACTTTCTGTCAGTGACAGTCTGTGGGTTTTTTCAGAGTTTTGATCATTTTTAGGAAAACCGTAAGTCTGATCAGATATAAAAGATAAAGTAACCCGAGTCAGAACAATCTGAGGGTTTGGTGGTTGTTCAGAGGAGTTACAATCAGAAAATTTAATCTCAGAATCAAAGTAATAATAATAATAATTTCTCAAGCCAACATGATTAGTTAGTCAAACACAACAGACAGTGAGAATAAACTATTTTAAACCAATAAAGACTATAAGAGTCAATAAAATGAAGATGATCAGATGCTGCTGAAGATCAGACACACACTTACAGTTTTTCATCTACAGCATAAATCTCATCAGATCTCATTGATTTATTGTGATTTTAATTGATGGACACAAATGTCTGAATCACACATTTAATGTTTGTAGATTATGATAAAATGAGTGTGAAACTAATAAGAGCACTGACAGTGATCAGAGGAAAGTGTGTTTGATCAACAGTGTCATAATTCATAATAATCTGTGTTGGTTCACTCTTGATCATTATATGAACATCAGAATAAAAGCATCTGTTGATTGTGTCTCATCAGCTCCTGTCATTCTGGATCCAAACACTGCGAGTCCATATATCGTCCTGTCTGATGATCTGACCAGTGTGAGAAAGAACGTCAACAAACAACCTCTTCCTGATAATCCAGAGAGATTTGACCATTATCCCTGTGTTCTGGGATCAGAGGGATTTAACTCAGGAACACACTGCTGGGATGTGGAGCTTAAAGAGAGTTCAAAGTGGATTCTTGGAGTAACTACAGCATCAAACCAGAGGAAGGGAGAAGATTTCTTTAGCACTGATGATGTCTGGTGTGTGTATTGGGAACAGTTTAAACAGAAGCTTGATCGAGTGAGAGTGAATCTGGACTATGACAGAGGAACGGTGTCATTCTCTGATCCTGTAACTAACACACATCTACGCACACTCACAACCACCTTCACTGACACACTCTTTCCATTATTCAGTTTTTCTCACTCTCTGAGGATCTTACCGGTCAATAGTCAGTAATCGTCACTCCTGTAGGTCTGGATCTTCTGCTTTCATCATAAATAAATCAATCATGTAATGATTTTGTAGAAATTATAGTATAATACTGTAAAGCAGAGAGGATGTGTTAAAAATGAAACAACTTGTGTTAAATTTTTACACATTAATGGGTGTTTAGGAATAACGCATATTGTGTTAATTTTAACCCATTCATTGTGTTAATGAGTTAAGTGTTTCAGAAAGATTAAAACAAAGAAAATGTGTAAAATTACCATGTGCTGTTCTTGGATACACACATTGTGTTAAAAACACCTAAAATCCTAAACAAAACATTAGCGTTTGACAAAATTAATGTAAAGTCATTGGTTGTTTATCTTATTGTCAAAAAAACAAAACAATAAAAATATAATAAAATATCAGCCATTAAATTCATAATTTATAATAAATACGATCTTAAGCGGTCAGAAAGGAAATGTCCATCTCAGGACTAAGCAGTTCTCTTCACAATCTCATTAGGGATCATGACACATGACCTTCAAAATCATTTCACTGTTACTAAACTCTGTTGGATTGATGAACACTGGAGGCCAAAATATAATATTAAAGTTTCTTAATGTTTGTGACAGAAGTCTCGAATGCTCTGATGCTCACATGCTGAAATCATATTAAAATTTAAAATATAATTTATTCCTGCGATCAAAGCTGAATTTTCAGTATGGAAGTAATTCAGTAGCAAAACACGAGAGGTTGCTGATTTGAATGTGAGAACTTGTCGTATTAATATTTGTATTTGTAAACTGAAATTTACACTCACAGCCCTGATGTGAAAAGCTGAATGTTTCGATTTGCACACGCAGACAACAATCAAAACACCCGTGTTATGAAGTTGTAGTTGCAGATTAATAGTTACAAATGTGTAAAATGGCATTCACATAAACAAAATGACAGACACAAATGTGTGAGACATATATACTTTTACACTTTACTTCAGTTTCGCTGTACAGCTTCAAGTCGCCGCTTACAACCTCTCAGATCTGGCAGTACAACTTCAATTCCTGGTGCTTTGACTTTTGCTACTCTTTTTGCGATATTCCTGTAGCAAAACTGACTTGAGCACTTGAAAGCAGAAGTGAGAGAGCAGAACGGGGGTGGGGGGTGAAGGCGTTTTATTGGTCGATGCCTGACCAATGAACAACGCCATCCAGTGCGACTTGGCATGCGGAAAGAAATAATTGCATATGTATGAGACAATATTTTCATTAAAATATCATTAGTTTTAGCAGGTTTTTAATGTTACAGTAAAAGAGTAGTAAAGTTTTGGACCACCAAAACAGCGCAATCAGGGCTGCGTTCAGCCCCGACAAAACGTTGCAAAACGTTTTTTAAACGGAAACGGTGGCGCGTTGAACACCCTGTTCTGATGACGCAAGAGTTGCAACTATGGCAGCTGAGAAGGCCAATCTTTGTGTTCTTTTTGAAGAATTTTTGGAGCCTGATGAAGTCCGTATAAATACATGTTTAATACTGCAAAATACACTCGATGTTACAGCCACTGCCCTTGCCATCCAGAATAAAAGAGAACATCCCAATGGAGTGAAGAGATTTGTGGAAACTTCTAATTATTGTGATACAACATTTGCCTTGCATTTCAGGATGAAAAGACAAACATTTCAGGTGAAGGATAATCCACTTCTTACGCCCGAGAGTAAGAAGTGGATTATATATGACCTTATTGATCCTTAAGTGATCTATATGACCTTATTATTTTTATTGTGAGTATTAGGCTTATCATTATTTCTGATCACTAGAAAGGATTAGCAAGGGTGAAGTTAGGAGAGCTTTGAAGAGGATGAAGAGAGGAAAGGCGGTTGGTCCTGATGACATACCAGTGGAGGTATGGAAGTGTCTAGGAGAGATGGCAGTAGAGTTTTTAACTAGGTTGTTCAACAAGGTCTTAGAGAGTGAGAGGATGCCTGAGGAATGGAGGAGAAGTGTTTTGGTGCCGATTTTTAAGAACAAGGGAGATGTGCAGAGTTGTGGAAGCTACAGAGGTATTAAGCTGATGAGCCATACAATGAAGTTGTGGGAAAGAGTAGTAGAAGCAAGGCTAAGGGGAGAAGTGAGCATTTGTGAGCAGCAGTATGGTTTCATGCCAAGAAAGAGCACTACAGATGCGTTATTTGCTTTGAGAATGTTGATGGAGAAGTACAGAGAGGGTCAGAAAGAGCTGCATTGTGTCTTTGTAGATTTAGAGAAAGCGTATGACAGGGTGCCAAGAGAGGAGCTGTGGTATTGTATGAGGAGGTCTGGAGTGGCAGAGAAGTATGTTAGACTGGTGCAGGATATGTATGAGAGCAGTAGGACAGTGGTAAGGTGTGCCGTAGGTGAGACAGAGGACTTCACGGTGAAGGTGGGACTGCATCAAGGATCGGCTCTGAGCCCCTTCTTGTTTGCAATGGTGATGGACAGGCTGACAGATGAGGTCAGACAGGAATCTCCATGGACTATGATGTTTGCGGATGACATTGTGATCTGTAGTGAGAGCAGGGAGCAGGTGGAGGAAAGTCTAGAGAGGTGGAGGTTTGCTCTGGAGAGAAGAGGAATGAAGGTTAGTCGCAGCAAGACAGAATACATGTGTGTGAATGTGAGGGAACCAAGTGGAACAGTGAAGTTACAGGCAGAAGAGGTAAAGAAGGTGCAGGATTTTAAGTACTTAGGGTCAACAGTCCAGAGCAATGGAGAGTGTGGAAAAGAGGTGAAGAAGCGTGTGCAGGCAGGTTGGAATGGGTGGAGAAAAGTGTCAGGTCTGTTGTGTGATAAAAGAGTACCAGCAAGAATGAAAGGAAAGGTGTACAGGACTGCAGTGAGACCAGCGATGTTTTATGGTTTGGAGACAGTTGCATTGACGAAAAAACAGGAGGAAGAGTTAGATGTAGCAGAGCTGAAGATGTTGCGGTTCTCTTTGGGAGTGACAAGGATGGATAGGATCAGGAATGAGTACATCAGAGGGACAGCACATGTGAGATGTTTTGGAGACAAAGTCAGAGAGGCCAGGTTGAGATGGTTTGGACATGTTCAGAGGAGGGAGAGTGAATATATTGGTAAAAGGATGCTGAGGTTAGAGCTGCCAGGCACGAGGTTGAGAGGAAGACCAAAGAGGAGGTTTATGGATGTAGTGAAGGAGGACATGAAGGTAGTCGGTCTGAGAGAAGAGGAAGCAGGGGATAGGGTAAGATGGAGGCAGATGATTCGCTGTGGCGACCCCTGAAGGGAATCAAGATTATTTCTGATCACTGTTGTTGTGCTATGATATTGTAATATTGACCATTATATAATCAGAGGAGAATAGAAAGGTTTATGAAAGTGTAACTCCAAAATACAATAGCAAAATATATACATATGTATAGTACTTTTATGTTACATTCATACCCATTGTGGAGAATTTCTCTTTAATACCGCATGGTTTATATGCATGTTGATGCTGATTGGGCTGACATTTTGACACACCCACAAAACAAGAGAAAACGTATTTCAAACCTGTTGCACACCGTTTCCAGGAAACATGTCGTTCAACCAAAATGTTACGCACTGGTTTGAGCTTGAACGTGCCCCTGCTCTATGTAGTGATGTCATTGCATACAAAAACGTCCCATTTCATTGGCTGATGATATTTGTGATTAATGATACTTTAATTATATTTTAATTTTAATGAAAACAGGGAAACATGTGATTAATGAAAAACGAAGCCTCACATTGTTTCCAGTCATGTGAATGCTTCACTTTGCCTGTCAGAATGTTTGAACCCAGACCACTACTATATGAAAGTTCAAGTCCATTTACTAAACATTTTAAATATATAAGCCTGTAGCCTATATTACATCATCAAATGTTCTGTCATATAGGCTACAATAAACACACAACAGCACAATTTACTTGCATCAAACTACTCAGAAGGCTATGTATTATTAGTATTTATTATAATTATTCTTTTTGTTGATCCATTTCATTTATTGCCAAACTTTAAG
Organism: Megalobrama amblycephala; assembly: GCF_018812025.1. Classification (NCBI taxonomy): domain Eukaryota; kingdom Metazoa; phylum Chordata; class Actinopteri; order Cypriniformes; family Xenocyprididae; genus Megalobrama; species Megalobrama amblycephala. Next base: position 4,339,602 of record NC_063049.1, on the reverse strand, counting down.
ATGTGAATTATATTATTGAAATAAACACATTTACTGTTGTCAGGCTTTCATTTGTGTTTAAAGGATAAAACAAGGGAGCTGCGATCTCATGTTTATGGCTGCTGTAAATTTTACCCGCCACAAGATGGCACTGTTTTCTACACTTTTGATGCTTTGAAACCTTTCCTGAAACGTTAAGAGAAAAGCTTCAAATATTTAACAATCTTCATTGTTCCATCCCTACTCAATGGTTTTAGGCCTTTTTGCAAATGTTTCAGTCGAATTTAGCTGTTTTATTGAGCTGTGAGTGTAAATTTCAGTTTACAAATACAAATATTAATACGACAAGTTCTCACATTCAAATCAGCAACCTCTCGTGTTTTGCTACTGATTTACTTCCATAGTTCAGCATCATTACTCCAGTCTTCAGTCACATGATCCTTCAGAAATCATTCTAATATGATGATTTGATATTTAGTTATCAATGTTGGAAACATTAGTAATGGTTATGATCTTTTATGTCTTCATCTAGATTCTGTCATGTCTTGTTCAGTTCATTTGCCCTCATTGTGTCTCTTAATTAATTAAATGTGTTTCTGTTCTCCCTTGGTCCAGGTATCATGCGTTCATTTGTTTTTGCTTTCACATAGAAAAACAAATAAACAAGAAAACAACTCCTTTTGTTCGTTTTTTAGTTTTTTTAGAAAAACGAAAAAACGAAATTATGACTTGATATTTGGTTTTCCCGTTCTTGCACGGAAATCACAAACACCACTTGATATTCCGATTGGGTCCTGTGGGTGGTGCTAAAGCTGACTGGTCATTGTTTTTCAAAATAAGAGTTTTCCCAACGCTGTATTTTTTAGCCTGTAAAATTAATAGTCTATATATGCATGCTATTTGACACCCAATTATTTGGCTTCACTGACTGAAAAAATCTATTGAAACAGCCTAAATGTAAACATGTTCACGCATTGACAGTTGTCATCATACACATTTAAATAATACATTTATTCTTTGTTGTAGATGTTTTCTTTTATTAACTTAAATTCTTATGAATAATATATTTTTTATAAAGTTTCTGTGTTTCTCCCTCATTTCTGCTCCGAGGTCTTGATTGTGGCATTTCTTTGAGGTTAGAATCCAGTATTCCTGTAATTATTGTTTCTTTTATGAGTTTAATAAAGAACTCTGTCTCGTATTCTGTTGGTTTTTTCAACCCGTATTTGCAAAACTAACTAAAGCTTCGAAGCGTTATGAATCAGTGTATCGATTCATGATTCAGATCACCAAAGTCACGTGATTTCAGCAGTTTGGCGGTTTGACACGCGATCCGACCCATGAATCGATACACTGATTCGAAGCTTCGAAGCTTCAGGAAGCAGTGTTTTGAAATCGGCCCATCTCTATATAAGTCGTTATTTAGTTTTTTTTGCACACAAAAACTATTCTTGTCGCTTCATAAAATGATTGTAGAACCACTGTAGTGAGATGGACTTTGTAACTTCGTCTTTAGTACCTTTTATGGGTCTTGAGAGAGGAAATGACATTGCTGGCTATGGAGGCCTTTCTGAGCCATCGGATTTCAACAGAAATATCTTAATTTGTGTTCCGAAGATGAACGAAGGTCTTACAGGTGTGGAACGACATGAGGGTGAGTAATTAATGACAGAATTTTCATTTTTGGGTGAACTAACCCTGTAAAGCTAGTGCTTAGACTATTCAATATAATATGGAGGGATGGAATGATACCAAGTTGTTGGAAAAATGCAATTATACTACCATTTAACAAACCTTTTAAAGATCCAATTAACCCTGGTAATTATAGGCCCATAGCATTGACTTCTCACTTGTGCAAATGGATGGAACGAATAATAGTTCGCAGGATTTCACATGCTCTAGAGCAGAGAGGACTACTAACTAACATACAAAGTGGATTTCGAAAAGGGCATTCCACAACAGATGCTTTAGTAAGAGTAAGTAATGAGGTGGAAAAGGCTTTGAAAATGAAAGAGCTGATGACAATTGTATATTTTGACATTGAGAAGGCTTATGATACTATGTGGAGAGAAGGACTCCTTATTAAGCTAAGTAGAATGGGTTTTGAAGGACAATTATATAATTGGATTATGGACTTTTTAACAGATAGGAAAATTAGAGTGAAAGTTGGATCAGAGGTATCCATGGAGTTTAATATAAATAATGGTATTCCTCAGGGGAGTGCAATCAGTCCTGTCCTGTTTAACATTATGATAAATGACATGTTTTTAAATTTAGATGATCACATCTTAAAATTTAGATGATCAAATCTTTAAATTTAGATAATTAGCTTTATATGCGGATGATGGGGCTATATGGATGAGAGGAAGGAATGTGGCATACGTGTTAGAGAACATAAGGAAAGCAGTAAGAAAAGTAGAGAAGTGGGCTGCGTCCGAAAACTGGAAAATGCTGCCTTCTGAGGACACATTTCAAGGTAGTAAGGCATCAAGGCACGTCCGAATCCAATGTTAGCTTCACTTCCTGTCTCATGAGATACCTTCATCTGATCGATTTTTGAAGGAAGCATAGATGTATCCTTAGCTGCCTTTGATATCCCACAATCCTGTGCTTTCCATTCTGTGACAGTTGAGCTAGAAAAATAAAGATGGCGTCCGAAAGTTGCGTTTGCTGCTCAGTTTGTGCATAAATGTACAATTTTGATCAACATATTTCAATTCTGATATCATTTCTATCGAGAAATTACTACTGTAGTAATTAAATATTTGTTTAGTTCTCACCAAAGCTCGCGCTATATTGCTGTAGATCATTAAACTGTGACGCTGCCTCAGAAGTCTGTCCGAAATCAGTTTCGTGAGGTACCTTCATGCACAAATGCTGCCGTACAAGTCATTCTCTTATAAGGCAGCGAGGCAGCAAGACAGCTACCTAGGTTTTCGGATGCAGCCGTGGTCATATGAATGGGGGTTTAAGATATCAACAAGCAAATCCTGTTACATGATGTTTACAAACAAACGCAAGTGTCATGATGGAAAGTTAACATTATATCAGCAGCCAATGGAGAAAGTAAATTAATTTAAGTACTTGGGTTTGTGGTTTGACAGTAAGTATACACTCACCTAAAGGATTATTAGGAACACCATACTAATACTGTGTTTGACCCCCTTTCGCCTTCAGAGCTGCCTTAATTCTACGTGGCATTGATTCAACAAGGTGCTGAAAGCATTCTTTAGAAATGTTGGCCCATATTGATAGGTTAGCATCTTGCGGTTGATGGAGATTTGTGGGATGCACATCCAGGGCACGAAGCTCCCGTTCCACCACATCCCAAAGATGCTCTATTGAATTGAGATCTGGTGACTGTGTACAGTCATTACATTTACATTTTAGTACAGTGAACTCACTGTCATGTTCAAGAAACCAATTTGAAATGATTCGAGCTTTGTGACATGGTGCATTATCCTGCTGGAAGTAGCCATCAGAGGATGGGTACATGGTGGTCATAAAGGGATGGACATGTTCAGAAACAAATTGATATCTATAGAGCATGCATGAGGTCATCAATTGATACCACCAAAAAGATTGTAGATTGATTGGTGCCACCAGAGTAGCCTTGCTGTTTCACTGCCCCCAAGAGTCTAAATAGAAATGTCTACAGACCTGAATTTCAAATGTTATTTATACTGTGAAGAGGGTATGGGTGTGCGATATATTTAGTCTGCGATTTTATCATAATTGTTGTTTTAATGATGCACAATCGATCTGATATCCCTGTATGTTGTCTTGTAGAGACGTGGTCGTGGTCAAGATAAATCATCAACACTATCATCTCTTACGTGTGTTTTATTTCAGTAAATACATTACAATCAGCAAAAACACATGCAGAGGTTACTTTACTTCCTGAACAAGTATGTTGCTTTCGCATTCACGAGAACCGCGGCACAGTTTGAGTGCAACCGAACTCAGACCACCTCCTTCGGGTAGTCTCAGGTTCAGGACTCCGGTGCATACCCGGGTTTGCATGACAGCTTTCACATTAGCGATTTTTCATGCGAACCGCACCCCCTTTTGAACTAAACTGCCAGTGTGAAAGCCCCCTAAAACTAAAACTATTGCAAGTTTTTTTCCAAGGGGAGAATACATTTTGTGTGCAAAAACAAAGCAAAAATGTATTCTTTATTCAACAATCTCCTGTCTTCTCTGTCGTTCTCTTTACGCCGGTGACACAGTAAGCACAGTGAAGGCCTCTGTGTTTACATCCGAATGCTGGCTCAGTATTTGCCAAAGCTGTACACATGATCAGCACAACGTATGCGCATGATGCTGACGCAGGAGCCAGACAATAATGAGTCGACATTGCTGTTCTGCTGATCTTGCTCAGAACTTGTCTTGTTTCCAGTCCAAATATCTAAAAATTCTTAGATCAAGAAGCATTTTCTTGACAAGTAAAAATTATTTTCTTGTTTTTAGGAAAAACAAGTCAAAATTAAGTGATCTGCCAGTGGGGTAAGCAAAATAATCTTAATCCAAACTGAAAACAAGATTATAAAGTTATTATATTGACAAGATTATATAGTTTATTTTTGGACAGAGATGTGAGCTGTGCATCATCTGAAGCTGTTAGATCCGGTCACTGTTCTCCACCGGAGCAGTTTTTTTGTTTCTTTTCAAATGCTGTGTCATGCGCGAGATGTCGCAAGGGACGTGACGCATGTGCAGCGGTTAAACGCTCCGGCTAGCGCGTGTTTACATGCTGCTGTTGGTTAATGAAGTTTTGATGGATGAACTCGCGGTTCAAATGAGTCCAAATGATGTGTGTAGTCCAGGATGGAGTGCCCTCTGGTGGCAATGACAGGCACTCTCACTGGTGATCGTGACAGTTAATTATAAATCGCAAGCACTGTCTAGCCTACTTATTCTCTCTGCTTGTCTATTGACTATAGTGCAGTTGTTATGTCAATTTAATAGCCTTTATGACGAAGGTTTACACTATGCACATAAAATTTGGCATGCGAGAGATTTAAATAAAATAGGCTGTTGATCGTGTGCCAAATACTATAGTTTTTTTAACCATACTATAGTAAAGTACTTGAATGAATTTGTTGTGGTAATTTTATCAGCTAGTTGCTGTGGTAATATAGCAACTATAGTAATATAAACAAACTTCTTTAATCTATAGGGTATATTATACTACAATACATGCAGCTTACTGTATAAAAAACTAAAGTATAGTACAGCCTATGCTGTAACATTCATTAACAAAGTGTTGTAAATACTATAATATATACAGTATACAACAATTTATGTTCAAATGTATTTACATACAATGTATGTTTCAAAAACACTACACTAGTATTTTACTATCAATTACTATGGTATTTTTTCACCTGGGCCATGTCCAACCACAAATGACGCAGACTGGATAAGTATGACGAAATGTAGCCATATTGTGACAAAATTACATCCAGTGTCTTTATAATTTGTAGTTTATGCAAAATAATAATAATAATTAAATAAATAAGCAATAAAAAAAATGTAGTAATCTTAAAACTTGCATGCTAGGAATATTTTATTTATTTATTTATCATTGTCTCGACATAAGTTGTTTCTCATGATCTAAACATTAAAAAAGTAGTTGTGATCATGAGAAAACAAAAAAAACAAATTAATGGCCTTTAATGCTGCGTTCACACCAACGCATCTGGGGCATCTGATTTACATGTTAAATCAACGTAAACACGCGTCTAGACATCCTGCGGCGTGAATCAAGCGTCTAGTGCGGCACAGCACGAATCGAGCATTAACGTGTCTGACATGTGAGTTGAAAAATCTGAACTTTGGTGAATATTTGCAACGCGTTAACCAATCAGGGACTCTGATTTGGTAGTCACGTGTTTATGACGAAATCCGTGCACCAATGTGGGCCAACAGGTCATCAAACTGTGACCGAGACAGACGGAAGTACCACCGAAAGCGGCCGTCATCCAGACGTAAATGGTGAAACTCACTAAACTGAGAGCGTCTCTGGATAATCTCGTGAACCCAGACACGGCGAGCCCGCCAATGCCGCTGATGGGCTTTATGGAGTAAATAAAGCCAACCCACTCTTTCAGCAACATCCATATCTGCCATTATCTAGCAAGGAGGCTGGCAAATACACTTGGTAGCACAGGTAGCACGCCAGGCAGAAGCCCCTCCCATGACACAAATTCATGTTTAAACACACTTTGTTTAGACGTGCGAATAGAGCGAATTTGACGCACGTCTAACTTCAAAATCTTCAAGCGTCCAACTAGACACGTCTGACACGGATTTGACGTGCAATTCACGTTCAGTGTAAATGCCTATCGTGGCTTCCATACTTTTTTGGTTGGGTCGTTAAAAACATCTCTCCCAGTTAGAAAACAGCCCAAAATTGGGAGAAATTTTGTTCAGCAGAGACCTGTACTTGAATGGGGTGGCATGCTTGAAAGACAGGCCAACAAAGGTGCTGGAAAATGGCAGGCTCTCACCTGTGCGAGTGCAATGGACTAAGTTTGATCTGGCACACTGACTGAAGGATTGCCTGGTGGTTTTTTAGGCTTGTTACCAGTGGATTATTATGTTTTCTCTGTGATGGAATTTTTGAACTAATTAATAATGAACTAACATTTCTTTTCTTCTACAGACCTAATAATAATAATAATCTAACTTAGAAATAGAGAAACAGTCATTAGGACTGAGTGTTGTGATTCAGAAACATTCTGCTGTGCTGGCTAGACAGCATCCCTTTTGGGGATAAAAAATAGTCTTTGAGAGGTTGTTTTGACCTATTGAGTAATCTGAACTATTAACCCTGAGACATTTTTTGATGATCTTGTGATTCAGTTGTTCTAATCTAAATTTACTCCGGCAGTAAGCGGGACAGAGGAACTGAGATGTTTTTCTTAAATCTAAACCAATCATATTGAGACTGATGATAATGAGTAATAGATCATGCCATACTGACTGTGAAGTGTACCTGAAATCCTATAAAACCTGTTGTATTCCTTTGTTCGGAGAGAGATTCTCTGGAATGATGAGAACTCTCCCGGCCGTGATTAAAGCATATTCTGAGGCATAGACTGGAGTCTGTTTGGTTTTTTAGGCTGCAGCAAACCTAAGCACTAGAGATCTTTTTCTATACTATAGTGATAGTGTTTAGTGGTGAGGAGCACTAAAGAGCTTATTATCAGGTGATAGTGCCGGTGGGGAGCACTAAAGAGCTTAGTATCAGGTGATAGGCCCCCAAAACAGGCCGAGACGTCGGCCGACTCGAACAGGTATTAAAAGTACGCTCAGTAGAGTATAAATTTATTGGTTTATGGTGTCAGGGACACCCAGGTTTATTTGTTTATGGTGTCAGGGACACCCAGGTTTAACTAAGTCAGGTGCGTAGGGAAAAATCTACCACAGTTTTGGCGAGCTTCCAGGAGCCCAAGGGATCCTCCCTCCGTCTGTCGGTGGGGGCCAGGGGCCAGATAGTTTTAAAATTTGATTGAGTAAGAGGAACTTCTTGCCTATTTCTGTTTCTGTATTCTGCCAACTTGCAATTTGCAAGAAAAGACCCCGAGACCCCGATCGACGGAGGGATCCATCCGAGACGGGCTGAAAGGACTTAAGGTTTGAGGTAGGGTACACAGACTCCAGTCTTTTCCTTTGATTTGCTTTTTATTGGGACAAACAAGATGCAATTTTGCAATTCGAAATTCTGTTGGATGTTGTTTGTTTGTTTTGTTTATGTTCTTTGTTTGAGTATTGTGTTGTGTTGTGTTGAGCTGTGAATAAGTAAGAGAGAGACTGGCTAGTCCCAGTTTTAAAGGGTGTATCCCGTTAGCCTATAGGGATGATGAAATTCGACTGAATTCACCGCAGCGGTATCCTTTCAATTTAACAAGATATACTTATGTAAGACGTCGTGTAGGATTGAGATTGAGTGGCCAAGTTGAACAAATATTTGAGCAAGATTTTGCAGTTTTGGGGATTGGTTGCACTAAAGCATGGTGTTATGATTACAATCTAGACCCATATTTAATGGTAGGTCAAACATCCTTGTATTTGCTGACTAGACCTAATTTAAGACCATATATAGATAGAAGCACAGGAGAATTGGGATTGAATCCTGTTCCTCCTATTCCAGGATATCCCATGATTTGGGCTTGGAGATATAGCTCAGATATTTATCCAGTAAACTGAATTTCATAAGATTGTTTTTTCCTCTTTCTCTCCTTCTAGCAACGAAGAATTTGCTTATTCTGTCTGCCCTCTTTTTGCTATTGCTATTACTCTCGTTGAAATAAGAGAAGAAAATATAGGAAGAATATCTTGCTTTTGCTATTGTTTCTGCAAAGAAGTACTTGCTTGCTTAATTAACAATGGGGAATTGCTGCGGTAAAATAAAAACTGAAAAAACTGAGATCCGGGGTCCTTTCCGAGAATTGGTTAGAAAGTGGAATTTGTGAGAGGAACAAATTGCTCAAATTCATTTGTGGTCAAAGTTCACAAAAGGACAATTTGAGAAAAACTGTGGTACTTTGAGTGTGTCAGTTTTAGGAGAATCAAGGCGTATCCTGGAGAATCTGTCCCCAAAGAAGCGGAGACGGATTGACTGGACGCTGTTCAACAGATGGGAGCGGGAAGCGGAGGCTCGATACGAGAGGCAAAGAAAAGGTGAGGAGGAAAAGGTTACTCTTATTGCCTTGCAGACCAAGAAGCAGAAGCAAGAGCTCGGTGATATGCAGGCAGTGAGTGGGTGCAGGCGGCCCCCGCCATACAATGCTGCGGGAGAAGAGGAAGTTGGACAAGTGCCAGTGGCTGGGAGCTCTGCAGAGCCATGCTCCAGGAAAGGGAAAGTGAAGACAGAGGGTGAGAGCTCAGATGATGATGAGGATGAGAGGGATGCAGGGGTTTATCAGGAAGTTCGAAGACTCCTGAACGAGGCGATGACACCTGAGTTGCGTGAGCCCCTAAGCCGTGTATTCAAGGGGGTGAAAAGAAAAGCTGGAAAACTACCTCTCACACACCCAATGAAAACTCGGTCGGTCTCTGTAATTGGGAAAAAGACTGAGAAAACTTGTAATTTGCCTATGCTTCAGTTTCCAGGTGCTGAAGGGCCAGTGTGGGTGGAGAGACCTTGGGATTTGGAAGAACTTCAAAATGTGACAGCCGCACTCCCAGATCCAGAAAAAGGGGTAGAATGGTTCATAAGTGCAGTTACAAATGTTGATGTAACTTATAAACCCACAGGTCGAGACTGGTCAGCAATATTCAGTGCAAGACTGGGATTGAAGTGGACAGAAGTGCGTGGAGCAGGCGAAGACGCTTTCAACCCCGCCCTGCAGCGTCTGGATGAAGGAGGAACTGAAACTCAGGAGTAGAGAGTTCAATGGACAGCAATGCTTGAGAGACTGAGACTGGCTTACCCACTACGGCCAGACTGGGCAGCGATTGCCAACACGAAGCAGTTGAAAGGTGAGACTGTCACTGCTTATCTTGCGAGACTAAAGACTGTTGTTGATGAATGTGCAGGTCTTCCAGAAGGAACCGACAACACAGGAGTTCTGAAACACCATTTTGTAAATGGCCTGCTTCCAAACATACAGAAAGCTGTCAAATTGACCTGCATTGGATGGGAAGCTCAGAATCTGGAAGTGGTGATGCAACATGCCAAGCATGCTGAACAGAATGACGAAAAGAGGAACACAGAGAACAGCAGAAGTTGGAGAATGCTCAGTATATGTTTTACCAGTCCCAGTCCAACAACCAAATGCCAAGAGATGACAACTATCAAGAGGCAAGAAGAGGAAGAGGCATAGGTCGTGGCAGGTGGAATGCACAGAATGGCAGGATTGGGGACAGAGACAGGTGTAGAATCTGCGGCCAGAAAGGTCATTGGGCCAGGGAGTGTCCAGAAAATCCGAACAACTTCCCCCAACAGCATCAGTACCAAAATAACTTCCGACAGCAGCCACAGCAGAGCTACCCGCAGCAGAGGCAGAACTACAGAGAGCAACAACACACTTCTTCTTTTCCTCCCCCTCCGCCAACGGCAAGCTCCACAGCATAGGATGAGGTGGGAGACACTCAAACCCGAACAACTCAGCTTATTCAACTGACTAAAGACCCAAGCTCAAATCCAATGATGACGATACTTGTACAAGGACTTCCAATCTCCATGTTATTGGACACCGGGGCCACGAGATCAACACGTTACGGTAGAGACTGCATCTAAATTTGATAAATTGCCACTTTCTAACCAAACTTGTACTACTTATGGTATATCAGGGTTAGCACAAATTGATAAAGTGTCAATGCCATTAGCAGTAGTAAATGGGGAGAAAAAGTGTACACATTCATTTCTGATTTCTCAAACATGTCCTTTAAATTTGATGGGCAGGGATCTAATTTCTAAATTAGGATTAACAATCGATGTTTCCTTGAGGGGAGTTGAAGTGACAACTATGAGTGCTAATTTTGCTCAGATATTACCAAACTGGTATTATAATTGGGCTATAACTCCTTCATTTGATCCGTATTCAGAATATAGTTTTATACCTGCTGATTATGAAAAACCATCTCATTTCCATTGCACTTCATGGTTTGTGGGTCATGAAAGAAATAGCGAGTATGAAGAAAGTTGGTTCGATGGATCTCTGGGTGAGACATTAAATCTTGAGTATCTATAAATATCGCAGCATTTCTCAGCATTCACTGTAAAACTAACACCATCTCAATCTACTCTTTTCCAACAGATGCAAGTCCAGCCTCACGTCTCAGTGGGGAAAAGAGGAAGCTCCTGGGCGGAAGTAGGAGTGTGGCTCACGGAGCAAGTGGAGAGGGGGGGCTGGACTTGGCATGATGATGGGTATTATACAAATGAAGCAGGGGTAAGAGCATATCCAACAATGCAGACAGTGACGGTTCACAGGTTGTGCAGTGAAGAGAGAAATAATATTTCTAGTACTCCAATTGAAAATGATTTTGATTTATCAGGGGTTCCAGAGACTCTTTGGGCAAAAGATAAATTTGATATTGGTCGGATAAAGAATGCAACGCCTCTTGTAATCACGCCTAAAACTCAGCACAGGCCATATAGGCCTCAATATCCTCTCAGCAAAGAAGCTGTAGAAGGAATTTCTAAAGTTCATGCAGCGCTCGTCGAAAAGGGGGCTATTGTGCCTTGTCCAGATTCACCCATCAATTCACCGATACTCCCTGTAAGAAAGGCATCAGGTGAGTGGCGTTTTGTGCAGGATTTGCGATTGGTGAATGCAGCTGTTCAGCCTCGTTCTCCAATCGTACCTAATCCTTCTATAATTCTATCCGAGATTCCAAATAATGCCACTTACTTCTCAGTAGTTGATTTGGCAAATGCATTTTTCTCAATCCCAGTCCACCCAGAGAGTAGATTCTGGTTCTCATTCCAATTCCAGAATAAGCGCTGGACTTGGACTGTAATGCCGCAGGGATATACAGAATCTCCCACTGTGTTTACCGAAGAACTTTCCCGAAATTTAGAAAGTTTCATCCCACCTAAAGGAAGTACATTAATTCAGTATGTGGATGATTTGTTGATTTGCTCCCCAGACAAAGCCTCCTGTGAAGCCGACACACGTGCATTGTTGAATTTCTTGGCAGAAAATGGACATAAGGTGTCCAAAAATAAGTTGCAGTTAGTAAAAGAGGAAGTAAGGTATCTTGGCCATCTAATCTCAGCAAATGGCCGAGCTTTAGGCCTAGATCGAATTGAAGCGATCCGAAAAATTCCGAAACCAGTTACAAAAGTGCAGATGATGACATTTCTAGGGATGACGGGATACTGTAGACCATGGATCCAAGATTATGCTGAGATCTCAAATCCCCTTCTCATGGCAGCTCATGAGGTCAAAAAAATGACAGATCTGATCACTTGGACAGACGAACGCCAAATTGCATTTGAGAAATTAAAATTATCATTGACCACTGCACCCAGCTTAGGGCTGGCTGATTATACAAAGGTTTTTGAATTATTTGTCTCTGAGAAAAAAGGGTTCATGTCTGCTGTTTTAACTCAGTCCCATGGTGACCGTTGACGGCCAATCGCATATTATTCCAAACGATTAGACACTGTCGCAAGAGGAATGCCACAGTGCCTACGTTCTGTAGCCGCCACGGTCGAAGCTGTATTAGCATGTTCGGATTTGGTGGCTTTCCATCAATTAACTGTTTATGTTCCTCATGCAGTACACGCTTTGTTATTGCAGTCAAGGACAGCTCATCTGACAGCTGCACGTTCACTGCACTGGCAAAACGTCCTGCTCACAATGTCAAATGTCACATTGAAAAGATGCACCATGTTAAACCCGTCGACATTACTTCCCACAGAGGAAGATGGGGAACCCCACGACTGTACACAGGTAGTAGAGATAATGACGAAACCACGACTTGATTTACAAGATACACCTTTATCCAATCCTGAATTGATTTATTATGTGGATGGGTCGTGTCTCCGGAATCCACATACGGGACTGCTTTCAACTGCATATGCCATTTGTACTAAATTCGAGATAGTTGAAACCCAATGTTTACCTCAACATCATTCAGCTCAAGCAGCAGAACTTGTTGCACTCTCGCGTGCATGTGAATTAGCTAAAGGCCGTTCTGTCACAATATATACTGACTCACGTTATGCTTTTGGCGTCTGCCATGATCATGGAGCAGTATGGAAGAACCGAGGTTTCCTTACTGCTAACGGAAAACCCGTGGCACATTCAAAATTGATTGATAAATTATTGGAGAATTTATTGTTGCCAAAAGAAATCGCTATTTGTAAATGCGCGGCTCATATGAAAAGTTCTGACGAAATATCGAAGGGTAATAATTTTGCCGATTCCATAGCAAAAAACACCGCACTGACAGGATGCGTGCCAATTGAATTTATAGGTTTTACATCCCTCGCTACCGATAGCACCCAGCTACCACCATCATTAAGCGAGGTTCAGAAACTGGGTACTGACCGTGAGTTGAAAATTTGGTCAGAGAGGGGTGTAAAAGATGATGAAGGTGTCTGGAGAGATACCGAAACAGGCAAGCCATTTCTGCCTAAACAGCTATATCCAAACTTTGCAAATTGGGCTCATGGGGTAGATCATGCCTCAAAATTGGCTATGAATGATTTGATCAGTACTTCCTGGGTAGCTCCAGGATTTACAGCAGTGGCAGAGAAGTTTTGCCACAAATGCCACATCTGCGCAGCAAATAATGTGGGAAAGCAGAGTAAACGGATTGTTCCCTCTGCTCACCCTGTACCAGAATTTCCCTTCGAGCACGTCATGATGGATTTCATTGAATTGACACCATGTCAAGGGTATAAGTATTGTCTTGTTATTATTGATATGTTTTCAAAGTGGGTTGAGTGTTTCCCAAGCAGAAAAGCTGATGCTGCGGCTGTAGCAAAAGCTCTGATACGAGAGGTAGTTCCCAGATGGGGAGTGCCTGCAAAATTGTCTAGTGACAATGGAACTCATTTTGTAAATAAAGTTATAACTGAATTGGCAAGAGGACTAAGAATAAATTTGAAAACGCATTGCTCCTATAGACCACAGAGTGGTGGTGCTGTTGAGAGGTCTAACCAAACGATAAAGAATAAATTGTGTAAAGTTATGGCAGAAACTGGAATGACATGGGTCCAAGCCTTACCCATTGTTTTGATGGCCATGAGAGCCCGAAAAGGGGCAAGAACAGCCCTCAGCCCACATGAAATTCTTACAGGTCGTCCCATGCGAGTAGGAATTGAACCTCCTCCCCAGGAGGGTTTGGCGGGGGTGGATGAGCAAATGAGAAAATTTATGTTATCTTTAACCAAAACTATCAAAACAATCCATTCGCAGGTTAAAGCTGCTCTGACAGTTCCAGGTGTTGGACCCCAGCACTCTTACTCTTTGCTGGCATTTGTTTTTTTTGACTGCTTTTTTGTTCTGGACTCTGATTGTTGGTATTGGGTTTTAGGGGACATTCCAGGCACCTTTTGATTCATGGACTCAATTAATTTTATTCTTTGAGTTATGAGGGTTGTATGTGTTTGAATGTGATGTTTGTTAATACATGCATTGCTCAATGAGAGTCTTATGGGGTGTTCACACCATAAATCACGCTATTCAAGCATAGTTCGATGCTTGAACATTTTGGAGTTTAACAGACGCAAATTTGTGTCATAAGAGGGGCACTCCTTCTGCTTTAAGTATGCGTCCCAGACTCACTTCTTTCTGCACACTTTCTCTGAATAAACACAACTCATTAGCCGAAAATTAATTGTAAATTACAGAAAACTGAGTAAAGACCATTTTTTACAACTTACCAGATTGTCCGACCTCCTCACTCACTTTCTTTCAAGCAAGATCCTTTTTATTCCTGTTTCTATAAAAGTATGAAGATGTACAGCAACAATGATTTTGTCCTCCATTGCGGTTTCGGATTTCTGCCTCTGCTCGCTACGGCACGTCACTACTAGAGCAAGCTCCTGATTGGTTAACGTGGAGCGAATTTTTGCCAAAGATCAGATTTTTTTAACTTGCGCATATGGTGTGAATCACGCGGTATGCAATTCAAATGCACAAAACGCTCAATTCGCACTGCAGGATGTCTATTCGCGTCTTTGCATTGACTTAACATGTAAATCACTCGCGCTTAACGCTTCATTCACGTCTGGTGTGAATGCACCATTAAGCTTTGTACATGCTTTATTAAATTGAGAACATTAAGGTGTACAAACCAATACTAAACCAAAAGAACCCTGTGGTAACGAGACTCAGAGAAAGAAAGGATTAATTTGTTACAAAGTACTAAAAAAAAATAGACAAAAATAACAGACAAATATTTTTCAAACACAAGGCCAACTCAGTGAATTTGCTGCTGTTTGGCAAGCCTGCCAAAACACATATTTAATAATAAAATCGTTTCTGAGACCACCAGATTTAAACCCTTTAGTTTCATGGCTTAACCCCTTAAGATCCGGGACCATTTTGGGGCTTTTTCTCCTGGATTTGGCCTTC
Organism: Megalobrama amblycephala; assembly: GCF_018812025.1. Classification (NCBI taxonomy): domain Eukaryota; kingdom Metazoa; phylum Chordata; class Actinopteri; order Cypriniformes; family Xenocyprididae; genus Megalobrama; species Megalobrama amblycephala. Next base: position 4,324,576 of record NC_063049.1, on the reverse strand, counting down.
CCATATCCACATATAGAGATCTAAATAAAAAATGTTGGTGTGGTTTTACAGGAAACCCTTTGAAGTTACATAAAACACTGAAAGTGATAAAAAAAAAAAAATGGTAGTATATGTTATCTGTGCTGTAATAAAGCCCCTAAAAAAAGGCGCTTTTTTATTTTTATTGTTATAAATTCTTATTTGAAAGTGTATAACTGAGTCCCTGAGTGCAATGAAATGTAAAGTCTTTCTATACCCATATACAGTGGTATAAATGCAATATCCCAGTGTCATTTTAAAGAAAACCCTTTGAAATTACATAAAACACTGCTGAAAGTGATAAATATTATAGTATATGTTGTCTATTTGTAGCTGTTTGTGGCTGATTGAAACAATCATCAGAGTTGGAATGTATCGCTTGTCTTTTTTTTCCAGAGTGATCATATTTCATGGCACGATTCTTTGAAATATGATTGTCACACTCCTTAGAATGAGAGCTTTCTTTTATAAATATAAAAAATACATTTGCGTAGAAATTTTTTTGGAACTTCATAAATGGGACCAATGCAATTGTAAGCTTAATTTTACTGCTTTATGCATCATAAAAACAAAAGATGTGGTATTCTATGTAAAATGATACCAAATATGGGGTGATACCATATAAGGAAGCCTTTAAAATTTATGTGTAAACATTATAATGTGGTTTTCAAACCCGTATACAAGTTGGTGGAGTTGAAGACAACAATATTATGAACCACTAACTTTGTTTCGTTTGTCAGGAGATTCTGGCTAATGAAAGCAAAAATGTGGAGATGAATGGACACCACTGCCTGAAGATGAGCTGGAGAGCAGTGTATGGCCCAAACAAACATTATGGCAGTTGCCATCTCCGGCAGCGCAAATGACAGTGGAACAAACAAACTCTAGAACCCCCGGACTTGAAAGGGCTGGGACCAACGGGATGCCAGCCGCTGGGACGCCAGAGATCAGCGGTGGTTGCGCCAAATTCAAAGCCAGTCTCAAAGGACTATGGACCACCTCAGTAGCTTCAGGTGCAGCATCCATGATGGCTGAAGAGCCTGGCATGGCGGCCATGATGGCTGGAGACTCTGGCATAGCGGCCATGATGGCTGAGAATGAATTAAAAGATGTTTGATAAGTCCATTTCAAATTATTTGGAGCATTTTAGTTGTAGAAACAGTTGTATGGAAAACACCCTAGGAAGTAAAATTAGCTCAAATGAAATATTTATAGGGAATTATAAAGAGTTGTTTAGATTACGACCGAGCAACTGAGTCGTCCAGCGTTCATTTGCTCGAGCCGTAATAAGCTCTTGTAGCGGATAGATCACTTAAGATCACTGTTTAAGACATTAAATTATAGAAGCACATAATACAAGACACTTTCTTTTAAAATCTATAAAAGACTTAATTTATTGTAACACAAACTAATCTACCACGAATACGCACATACATACATACATTCATTCATACGCGTTGCAGTAAGACAGGAAGTGAGAGAGAAAGAGTTTTAGGAGAGAGAGAGTGTGATATGATGAATAGATGATCCTAGCAAAGTTATGCTCTTCAGAAGATCTGACCTGAACGAAACAATCGTTAATTTATGCACCAGTTCAGTTTTAATCTTGGGTACTTGCTTGCATCGACTTTAAATGTGAATTTCCCTCGTCGGCGTGCAGAGAAGGGTTTTCCAAGTCGATGGTTTGTCTTTTCATGTCCAGATGGTAGGTAAAAACCAATCACGTTTTAGCTTGCTGGAAAAATGAAGTGAAGTCTCTTTGTCGCTGGAGTGAAACCTGAAGTGGCAGAAGTCGTTGGTTGAACTTGCGGCAAAACTTAGAACAAGAGACTTTCAGCGGAAAAGAAAAATTAAGTAAAAGAAAAGAAAAGTGAATGGAAGTTGGATGGCTTGAATGAGCGGCTTGTCTGTTCTTCTTGTTACTCCATTGTTCTGCTTACTCTGGTCATGGCTGACCGGGTCTTACTTCTGTTGCTCTGTTTTCTTTACCAGAACTGACCAACTAGTTCTTGCACTATGACAATTTAAACTTAGTTGTTTGTCACACCTCTGAGGAGTTTTGGCCAATCAGATATTGTCCTGTTTCAAAAGGCTTTCCTCTGCCCCCAATAAAACATAAGTGTTACATCCCGTTTCTGCTTCAGCAGAGAGTGCCATTTTAACATAATTACTATTAAATGGAATACAATACATTTTAAACAGATTTCATTCAAGTCAGGATATAGGAAAGGGGAAAAGAATCAAATTAAGTCCAAATAAAGCATACTTTCAGTCAGTCATTCAAGAGTTAACACATTTACATGGATTGTGGGTGTTCTAAAGCAAACTGGTTACAAGTAATACGTGTGGACACAATTTGTAAAATGTATGCAGTTGAAAGATATTTGATAAGTCCATTTAAAATTGTTTGGGACAATTTTGATGCAGTTTTAGCTGTACAACAGTCTTCATTGGTTTTCTGTAAAGTTTTAGTCCCTTAGACAAACAAATGGGCCTGCATTGTTTTCTCTGTTTCTTCTGATCTGAAGATCAAAGACTCTTTATCTTCCTGGGTGACCATTTGGTTTGTCACTTCTCCTGCTGTCAGGAGGCATAGGGTGTCGTAAAAGCAATCAGTACTGGTTTGATCTGTAGACGAGCCGGAGCCGAAACCTCGATTCTGAATTAGAATTATGTTTTGAAAGAATCATCTGTATGATTCATCTGTCTGATTTGTCCATGGTTCCTACACAGTCTTTGTGGGTTTTTCTGTAGAGTTAGGTAACTCAAAGAAACAAAAGAGGTCTGCATCGTCTCTCTGTCTCTTTTGATCTGGAGACTCCTTATCTTCTTGGTGATCAATTGGTTTGTCACAAATAGCTTCAGTTGTCACCTCTCCTTTTGTCAGGAAACATTAGTGTCATAAAAGAAATTGGCAAGAGTTTTCCTGTAGACTGAGTTTGGGTTTCTGGAATTATGTTTTGAAAGAATCATCTGAATGATTCATTTGTCTGGTTCGTCCACGGTTCCTACATACAGTAGCTAGAAGTTGGTCACCCTTACTAAGAAAAATGTTTCTTACAAAAGCAACACCTGCAATTATATTAGTGAAATGACTATGGTAGAAAGGTTGGGGAGTACATGGGAAAGAGGTGTGGGAGGAGAGCCCCATAGATGAGATAATGGAAAATAACTATAGGGGTGGATCTCACATGGTAACAGATGTTGTATTATATCAAGAAAATGCAATTACCCTGCCTCCTTGTTAAGATTTTGGATGTCTGTTGCTACACATTTGGCCAATGTATTGAATGTTAGGCATTGCTTACAATATTATTGTTATTTATATTTGTTTGTTTCTAAGAAATGTATTATACTGTATGGTCAGAGATGTACAGATATTGTTTGTGCCTGTCCACGAGAAGTAGGAGCAGAACTGGACTGCAGCACACAGAAGAGTGTGCGGTTCTATGTGTTTGCTCAGGGACACAAAACTGAGGTTCTACTCCAAGAACCTTATAAGGACATCAGCCATCTTGGCTGAGTTTACTGGAGTTCAAGGACACAAAAGCCAGATAGCTTACACCTGCGAGGCCATGAGAAGGATCTGGAAACTTTGGGAAAGTTACAACGTACATCAATCAAGAAGATAACCCAACGTCTGCAATAAACAACACAAGTATAAAAGACTGATGAGTTGATTGCCTCTTCGGATACTGATATGTCAGTACCCCCGACGCCTAGAAGCCCAGAGCTGAGGACAAGAAACTCAAGCTGAAGATGGGAAGCCCAGAGCAGAGCATGAAGTTAATGATGAAGTTGTATTTGCCTTTACATTTTTGTTTATTATAAAAAGAAAAGTAGCCAATTAAAAGAAATTTAATTGATTACAAAAGCTGCCTACCTTAGCTTGATTTATAGTGTTTTAAGACTTTTTTTTCCAGTTATTTTTATTACCATTTTCCAACAGTTTTATACAAATCACATACATATATACAATTTGTATATGTATGAATGTAAACAGAAAACAAAACGTTAAAAAAAAAAAAACCCAAAACAAAAATCCTGAACATACTTGAAGTATTAAGTAAAAATATATCAAATCAGGCAATAGGAGGGCCGTCCAAATTTACTTGTTATAATAATTAAGAAAAGGTTGCCAGATTGAGTAAAATGTTTGTTCTTTCTTCCTTAAAGAATATTTAATTTTTTCCAATTGTAAATATTGCATTACGTCTCTAAGAAGGTTTTGATGAGTAGGAGGATTTTTATTTTTCCAGTTTAGTAAAATTAGATGTCTGGCTAGCAACATCACAAAACACAATACATTAATTTGTGAGCTGTTCAAATGTATATCTATAGGTACCACACCAAATAGTGACATAACTGGATCTGCTGGGAGTCTAACATTAAAAATTGTTGACAAAGTCTCAATTATTTTAGACCAATAGAGGGTAATGTGGGGACAGTTCCAAAATGTGTGTGACAATGTAGCAGGGGCATAGCCACAACGTTCACAAGAGGCGTCCACTCCCGGAAACATCCTGGACAGTCTTTGTTTGGAAAGGTGCAATCGGTGTAGGATTTTAAACTGCAGCAGACCGTGTCTGATACAAACTGAAGAGGAGTGGACCCGCTCTTGAGCTTCAATCCATTGGTCGTCTGTGATGTTTATTCCTAAGTCTTCACTCCAAGCATCCTTTATGTGGTCAAGTGTAGTTGTACAATCTATCTGTGAAAGGTAATTATGTATTCTAGAAAAAGATCCTTTTTTGAGTGGGTTGTTCAACAATACATTGTTCATAGGACATATTTCAGGCTGACTGGGAAAAGAGGGAAATGTTACTTTAGTAAAGTTGCGAATTTGCAAGTATTTAAAAAAGTCCTTGTTATCAATATTAAATTTATGTATTAATTGTTCAAATGTTGGAAATATTTTGTCAATGAAAAGGTCTATAATTGTGTGCACTCCTTTAAGGTCCCATTGTTGAAATGTTTGACCTGAGAACAGCTTATGTGCTTGATTACCAGTTACTGGTGTAAGGACTGAACATTGATTCCACTGAAAATGTCTTCTAATCTGAGACCAAATTTTTAGTGAGTGAGACACAACAGGGTTTTGAGCCTTAAATTTAGAAAGATCAGAGGTATAATGTATCAATGATCTCAGTGTATTAGGAGAAAAAGCTTGATTTTCCATCTGTTCCCAATCAGGTCTGAGAGATCCATTCCAAAATAGATAATAATTATTCCATAATAGAGCCGGAAGCTGGGCAATCCCATTCCTCCTATGGGTTTGGGTCTTTGTAAAAAAGATTTTTTAATTCTAGGTGTCTTTTTATTCCAAATAAAAGGATGCAACTAAAGAATCTATTTTGGTAAAAAAATTCTTATTAATCAAAATTGGAACACACTGAAATAAAAATAAATATTTGGGTAAGACATTCATTCTGATAATATTAATTCGGCCAGCAAGAGAGATCGGGAGATTACACCACCTCTCGATCTGTTGCTCCGTTTGTTTATATAGGTTCACAAAGTTTTTGCTGAAGAGGCCAGATATTTCCTGTGTGATATTTATTCCGAGATATTTAAAATGGTCTGAAACAGCGAAGGGAAAAGGGGTGAGCGTATGTACTTGATCTTTTGCTTTAGAGCTGATCGGAAATAATATGCTTTTTGACAGGTTAATTTTATATCCTGATACTTTCCCGAAGTCAGATAGCATGGTCATAATTTTTGGTAAAGATAGAGATGGATCTGAAATGTATAGAAGCAGATCGTCCGCATATAAGGACACTTTATGCTCCTTATCTCCTCTTACAATCCCCTTATAATTCCCTGTAGAGCGCAGCAAAATAGCAAGAGGTTCTATAACCAGCGCAAACAACAAGGGAGATGAAGGGCAGCCTTGTCGTGTTGAACGGTGAAGAGGAAAAGAGCAAGAGTCCATATTATTTGTGTGAACACATGCTTTAGGTTGAGCGTAAAGCAGCTGAATTAAAGAAATGTAGTAGGGGCCAAATCCAAACCTCAATAGGGCCGAGAAGAGAAAATCCCACTCGACCCTGTCAAAGGCCTTCTCGACATCCAGTGAGACCAATATTTCGGATACCTCTTTATTTGAATTTTGAATGTAGATAATGTTGAAAAGTCGCCTGATGTTAAAAAACAACTGCCTGTCTTTAACAAATCCAGTTTGGTCTGGTGACACAACAGTTGGAAGGACCTTTTCCAAACGCATGTCTAAGATCTTTGCCAAAATTTTATTATCTGCATTCAAAAGGCTTATAGGTCTATATGAACCTGGTTCTAGAGGGTCCTTGCCAGATTTATGGATTAAAGAGATGCATGCGTCATATAATGTTGGAGGTAGAGAACCTGTAGCCAATGCTTCATTATAGACACTTAAAAGAAGTGTTGAGATTTGATCTATAAAAGCCTTGTAAAATTCAACACTGTAACCATCAAGGCCAGGGCACTTTTGCATACACTGTATGGCTTGTTTTATTTCTAAGTTTGAAATCAGTTGTTCTAATAATTTTTTGTTTTCTAGACTTAGAGTAGGTATCCGAAGGTTATCAAAAAATTGTTCTATTAATTTTGAATCATTTTTGGATTCTGAAGAATACAATTTAGAGTAGAAATTCTTGAATACGTCATTTATTATTTTGGGATTGGTTGTTGTCTGACCAGAATCTGTTCGTATCTCTGTAATTAACCTTGACGCTGCTTCTTTAATTTGCTGGGCTAATAGTTTACCTGTTTTTTCCCCAATCTCATAATTTTTGTGTTTTAATTGTGTCAAGAATTTAGTCGTTTCTGCTGTGTATAGTAAATTGAGTTCGGTCTGCAATGACTGCTTTCTTTTATAAAGATCTGGTGTGGGGGAGTTGGCATAAACTCTGTCAATTTCCTTAAGTTCTTGGGTAATTTTCAACTCCTTTTCCCTTCGCTGCTTATTTTTCAAGCTATTCAAGCAAATAATCTGGCCTCTCATGTATACTTTAAATGTTTCCCACAAGGTGGATCTTTTGATCTCTGGATCATCATTTGTATGCAAAATAATATCAATTTGTTTTTGCAGTTCTTCTATTACTTTGTCATCCGATAAAAGAGCATTATTAAACCGCCATTTTTTAGTTGTCGGGTCATGCCCCATCTCTATATGGAATGCTACTGGACTATGATCTGATAACACAATTGTTTCGTAATCACAATGTTTGATGTTTGTTAAATATGCATAATCAATTAAGAAGAAATCTATTCTAGAAAACGAATGGTGAACCGGAGAGAAATAAGAATATTTCCTTGTGTTGGGAGATAAAACTCTAAATGGGTCAAATAATTTATAGGTATTAATGAATGTATGAATGGCTTTAGCAGACTTTGATATGTTGGATGGTTTTTGTGATGATCTATCAATTATTGGGTCTAACACCAGATTAAAATCCCCTCCAATAATCAATTTGTGAGAGTCCATATTAGGTAATGCTGTAAAGAAAGAGGTAATAAAAGCCTCATCATCCACATTGGGGGCATATACACTAGCTAGAGTAACTGGTTTATCGTACAATTTTCCTGTAACAATAACATATCGTCCTCGAGGATCAGATATTATTTTTGATGCTAAGAAGGGAATTGTCTTTCTAATAATTATAGCTGCACCTCTGTTTTTTTTACAGGGAAATTAGAATTAATTATCTGTCCAATCCATTTAGATCGTAACCGTTTATGATCTTGATCTTTCAAGTGTTTCTTGTAAAAACCCGATATCCATTTCTAATTTTTTAAGATGGGTCAGTACATTTATTCGTTTAATAGGTCCATTGAGTCCTTTACAATTCCAGGAAATAATTTTGACCAAGTTTTTATGATTAGATGAGCCTAAAATATTGTTTTTAGCCATAACCGTTTAGTTCAGTTTTATTGGACAATCTCCAATAAAAATCAAAGTTATATTCAATTGTAGTGCAGGTAAAAACACAGAACAAACCAAAGTCCCTAAATACAACAAACCCTGCTCCCACCCTGAACTCCCCTGAACTAGTTACTCTGTCAGAACTACAGAGGAAGCGCGTATTCCCAAAACAAAGGTTATTTATCCACTCAGAGAGGTGTGTGAACATTTGACTTACCACTAAGCTCCTAAACAAAAAAAGAAAGTTAAACCAATTTCATTTTCCGACCTTTTTAACCATATTTTGGCCAGCACTTATGTTTAATGTAACCCAGGGTTCCCTAAATTTGAAACAAGTAAATGTAAGAAATATAAAAAATAATTAAATAAATAAAAATAACAATAATTGTGATAATTAAAAAAAAAAAAAAAAAAAAAAAAAAAAAAAAAATTATATATACATACATACATACATTTATAATAATAATAAATAAATAAATAAATAAATGATATAAGGATTCACATTCTTTGGGTACCTGGTTGAGAGTCCGTTACTCAGTTCGTGTAGGCCATAGAATTACCACACACAAGTGTCCAAATTAATGTTCTTACGTTTAATGCTCCTCTAATGATGATGATTTGTTGCTGTTAATAAACTTCTCCACTGCCTGTGGGTCGGTGAAAGACATTTTGGAGCCTTCGGCTGTAATCTCCAGCTTGGCCGGGAAAAACATTCTGTACTGGATTCCAGCGTCACGTAGTTTGGCTTTCACTTGATTAAAGGCTGCTCGTTGTCGTCCTACCTCTGGGCTCATATCGGGGAAGATATGAACCTGTGCTCCCTCGAAGGACAGCTTGCCTTTGGACCGGGACAACAACATGATCTTTTCTTTATCCGAGTAATAGTGAAGGCGGGCGATTATGGGTCGGGGCCGTTCACCCTTACGTGGTTTTGGGGCAAGACTTCTGTGGGCACGATCTATAAGGATGGGTCCGTCAAAGTTTTCTTCACCAAGCACTTTAGATAGAAACTTGGCCACAAACGCGGTTGGTGTGTTATTTTCGGACCCCTCTGGGATGTTTAGTATCCTGATGTTTTGGCGGCGGCTCCTGTTCTCCAAATTGATGCATTTTTCTTGAAGTTTCTTATGTTCAGCAGCAAGAGATTGGCAAGAATTCTCTAGAGCCATGAGCCTGTCAGAAGTGTCGCTGAGGGACTGCTCCATGCCCTTCTGTATGTTAGCTGCTTCTGCCTGCATTGAAAACAGTCTCTCAACTTTTTCCGTTAGCTCGTCACGAATAGTTTTCATGTCCGCTTTGGTTGTCTCCTGCAAGGATGAGATCTCGCCGCGTATTTCTTTGCCAAGGCCCTCTATTTCTGTTTTAAGAAACGATCGCATGGTGTCTCCGTACGAGTTGAATTCTGATCTCAGTTCAGCGCGCAAACTGCCTATTGAGATTGGGCCTTCTTCTGTTAGCCCCGCGGCTCCACTAGCTTTAGCACCTTCACTTTTTTCTGCGGTGGCGGCGTGAGACTCAACTTCCAGAGTTGTCTGCGTGTATTGTCTGCCCTTCAAGACATTTTAATATCACGGGCGTTGTGGTTCAGTTTGTATGAAATTAGCTGGACTGGAAAATAAAATATAATACAATTTACAGAGCTGGTCTCTTGCTCTGCTCACGCCCTGCGACCGGAAGCGGAAGTCTAAGACTTTGAACAAGAACGTACCACAGAGGAGTCTTCTGGCCAAATTGTAAGTAATTTAAAATGCTTATAATTTAGGCCAGACTCCACTTATTTATTATTCTCAGGTTAGGTAAAGTAATAAAGTTAAAAGGTGTTAAGATCAAAATACACACCGCAAAACACAGATAAGAAAAAGTATAAAAATGTGACCCAGCTAAGAGAGATTCAGATGTGGAGCTGGCATCTCACTTTGTTTCTTGACGATAAAGTTAAATACTTCTGAGGCCTGGAACTTTGACTCTGCAAGTTTTATTTCGAGACCAGAACTGAAGGGACACAGAGACATCGAATTTGCCACAACAAGAACCGTGATGGGCCAGGCTCCACTCACATCACACTGAAGACATGTAAAAGGCTCTCCAGTGTGACTTCTTATGTGAATCCAGTCTTGCATTGCTTAAGCATGTCATTCCACAGTGAAGGCACATGTGAAGCTCCTCTCAGGTGCGTTATTTCATGTTTCCTAAGGCATTTACTGTCTGTGAAGCTCTTTCCACACTGATTAACTGAACGGCTTCTCTACTGTGTGAAATCTCATGTGAACCTGTAGATTTCCTTTTCGTGGGAAGCTCTTCCCACACACGTTGCAGGTGTAAGGCTTCTCTCCAGCGTGAACTCTCATGTGGACTTCAAGGTTTTGTTTTTGTCTGAAAGTATTTCCACACTGTTGGCAGGTGTGAGGCTTCTCTTCAGTGTGAACTCTCATGTGGACATTGAAGTTTTCTTTTCGGCTAAAGTTCTTTCCACATTGTTGGCAGGTGAATGGGTTTTCTCCAGTGTGAATTCTCATGTGGACATTAAGGCTTGATTTGTAAGTAAAACTGGTTCCACATTGTTGGCAGGTGTAAGGCTTCTCTCCAGTGTGAACTCTCATGTGGATTTCAAGGTTTTGTTTTTGACTGAAACTCTTTCCACACTGCTGGCAGGTGTAAGGCTTCTCTCCAGTGTGAACTCTCATGTGGACTTCAAGGTTTCGTTTTTGTCTGAAAGCATTTCCACAATGTTGGCAAGTGTAAGGCTTCTCTCCAGTGTGACTTCTCATGTGAACATTAAGGCTTGCTTTTTGAGTGAAACCGTTTCCACACTGTTGGCAGGTGAATTGGTATTCTCCAGAGTGAATTCTCATGTGGACTTCAAGGTTTCGTTTTCGACTGAAACTCTGTCCACACTGTTGACAGGTGTAAGGTTTCTCTCCAGTGTGAATTCTCATGTGGACTTCAAGGTTTGCTTTTCGGGCGAAACATTTTCCACACTGTTGGCAGGTAAAGTCTCTAATAGTTTTTGTATTCAGACGTCTCTTTTGTGAGGAAACCTTCCTTCTCATAGAGCAATTAAAAGATTTTTCTCCAGTTCTGAAATCATGATCGTTCTTATAATGATTTTTCACTTCAAATTCCTTCAGTTCTTGACTCTCCTCTTTCAGCTGCATTAGGTCTAAAGTAAAACAGAAACAAATACAAGTTAACCCTAGTTTACTGGCACAAAGCAACACATCTAAACCAACCAAGTACCTATTTACACCTTGTATTAAGGTGCATTTTTAGTCAATCAGATCAAAAGTAAGAGGGAGACATTCGGGTTTACACAGACAGAAGCCTAATTATAACCCCTTTTGTGGCCTTTCCAATATTATGAAAAAAAAAACATTGTAATATAAAGATAGATTTTTAAGGAAATGGTTAAGATATGGACTTTATTTTTTAGATAACATTTGTTTTTTTATTTTTTAAGTTGTTTTGTTAGTGATGTGCTGAGTCAAAAAATAAGTAGATCTATCTGTTTCTATTAAAAAAATATGTTTACCTTGTAGGCAAAATTGCATAAATTCGATTTAAAACAATTAAAATGTTCCGGTTCGTAATGAAACGTTGGTTCCCTGACTATAACAGGAACAAGCATTATGTCAGCTACTGATGCTTGTGGGGAAAAATCTGTTTTTATCTTAATACTGAAGCCTCATTGGTTAATGTCTGTGCACCTGCACAGACAAATGGCATTTCAGCCTGACAAAACAGGCATGGCCGACTGCCTATTCAGAAAGAGCTTTATTGCCAGGTATGTTTACACATACTAGGAATTTGTTTTAGTGACAGAAGCTCCACAGTGCAACAGAATGACAGCGACAAGACAAGACATTGATAATAAAAATAATAAAAGAATATACAAATTTACAAAATAGACAAAGTGCAAAAAAAGCAAATAACAATATATAATATAGACAATTTGTCTGTACAGTTATGATGTGTGCAAATTTGAAATGTAAATAAGTGTTTTAAGTAAATAATGTATAATAGTTTTGTGTGTTCCGTGTTTGTCAAGTGTTCATGAGATGGATTGCCTGAGGGAAGAAACTGTTCCTGTGTCTGGTCGTCCTGGTGCTCAGGGCTCTGTAGTGTCATCCAGATGGCAACAGTTCCTTTTTCTCACTCTGGATAAGTACAGTTCTTGGAGAGTGGGGAGGGTTGTACCAATGATTCGCTCAGCAGACAGGACTACCCTCTGTAGTCTTCTGAGGTCAGATTTGTTAGCCGAGCTGAACCAGACAGTAATTGAAGTGCAAAGGATGGATTCGATGATGGCAGAGTAGAACTGTTTCAGCAGCTCCTGTGGTAGGTTGAACTTCCTCAGCTGGCGAAGGAAGTACAGCCTCTGCTGAGCCTTTTTCACAATGGACTCGATGTGGTTGTCCCACTTCAGGTCCTGTGAGATGGTGGTGCCCAGGAACTTGAATGACTCCACTGCAGTCACAGTTGGTGTTCATGATGGTGAGTGGGGGGAGAGCAGGGGGGTTTCTCCTTAAGTCCACAATCATCTCCACTGTCTTAAGTGTGTTGAGCTCCAGGTTGTTAAGACTGCAACAGACAGCCAGCTGTTTGACCTCCAGTCTGTAAGCAGACTCGTCACCGTCCTGGATGAAGCCGATCAGTGTGGTGTCATCCACAAACTTTAGGAGCTTGACAGAAGGGTCTTTAGAGGTGCAGTCGTTGGTGTAGAGCAGGGGTCATCAACTATATTTGTCCAAGGGCCAGAATTTTTCACTGCAGACACTGTAAGGGCCAGATACTCGTAATATAAAATAAAATTCGAATTGTATCCTAATATGTTATTATTTGATATACTAATTCTAATTCCAAATTTATGTTATTTTTTACATATTACCTGTACTGCAGCAAGCCACCAGGGGGCGATAGCGATATTTTAGGCTTCATATTCGTGAGGCTGTCAAGCTGTCCATCACTGTCACGCAATTGTGCGCAAATCCCAAGCAAGGAAAATTTCAACATTTGTGAAAAAATGAGCATGTGAAACAATAAAAGATGTTCAATGAGAGAACGCGTTTATCGTCATTCTTGAATGAAGGCAGGCTATGGCACAAGCTACTTTTCAGAAGGCTTTTCTTTCGTTAGATTTAAAAATAAAAAACGGTTCTCATTCCCCCTTGAATAAGGTCGGCGACACACTGGCTGCGTGAGCGTCTCAGCTGCGTGGCGTGTCCGTTTTTATTTCGGCTCCCATATTTAACAGGTTGGAGTTTGCACACTGAGACACGCGTCTCAGGTTTTCCCAGTCCCAGATTGAGCCACGCAGAAAACGCGTACATGTTAGAAATAGAACCGACGCGTGTTCCAGCCCTATGGTTCCAGCAACGGGAGTGTTCTCTGGCTAGAGCGCAGAACAGCGGAGTTTGTATGGACCGAAGTGCATGGACCCTGCCCGCGTGAGGTGCGCCGCTTCCCGCTCGCGCTGCTCTGACTGTAATTTACTAAAAGTTTATTAATTCTGAATGTGTCGCGTCTCGTGTGTCCATCTATATTGCACCAAATGCGACACTGCACTCCCTTGTGAAGTCGACTGGATGAACGGTTCTCGAAATAATAAAAATGCAAACGGACATACAGACACAGATTCCTGCCTTTATTAGAGAGAAAAATATGTTCAGCCCCTCTCTCCGAAGCTTCGAATAGACGATGTTCATCAAAAAATGGTATTCAGACCAGCCCTAAACTTTTTCCTCTTACAAGGCTATTCCTGATTTCAGTATTATTCTGGGGGCCGGATGGAAGTCTCTGGCGGGCCGGATTAGGCCCGCGGGCCGCCAGTTGACGTTGCATGGTGTAGAGGGAGAAGAGCACACAGCCCTAAGGGGCTTTCCACAACCTTCAGAGCCACGCTGATTTCCATTGCATTTCCATTCCAGCATTGACACGTGTGCAAGCATAGTTGCAGAGCAAGTTAACCAATACTCGTTCCTGTTATCCCTGCAGGGCACTACAAGCCCAAGCCAGCTCTATTGCGTCCACTATTCAAATAAGAGAATCCCTGCTTTGTAACTAGCAGACCCTTTGAATGGCCTCCAGAGGACACAAATAACTGTTCTGACTGCCAGAACTGGCTAGATGCCCTAAGGGGCCTTATGACTTGTGCTCTGAAGGCTGTGGAAAGCATCTTAGGCACAAAAAAAACCCTTCATTGTCTAAAGAGGACTTTACTGTCATTAGGCCCAAACTCTAGGAAAGATGCATCAATTGAAAGAGCCAATTTGCTTGTCCAATGCCAAAGCTGACAGAAGGGCAGTATTTAGCTAAAGAGGCCATAGGTCGGTCTTCGTGTAGGGGCTCTATTCAGACTGGAAATTTTGTTTTAATTAATGTTAAACTGGTTGGAAATTGATGTTGATGTGGTTTTAAAGGTGCCCTAGAATTGAAAATTGAATTTACCTTGGCATAGTTAAATAATTATAGTTCTGTGTATGGAAATGACATACAGTGAGCCTCAAACACCATTGTTTCCTCCTTATATAAATTTTATTTGTGCAAAAGACCTCTGAAGAACAGGCGAATCTCAACATAACATAGACTGTTACGTAACAGTCGGGATCATTAATATGCACGCCCCAACTTTTGGATATGCCAGCTCATGTTCAAGGCATTAGACAAGCCAGTATTAACATCTGGAGCTGCACAGTTGAATCATCAGACTTTATGCAGGTATTGTGAAGCAAGCAAGGACAATAGCGAAAAATGGCAGATGGAGCAATAACTGACATGATCTATGATATCATGATTTTAGTGATATTTGTAAACTGTCTTTCTAAACGTTTCTGTCACGGTCTGGTGTTGCAGAGACGAGGCGTTCACGGATTTCCACAGCAAATAGATATTTATTGACAAAGCAGAGAGGAACAACATCCAGACACATCTAACATAACATTTAGACGGACGAGGAGTGAAGGGAGTGATGATAATAGAGTCCAGGTGCAGGTGATGAGTGGTGATGAGGAGCTGACGAGGGAAGTGAGTGCAGGTGAAGAAACAGGAGGATCATGGGAAATGGAGTCCAGGGGAACAAGGGATCTGTAACAGTACCTCCCCCTCCCGGTAGGCGCGTCCTCGCGCCGTAGATGGAACTACCGGGAGGGGGGTGGGCGCCCTGGAGACCTCAAGCCGGAGCAGGGGGAGGAGCAGACTGGAGTGGAGGTCTCCAGGGCAGGTCCAAGAACCATGGCGGGTCAGAGGACGAAGGCGGCCGTGGCGGGTCAGGAGCCGTGGGCGGCCGTGGCGGGTCAGGAGCCGTGGGCGGCCGTGGCGGGTCAGGAGCCGTGGGCGGCCGTGGCGGGTCAGGAGCCGTGGGCGGCCGTGGCGGGTCAGGAGCCGTGGGCGGCCGTGGCGGGTCAGGAGCCGAGGGCGGCCGTGGCGGGTCAGGAGCCGAGGGCGGCCGTGGCGGGTCAGGAGCCGAGGGCGGCCGTGGCGGGTCAGGAGCCGAGGGCGGCCGTGGCGGGTCAGGAGCCGAGGGCGGCCGTGGCGGGTCAGGAGCCGAGGGCGGCCGTGGAGGGTCAGGGGCCGGAGGCGGCCGTGGAGGGTCAGGGGCCGAAGCCTTAGAGCCGTTGAGCCCAGGCGGCGCTGAAGGACCGGCGGGAGATGGCGAAACCGACGGCTCCGCCGACCGAAGCGCAGCCATGGCTCCAGAAGGCCGCAGTTGAAGACAGACGACATACAACAAAGTGAACACCAGGGGGAGTGAGGAAGCCAATTGGAACGGAGGGACGGAGCAGAGACGGAGGAGTGCAGTCCAGAAGTGAGGGCAGGCTGACAAGTGACCAAGGTGTGAACGGGGGCAGGATGGAGACTGGTGAGACTAGTGGGCTGATGGACCATGGTGGAGTCGAGGGAGGTTGGAGCCAGGGTGTAGGTAATCGCCCAGAGGTCCGAGGTGGAGATCTGGGCGAGGGGGCTAGAGGTGGAGGTGCAGTGTAATCACAAATGGGAGGAGGCGGGAGAGGGAGGCAGGGAGGGTAAACAGTCTTAGGGCTGGATATTACAAAATGAAAGTCCAAACTAGGAGCTGCTGGCTCGGCGGCGGCTGGAGCGGCTGGAGCGGCTGGCTCGGCGGCGGCTGGAGCTGAGGGCTCGGCGGCGGCTGGAGCTGAGGGCTCGGCGGTGGCTGAGACTGGAGATACTGGCTCGGCGGCTGAGACTGGAGATACTGGCTCGGCGGCTGAGACAGGAGATACAGGCTCGGCGGAGACTGGCGCTGCTTGCTCGGCGGAGGCTGGCGCTGCTGGCTCGGCGGAGGCTGGCGCTGCTGGCTCGGCGGCGGCTGGAGCGGCTGGCTCGGCGGCGGCTGGAGCTGAGGGCTCGGCGGCGGCTGGCTCGGCGGCAGCTGGAGCTGAGGGCTCGGCGGCGGCTGAGACTGGAGATACTGGCTCGGACTGAGACTGGAGAGTGCTCAGCAGCAGGCTTGGAGAGTGCTCAGCAGCAGGCTTGGAGAGGGCTAGAGCGGGCTCTGGAGAGACTGGAGCGGGCTCTGGAGAGACTGGAGCGGGCTCTGGAGAGACTGGAGCGGCTTGCTTCCTCCTCCTCCGCTTTCTGGACCCAGCAGAGGAGTGTGGGTCCAGCATGGGACAGGCAGGAAGTTCGCTGGAGGGGTATGCGGAGGAAGACGGAGACTGTCCGACTGGCCCGGCCAACCATGTTTCTGGATGGACTGGAGACAAACACTCATCGTGAACCTTGTCTACGAGGAATTTGGAGCCATTTAAACACAAAATTAAATTGATAGTTTCGCTTAAGGAGAAACGATAATCAGGTTCATCTAAACGGATAGTGTCGTCATCCAGTCCATCCAGAAACAGGGAGATCAAACATGCTTCAGGCCAGTCAGACAAAAAGGCAAGCTCAATGAACTCCTCCACATACCTCTCCAGCGAACGACCCACCTGTAGGAGCCAGATGAGTCGATCGCCAGCAGTTAGAGGTGTAGGAGGAGCAGGAGCCAGGAAGCTGGTAAAAGTCTCCATTCTCTTGTGGAAATCCAGTCTGTATTGGTCTGTCCTTCTGTCACGGTCTGGTGTTGCAGAGACGAGGCGTTCACGGATTTCCACAGCAAATAGATATTTATTGACATAAAGCAGAGAGGAACAACATCCAGACACATCTAACATAACATTTAGACGGACGAGGAGTGAAGGGAGTGAGTGCAATATAAAGGGAGTGATGATAATAGAGTCCAGGTGCAGGTGATGAGTGGTGATGAGGAGCTGACGAGGGAAGTGAGTGCAGGTGAAGAAACAGGAGGATCATGGGAAATGGAGTCCAGGGGAACAAGGGATCTGTAACAGTTTCGTTAACATGTTGCTAATGTACTGTTAAACGTGGATAAAGTTACCATTGTTTCTTACTGTATTCACGAAGACCAGAGACGTCATTATTTTCATTTTTAAACACTTGCAGTCTGTATAATTCATCAACACAACTTCATTCTTTATAAATCTCTCCAACAGTGTGTAATGTTAGCTTTAGCCCCGTTAGCCACACATAATATGCTACTATGAAACTCATTCAGAATCAAATGTAAACATCCAAATAAACACCATACTTACATGATCTGATATTCTGCATGACAAACACTTTGTAAAGAGCCATTTTGAGGGTTATATTAGCTGTGTGATCTATACCAAGTTTGGAGTCTATAAGTTTGTATTTTGAAGATTTGAATGTTTTTGTATAGGGTATGTCGATACCTGTGCAACATATCAGTATTACAAGAATCTTTAATAGTTTCTCCAAAACAACTTAACCAGTTAATGTGCAGATCCCCTGCTAGAAACACGAAGGATTGTAAAACTTTCCTGTCAGGAGCTCATGTATCAATGGTCGACTGACCCAGAGGGGGAATATCCAATACCAGAGGCTAAAAGCCAGCGCACAGTTCTCCTCCTCCCGCTCTTGCTTCTTTGGACAGACTGACACCCTGTAGGGTGACCTCTTTAGGCCAAGGCCTAAGGACCTGCCAGGCCTGTAATCCTAAACCCGCAACCCCAGCCATGTGCTCCTCCAGAAGAGTGAAAGAACTCTTTCTTACTACAAGATTCAAACTAACCACGCAAGTTTGTTATTGCTACTTCAGTATAGGGGTGTCCTCGACTATGGATTTACATAGTCAAATCTGATTCGAATCAGACTGCCTATATTCGACTGATAGTTGAATCATATATGTTGGAGGGGGGGAAGCTTGAAAAACAGCAGTCCACTAGAAAGTGCGCACAGACTTTGAAAGGTTCACGCGCTGAACTGTGCACGATGTAAGACTGATGCCAGAGTGCCTGGACCAAAAGGGCTACTATTTGAGAAAACAAAGAAAATTACCATTTGAACTCTCTCTTGCAAAATAGCATCCCCACCCGAGACGCAATCACACTGAGTCAATCACACCTCAGCATCTGCCTTAATCTACATTTCACTCCCTTCACCCTCTCCCCCCCATCTCTTCTCTCTACATACAGAGATGACCTAGAATTCACCCAAAATCTATCTGGTTTAATGTGAACAATCAAAGAATGCTATACAATGTTTGGTATCGTTTGAAATGTCTCAGTGCAACTGGTACAACGGTCTCGTCTACATAAAAGTAAACCAAAGGTATTAAAGGTTTTAAGAGTTTTAGAGATACTTTGGTTGCAACTAGGCATGTGACGGTATCAAATTTTCATGTTGCGATTAATTGATGAAGCTTTTATCACGGTATACGGTATTATCACGATATTAAAATAAGTTGCAAAACAATTTTTGTCATAGTTTAACAGGTTTAAGAACAATTTTTGTAATAAAACAAAAACAACTCTGACTGAAATTTTCAAACAGATTAAAATGCAAAAGAATTAGGCTATAAAGAACAACAGATAACACTTTACTCTATTTAATGCATTAACTAAGATTGAGCAATAGCTACATTTGTTACAGAAAGTGTTATTTTTTGTTAATGTTAGTTACTGATCATTGTTAGTTTTATCTCAGGTCCATTAAATAAGTTATTTTGATTTTATTAATGTTATTAAATAGTAACTAAGAAATTAACATTAATTAATAATAATTAATACTTTATAAGTATTTTTATTGTCAGTTTAGTGATAATGAATTAACATGTTAACTAATGAAGCTGTATGTTTTCAAAGTTTTACTGAACAATAACAAATAATCAGAACATTTCTAATCATTAGGGCATGTTGTAGTCCAGATTAAAATATAAAAATGTTTAGGTTTGAAAATAAATATCCTTTTAAGTCTTTTTTAAGTATTCAGTATTTGGTGCTGTGATGAACAACACATAAATGGCTGTTTGAAGCATTTTAAAAACTTCACTAGCGCAGTTACTTTGTTTGCACGGTTTCCGTGGTAACCGCTGCACGCTGCTGTTCCATCAGCGCCCTCTGCTGTCAGAGAGTGAACGCGCACTTTCATTCAGCGCGTCTCCTTCACTCGTTCCGCCCTGTGCCACATGCACGTTGGGATTGTTTACATCTGAGCGCCTGTCCTTTTGACGCAGAATACAGCGGTGTTGTGCATCTTAAACGATTGATGGGTAAAGTATTCTTAATTGCCTTATAAAAAAATTAATAATTGGTAATTAATTATTATTTACGGTATTCTGAAGTGCCCACGATTACAATATCGTGCATATTCATTATCGCGATTTATCGCATTACCGAATAACGGCACAAGTCTAGTTGCAACCATGGGTGTGTCCCTTTCCCAAGGTTTTGATCCAAATTACCTCCTGTTCCACAGCAAGGTGCAAACCCCTGAGGTCTGTGACCCTAGTCAATGCAAATTTTGATTGTTAGTTCGTACCCCACATTGGGGGATGTTTTGTCTTGGTCTGAGTATTTAAAGAAATGTTGCAAAATGCTCAACGCGCCTCTGTATTCAGATGGAGCCCATATTGCTGAGTGTCTGGACACTTAGCAATGTGCATGTCAGGTATGCATCTTACTCTATTTCTGAGCATTTGATATTTTGTATTAATCATCTTTGAATTGATTATGTAATTGGCATGATACATTTACCTGACTAATAAATTGTCACATTTGACTTTATTCTGATTTACTCTGAAATTATTGACTTTAGTAGATTCCGATGTATCCATTGTTACTGCAAATCTGCGTCAGGTTAGTAACGGACTAAAGTCCAGTTGAGTGGAGCATAGGGCACACTAACTGTGATTTTAGAGCTCCGACTAACACTTGGCACTAGTTCAAGTGTACTTAAGACTGTAAAGGCTAAAAAGGGAATTTCCATTTAGGCAACAAATTTTGATCGATCAACCTAAATAGGGTGAGCCTTACCTCTGTTTATTGTAACGTTACTCTAGCTAAGTGTACATGGTAAAACCATGGCATAACCAAACCAAAGCTATTATAAGAGAAGTAATATTGGTCGACTTCCCTGTAAATAGTGGTTATGACCTCTGACTAGAGGTAGTGTTACTTTAATTCAAGTGTATACAGATCTAAGGGGACTACACAAATACTTTTAGACAGAGCAAGCATGAAAGCGGCCTTCTAAATAGTATAGTCAATTACCTCTGTCTAGTGACCAAGACTGGCGAGTTTGTGATCGTGGGCCCGCATATTAATGAATGGCCAGTGCGAGAACCCTGTGCGACACTGAGAACCGAATGAACAAGTACAATAAGAGTAAAGAGTTAAATAGAATATTCAAATGTAAAGCTAAATTATTATACAAATGACCAATAATCAATTGACATTTTAAACTAAATTCGAGGTCATAATAACATGGAGTCAGATAAAAGATTATTTGGAATTAAACTACTTTGCCACGCTGAAAAGACGGAACGCGCAAGAAACCTTCCCCGCCCGGTGGGAAACCGCCATTGGGCCGATTGGGCGGGCCTTACAACGAGACGGAGCAGGACAAGGAAAATGAAGCCTATACCTGCGGCTTAAGACAAGACAACTTTTATTTTCTTTCACACACAAAACAGAGAAACAACTTTCTAATAAAGCGACCAAACTGCATGTCAAGTGATAGACGAAACTGACAATGATTTTATCTTTTTTAAACAAATTAAAAGCAATGTGGATAAACATTCACAGCCATGATGTACAGAACACTCTTAAAGATATGGAAGAAAATGAATAAAAACATTTTGGTGTAATAAACCTTAAATATATATATATACACTGCAGAAAGGCCACACTGCAGATAGATATACATTTCACATGTCGACAAATCAAATTAAATTGGCTAAATTGCCTGCGTGAGCAAGCTTTAACAGGGGAACATATATTCAAAACACAAACCACAAATAGTGAAATTAGATAACCCAGAGTGATCAATAAATAAATTAAATAAATTATTAAAATAACGTGTATATTGGTAAAGCACCCTTTCAAACGCAAATCTCAAAAACAGACTTTGATGAAGGGACTTTATTTGATATGAGAGAACTCTGTACTGATTATCCTCATCTTTATGATTCATATATTAAACACTTTTCATGCAGTGTATGATAAAACTGCTTGTGAATGTAAGCAGTTCACACTTGTAGTTCGGTTCATTTGGTTCATTTGGTCCGGACCAAAGAAGAAAAAAAAAAAAACATTTAGTCCTGAGCAAAATAAGCAAGCTGACATTAAAGGGGTGGTTCAGTGGTTTTTTTTCTAGTGTTTTTGGGGCACAGTTTAACACTTCGTTTTTTGAAAACGCTGTATTTTTCATATATTTTACCTTTATTATACACCTCTGTTTCCAATATCATATGAACGACTCGTTTGACTTCCTGCTTCTATGAAGCCACTCCCCACAAATTACGCAATGTGCTTAGATTGGTTAGCAGGTTGGTAGCTGGCCCAGTGTATCGTGATTCGCTGAAGCGTCCGGAAACGCTACGCCCCTTACCATTCGTTGCTTCGGTGGAAATGTAAATAATGGTGTCTATATTGCTGTATCAAACTGAGCTGAATCAGACCCAGATGAAGAGGGTCAAGCAGAACCTCTGCAATCACGGCTTTTAAAGGACGTTTATGAATGGTATTTCATTTTGTATTTATGTCAAAGTGTTTAGATATGCTGTCACTGCTGTTTGTTAGCTTTCAATATACAGTTTTATCCTGATTAAAGCTTTACTGTAGCCGAATACATGACTGAGTAGTAGCATTTTTGTAAAGGTAGCGTTTAATTTATAGAATGAAGAACTGTTTGGCTATGAACATACAAGTTTGTTGGTGTTTGTTGAATTTAGCTAACTGACTAGTGAAGCAAAAATGAGTTGCTCTTTGTATATGTTCTTGATGCAACCAAAAAGTAGCAACAGAACTATACGTTTAAAAGACATGTACAAACAATAAAATGTACTTACAGTTTGAAGCCAATAAACAGCAGCTTCTGTTTTTAAAGTGGGAACTGCTTCATCTTTCAGTAAAAGCCTTTGTCCAAATCCAGCATTAAACTCGTGTGGATTCTGTTATCTTTTAGACGCGTCGCGCCGCTCGTGTCCGGTGTATACGACTCTTCCGCTTCCACATGCTGTGCCACATGGCCTCGCCCACTTTGTTGCGTGTTCCCAGGGGCGTGTTTTGCAGGGTTTATGATGTCACCAACTCGTTGTAGTCCAAACCAGCCGTTTTTGTAGGCATTAAACTGCCATAACTTTAAAAGACAATATCTCCGTTTGCATTGAACTTTCAGCGCTGTAACTTTGCACTGTTTATGCTCAAGCAGCAACATTACACACTAACTAAAGTTAAAAAAGTGAAATCGCATTGAACCACCCCTTTAAGTACAATGTATATTGTTTATTTTGAATATATACAAATGTCATTTATATATTTTAGTTTGTCAAGAGATTTAAAGCACTGTTTTTGGAGAGTGCGCATGTGCGTACGTGCTCTAGTACGTCAGAACAAGCATTTGATTTAATCTGGAAATAGAGCAAAATAACTGAGGAAAATGAGAATTAGTCCTCTAATGTCATGTCCGTAATTTAAATTAATCCGTTTGATTAATGCTATAAAGAACTTATTACTCCACCACCTGCGTGACGTCATTCACCAACGTGGTTGAACGACAAGTTTGCGACAATACGGTTTCGGGAAACAGTCGTGACTAGCTAGATGATTTGTTCAACGATGCATCACACTATGGTAGTGAAGCAGAAGTTACATCGTTGTTCGGGAAATGCACAAATCCAGATTGGCAATTTTATCACAGAACCAAAAGATACCGAATCTTAAGGCATAGGGATACATTCACAACCCGACTATGACAAGAAAAACCGACATGCGTTGAGGATTCTGTCCTTTTTAGGGTCTCGTCTTCCTGTTTTTGGTTTGTTTACATGTCTTTGGTCCGTGTTGCATTCATATATCATTCGAACCGCACCAGAGTTCGTTTGGAAGCGGACCAAGACCCATCTTTTCAGCTGTCTCGGTCCGCTTGTTTGGTGCGCACCAGGGTTCGGATGGCAGCGTTCACATATGTTCAAACGAACCGCACTAACAGAGCAATCGCACCAGGGTTCGTTTTAATCAAACCAAACAAGTGTGAACGCACCCTAAAAGGTCTGCAAAGTTTCAGTGTTCAAATGCACATAAACTGTCCACATAAGGCGACCTGCTCCATGTTAAATAAAACTGCTTTAATTAGGACACTCGTATGACATTCTTCAAATATATATTTTATATCAGTAGAGGTCGACATTTTAGGATCAAATAAAACTAACCTGTTTGTTGCTCATTATCTTCATGTTTCACGCTGAACACTTCTTCAATCTTTATTTCTTCACTCTCCTCTTTAATAAACGCCATCTTTATAATAGTGTGTCACGAGATCTCAGCTGCTTCTCCAGGAGTTTTCCTGTGTGTTTGAACAATTTGTCATGTTTAGGATGAGAATAATTAACACAGAGAATCCAAAATAACTTTAATATATTTAGTTACCACTTGTAGTACACTATGGGTTCAAATGCATTATAAGTGGTATCTAAATACATTTTTAAATACAGAGATAGTACATTAAAAGCACATTTTAGTTCATATTTCATGCTGTCTCAAAACAGCACAGTTGAGTACACTTAGATGTTCTTAAGATGATCTTAAGAAGTACTAAAGAAGAGCTTTTAGTATATTAAGTACAAAATTAGTGCACGAAAATAGAGCACTTTAAGTATATTGTACTTTTTTTCACCTGGGCTTCCAAGTTCAGTAGTCAGCGCACTGGTATAAATAACTCTCAAAATGGCTCTTTACAAAGTGTTCGTCATGGAGCATATCAGATCATGTAAGTATGGCATGTATTATATGGATGTTTACATTTGATTCTGAATGAGTTTGATAGTATGTGTGGCTAACGGGGTTAAAGCTAACATTACACACTGTTGGAGAGATTTATAAAGAATGAATTTGTGTTTATGAATTATACAGACTGCAAGTGTTTAAAAATGAAAATAGCGACATGACTCTGTGAATACAGTAAGAAACGATGGTAACTTTAACCACATTTAACAGTAGCCTACATTAGCAACATGACAAAAAATATACTAATTCCCTGATTTTCAATGTCTGGAAAAGACCTTTTAAAATTCCATTATATTCCAGAAATTCCACGACCTGTTGGAAATTTAAAACCAGAATTCAGGAGATCATAAACTAAACAAATGAGGTTAAATATTTCAAGAGGGTTACCAAAGGATATGTTTAGAATTAGGAGAAAATATCAATTAAATTGAAACAATTAAATCAACAAATCATTACTGAAAATAAATACAAATATATAATTGAATAAGTGCTATAAAAACAGTCTCGCTCCTGAAACTGCAGCCTCTGGTGTTGCTTTTCAAGAGATTCGAAAAACTGAGTGAATCATTTGACAAGTATTTGATTCAATTGACTCGTAGTTTCGAAAAGCTCCGTTTCTTCATCATAATTTACAGAATTCGTGTTAATGATGAACTGATGCACGATAAAGAGCTCGAAATGAGACGCAGCTTTTCTGTTACTGTGTGAACGCGCTTTACTCACAGAATTTTTACTCACTTTACTTGCTTTTAATAACCAATTCGCATTGCTTGTGAAACCAATAAAACTGTCTGAACGGATGATATCTATTAGAAAAATTTGATGCTTAAATCCACAAACCTTTCTTCAGCCGATTCACAACAGATACAGCATAGCGTGGCGCAGCCTTATGACGTCACAGCACCACACCAAAATAAAAGTCCTGGTCACAAACTGGTCCTGGTCATAGAAATTTAGGCTACATAAAAGACACATGTAAAGACGTGAAATATAAGTGAAAAACATGTTTAACCCTCTACCGCACACCTTATGATAGACCTATAGAAAAAAAAATATTTGACTCTTTTTCTTTTCTTAGAATGGCTTAATTTGAAGTGCTGTAAAAAAAAAAAAAAAAAAAAAAAAGGAAAAAAATATTATTTTAAGGTACTTTACTTATATTTTTCCTCAGAAATGTTGTTTGTATTGAATCAATTGGTGCTATTATAAGCTTTAGCAGTAATTATAAACACCTTATACTTATTTTCCAATATCTTGTGCTTTGATTTATTCCATTCTCTTTTGCTGAATAATACTTTATATTTGAATTTCATTACGTTTTTTCATGAACATTACTTAAATTGCAAATGTAGACAGTTAAAAACAAATATAATACTGTTCATCATGTATTATAAAACATTAACATAAAACCAAAAATATTGCAGTTCATGAAAATTCAACATTATGCAATCTTATGAGAGGAAGGTTATGAACATGAACCCCCCATAATCCTTGAAACTTTACCTTTTTTCTGTACGAAACTTCACAAAGCAGTTTTTTTCAGAGGTGAGGCACATGTACACATTACATTTGGTGCACTTCACCCTAACAATACACTTACAGCCACTTGCACCTGCCTTTTTAAGACACAATGGTAGGCCAGTGGTTGGTCTGGGCCAGTAGTACTGGCTGTGGTGGCAGTGGGCAAGCAGATCTCTGATGTTCATTTAATCCATAATACAAATGCCATGGCAGTCCTTAACATACGACTAATCAACATTATATCACTAGCATTAATGGTGTTATTGTTACAGCTTAGCAAACTGCAGCTGGCCTTTTCTAGCTAGCTAACCTATTATAATAATGTCATTCCATTATTGCGCAGTGTTGCCATATGCCAACACAGACATTTTACCGATTTACCAAAAAAAAATTTCATAAAAACTTTTTTGAGTGCTGAATATGTCCTCATAGCGTACCTGAGATGATGTAATCATTTTTTTTGTGAATGTGACATGGGAGGATCCTTGTTTGTTACTGTTTTAGTTTGCTTTCAGCAACTATCGACAAGAGACGGCAGTCTGTCAGGAATCGCGCCACAGAAAAATAAAATTGCATGTTATGTGCCTTAAAGGTGCAATATGTAATATTTTCACAGTAAAATATCCAAAAACCACTAGGCCAGTGTTATATATTTTGTTTACTTGAGTACTTACAATATCCCAAATGTTTCTAACTATTTGTAAATCATGAGAAAATTGCAATTTTATCCAAGGCTCCGGCACGTGTGAGGAGTCGCCTGTCAATGGCGTCATACCTGCGTTACCCTCGGTTTCCGGTTCTATTTTTTAGAAACCATGGAAACACCAAAGACGCTTTAATATATTACACGTTTTAATAGACATAATTATTTGTATTAACAGTAATACATAATTTTCTCCATCATACAATACATTTTAAAATTAATTGCATGCCATTTATCAACACAATCATCCAGCATTTAATATGATATTGTAAAATCGATCTATCTTACTGCAGTGTGTAACAGAGTCTCACAGCAGCCGCCGAGCGAACGCACAGAGTAACGTTATAACATCATTTTCAACACACTCAAATGTATCTAATATGATAAACTGTTGAACAGCAGTGCAACAGCAGTGCAAAATATGAAAAGACAATGCAGAAAAGCTGAGCGCATGTGGCGAAAGACAAAACTCGAAATCCATTATCACATCTATAAAGATATTCTTCATGCTTTCAATGTGGAACTAGGCAAAGCTAGACAGACCTTCTTCTCAAATATTATAAACAGAAACCTAAACAACACCCGCAATCTTTTTGCTACTGTAGAGAGACTAACAAACCCCCCAAGTCAGATCCCCAGTGAAATGCTCTCAGACAGCAAATGCTGTGAGTTTGCTTCCTTCTTCTCTGAGAAAATTAATAATATCAGAAAGGCGATCAGCACATCCTTGAGCTGCTCCGGGGTAAAACAGATCAGATTACAACCTCAGAAAGTAGCTATTATGTCTGTTTTCAAAGCAATTGATGGTAAAATTTTGGAAGAAACAGTACAGCACCTTAAAACATCAACCTGCGCTCTTGACTCACTTCCCACATCTTTTTTCAAAAGCGTGTTTAACTGTTTAGAAGCAGATCTCCTAGAAGTGGTAAACGCCTCACTTCTCTCTGGGACTTTTCCAAAATCCCTGAAAACTGCAGTTGTTAAGCCCCTCCTGAAAAAGAGCAATCTGGATAACACCATATTGAGCAACTACAGACCAATCTCAAATCTTCCTTTCATAGGGAAGATCATTGAAAAAGTTGTTTTCAATCAGCTGAACAAGTTCTTAAGCTTGAATGGATATTTTTGACAACTTTCAATCTGGTTTCCGACCACATCACAGCACAGAGACAGCACTCATAAAGATAATAAATGATATTCGCCTAAACACAGATTCAGGTAAATTATCAGTGCTGGTTCTTCTCAATCTCAGTGCTGCGTTTGACACTGTCGATCACAACATTCTTCTTGACAGGCTGGAAAACTGGGTTGGGCTTTCTGGGATGGTCCTTAAATGGTTCAGGTCATACTTAGAAGGGAGAGGTTATTATGTGAGTATCGGTGACCATAAGTCTGAGTGGACATCCATGACATGCGGAGTCCCTCAAGGTTCAATACTCGCACCCCTCCTGTTCAACCTATATATGCTGCCACTGAGCCAAATAATGAGAAAGAACCAAATTGCATATCACAGCTATGCAGATGACACCCAGATTTACCTAGCCCTATCACCTAACGACTACAGCCCCATTGACTCCCTGTGCCAATGCATTGATGAAATTAAAAATTGGATGTGCCTAAACTTCCTTCAGTTAAACAAAGACAAAACTGAAGTCATTGCATTTGGAAACAAAGATGAAGTTCTCAAAGTGAACACGTACCTTCACTCTAGGGGTCAAACAACTAAAAATCAAGTCAGGAATCTTGGTGTGATTTTGGAGTCAGACCTGAGTTTCAGTAGCCATGTAAAGACAGTAACTAAATCAGCATATTATCATCTCAAAAATATTGCAAGAATTAGATGCTTTGTCTCCAGTCAAGACTTAGAGAACCTTGTTCATGCTTTCATCACCAGCAGGGTGGGTTATTGTAATGGGCTCCTCACTGGTCTTCCCAAAAAGACCATAAGACAGCTGCAGCTCGTACAGAACGCTGCTGCCAGGATTCTGAGCAGAACCAGAAAATATGAACACATCACACCAGTCCTCAGGTCCTTGCACTGGCTTCCAGTTGCATTTAGAATTGATTTTAAAGTACTGTTGTTTATAAATCACTCAATGGCCTAGGACCTCAATACATTGCAGATATGCTCATAGAATATAAACCTAACAGATCACTCAGATCATCAGGATCAAGTCATTTAGAAATACCAAGGGTTCACTCAAAGCAAGGAGAGTCTGCTTTTAGCTGTTATGCCAGTCGCAGCTGGAACCAGCTTCCAGAACAGATCAGGTGTGCTCCAACAGTAGCCACATTCAAATCCAGACTCAAAACACATCTTTTTACCTATGCATTTGCTGATTGAGCACTGTGCTATGTCCGAACTGTTTGCATTTTATTTTATACGTATTATCTTTTTATTCTTTTAAATTCCTTTTCCTGTTTTTATTTCATTTTTAATGTATTTTATATCTTTTACGTATCATCTTGTTTTCTGACTTTTAATGCATTTTAAATATTGCTGTCTGGTTGAAAGAGCTGGGAGAATTAGGAAGAAAGCATTTGTGATTAGGTTAAAATTTGGTACAAACCATGGGGAAATTTGAGCTGTGGTGCATGGTTAAGATATCTCTGGATTACAGTCAGGACACTTTCCAAAGGGGGAAATTTCCAAAGGGGAAATTTGAACTGTGTTGCATAGATAAGATATCTCCGGAAGGGGGGATTAGGGCTGTGTGGTGCAGTTTGAGGTGTCTTGGCAAAAGGGGAGATTGAAACTTTGTGTATCAGTTTGAAGTGCCTTAACAGGTAGCAGTCCTGTCGTGTGAGGAAGATCCATTCAGATCTGCTCTGATGGATAGATCCGTTTAGATCCACTCTGATGGACAACAACAACAACAACAACAACAAAAAACTCCCTGAGACTTCCTAGCTCATCCATCCAGATAGCAAAATTCTCTGTTTTTACTGTTATTTCTATTCCTTAAGTTCTATTTTTATTATTCTTCTTTATGTAAAGCACTTTGAATTACCATTGTGTATGAAATGTGCTATACAAATAAAATTGCCTTGCCTTGCCTAAACAGAGCTGTGTTACCTCATACTCATGATCGGAAAAGCGCCAGCGACTGTGTCATAATAAAAGTCCCGCTGCTTGTGAGGCGTGTGTCTGTTGTGAATCATCCATGAACATGATTTGTTCCAGAGTCCAATCCCTATTCTTTTCCACCGGCTGTTGAGGTGGAGACCACATGTCCCAAGATTCCTCTCTAAAACTTGGCGTCATCAAGCTACGCCTTTATTTTGAACAGGCGACCTCTAGCGGCCAAAATTATTACATATTGTACCTTTAACCAAAGCACATCATTGGCTAAACTAAGGTCTTCTCTTACCACCAAAAAAATGAGGATGTTCTCTTCGAGAGACAGTGGAAGGAAATGAATGCAAAGAGTATGTTTCCATATGGCAACACCATGCGGTAGAGGATTAAATACATGCAATGATGTTAATATACAACAGAGACAGACTGTTGAATGACTGTTTAATGTACAAATTTATAATTAGTGTTTCAGTCCAAACTAACTGATGTAACTGATGAAAAACTGTAAATTAATTTACCTGTTTCCTCGTGATTTTAAGAGTGCGGCGGGAGAGCGGCACCCTTTTAATGAGACTGCATGTTATTAGAAATATATATATAATGGGCGTCGGAACCATTGTATTTTTTAAGACCAGTGATATTAGACCCACTCACTTTTACCGTTTATAATTCAGCATTTGTCTGTTCATTTTTCAGAGCGCGTCAATTACTTAAAGGATTAGTTCACTTTTAAATAAACTTTTCCTGATAATTTACTCACCCCCCATGTCATCCAGGATGTCCATGTCTTTCTTCAGTCGAAAAGAAATATGAAAACATTCCAGGATTATTCTCCATATAGTGGACTTGAATGAGCACCAAACAGTTGAAGGTCAAAATTAGTTTCACTGCAGCTTCAAATTTTTCTACATGATCCCAGATGAGGACTAATGGTCTTATCTAGAGAAACCGAAGTAAATGTTATGAAGTAAATGTACTTTGTTAAGTGTACATTATCTCGTTTATAACACACACAGGGTACAGTCATTTTAACAGGAATGTTACAGCAGTGTATATATAAACTCCAAATATTCCCATATAGGCTACATCACATCTGGTTGAGGACGAAAACAAAAATGAACGAAGTAAAACCCGACGCTGACAGTGCAGAAATTCTAACTTGGAAGCATAACTAATTTAACTTATAATTTAACTTATAATTTAAGATAATTTAAGAAAATCAGAAAGAGTAGATTTAAATGTGGGTACTTTAACTTGAGTACATTTCTAATGAAAAAGCTTTTACTTCGCTATGCTTGTCGGCACACATGTACACAATCACACATTCTACCTCAACCATACACACAAATGCAGACATAGATTGTTGTTCCTAGTACAGGCTCTCTGATGCCAAATTTTGTACTTTAGTAGGCACAGTTTTGTTAAAAAAAATACTTGAATTAAATATTATTTTGTACTGTACTAAACTGCATGGTCAATTTTTGGTTCTTTTTGTTTTGTTTAAAAACTTAAGAATTGAGATTCAGAAATATTTTGAATGTCATTTCACATATGCCTTAATGTTACTGCACTAAACGAGCACTGCCACTTTTTTTTCCTTTTTGTTTTGTATGGAAGATTTCTGATTTAAAATTCTGGAATATTTTGAATTTTATTAAACATGTGCCCAAGTGTTATATGTGGTGTGTTTCATACATATGTTAAAAAGGTGCCTTATGAAGCAGAAGGTGTTTGGCCATGTATCTAGTTAGAGCCTCCATTGCAGTGTTGCCAGTGGCAGTTTCCTGGTAGTGCACTGGCTGACTTTACTGTGGGCTCATTGTGTTTCTCCACCCAGACCATTGCTGTAACAGAAATCTGCTTCTTTTTTGGCAGAAATTGTGTAAGTCACAACAGGTAGCAATCATAGCTGGTGTGAATGAAGTGGTAGTCGCTCCTCTTAGGAAGCACCCTCCATCTTGAATTAAGGATACCAAAAGCCATTTCAATGCCCACTCGGATTGAGCTAAGGTACACACTGAATGACTCTTGTGCTGGGGTCAAATTAGGAGAGCTGATCAAGCTTTTCATTGGCCAATCTAGGAGGGGGTAGACAGGGTCACCAACAATTTGAAGCCTGACTTCTTCTCCTTCGATGTTCTTGAGACACTAAAAAGAGGACCAGAGAAAGGCAAAATTATTCTTCAGTTGTGTGTATGCTCTAAACCTGAATTAGTTTACTTAAAAAAAAAAAAAAAAAAAAAAAAAAAAAAAATGCAAGAATGTTGCTTACAAACTTTAGCTTTTGTAAAAAGTGAACATGTTAAAATATAACTTGAACTGTAAAGAAAAATGTTTCCATTTGTAATCATCCCTCAAAATCTTTAGTTAAAATAACCCAGACTCATTTGCTGGCATAAAATGTTTCTTTTCTACCCTTACATAATGAGCTAAAACTGTTTAACCTCTTATTGTGAGATATATGCAGAACATACAAAGGCCAGCCTTTTCTGTTGATGAAATCTTTATAACCATCAGATGATAGGAGGATAGGGATGTAGGTGCCGTCTATAAGACCCATTACTTGAGGGACAAAATGCACTTCCTCAAATCTCTGTGCAATTGTGGATGCCTCCTCTTCACCTGGCATCCGTATCAGATCTTGTTTCGGCCCGTTGCAGAAGAGATACACTGTCACAAGTCCCTCTGAAAAGGCTAGGGGTAAAAGGGGTGTAACAAAATAGTGGGGACAGGCTGAGAGAACTGCCATCTCCAAGTCCCAGGACTAGTACACAAGAAAGCTCAGCACACCAGTTTTAAGCAAATAAACCAAAGGTATTTTATTTAACAGAATGGTAGAAGATACTGAAGTTAATGCTTCAGGAGGGGAAAAGGCCAAAACAATAAACAAAAAGTTCCTCCTAACTAGGGTTTTAAGAAGACCTATCAAAAGAAATTGAAATAAAGTACAGAGACACTTCCCTGACTCCCTCTCTAACTCAAACACAGGAGAAAAAGTAATTTAAAAAATAAATGGCACCCACCTCCCTACAAACATTTTCCACTCAGGCAGTTACAACAATAGCTGAAACACTCTGCTTTTCACACTCTTAACAACTTTACCTTCACACTACCGGTAAAACAATCAAGGAACACTTTAGGTACACAACAGCACTGGGACTGGAAGATGGCAGTTGCAAGGATGGAACACCTCAGCCTCTCTCACTGGACTGCCAGTCTGCAGGTTCCTTTATACTCCAGCTAATGATCTCAAACAGGAGTCAGGTGGCACTCATTAGCCAATCAAGCAGAGAGAACAGGAGGAGCAAGAGAGAAAAGAACAGAGTAAACACAATGACAAGTTACATCATACAGATTAGAGTAACTTATGTCCCTATGGATGTAACAACACAACATTTTTTTACTGTGCTTGTTAACACCGAATTGCCACAACACGGTATTCCGCACAGCTTCCGAGTTTGTATAAAACAACCGCAACACGCATAATTAGGGAAATTGGACTTCTGATGATCTCTTCTTCTGGGGCCATAAATCCCTCTACCAGTCCACACAAATGTGTGAATGACCGGCGACTCATGCGAAAGTTTAGTTTCTATTCCAGGTCACTAAATTCCAGCAATACAACCCGCTCCCACCAGTCCTTACTCCGGACCTTCATCCACACGCTTCTGTTTTTCAGAGGAGAGAGAGGTAGAATTTAGAAGTTGTACAGCCGCCAAAAAGGTCAGCTTCCTGTGCCCGTCTTTTCCTCAGTCCTTCCGGCAGTAACAAATTCATGCTATTGCTTGATTAAGAGCAACACTTTACACAAAAATAGCATACATAAGAAGTAATGAACACCATGTTGACAGGAATAAAAGGCGGCAAACAGGACATGGGCTAATCAGCGCATGTCACAAGATATTCCGACTGAAAGCGCCGGTACATGTAAACACATATCGGATTAGATAGTGTCTCATGTAAACAGTCCATCAAATCTTTCAATTGGAATGATTTTAATCGGAGTGACAAAAAAAGTGTACATGTAAACATGGCTGGAGCCATAAAAGTACCTAGCAGGGGTTGTTCTGTAGACGGACTGGAGCCAAAAATTAGATTCTCTGAGGGTTTCTGGAATTATGTTTTTAAAGAATCATCTGAATGATTAATTTGTCTGGTTCGTCCACCGTTCCTACAATACATACTAGAGAAAAGCAGATTCCGTTCTGACAGAAAGGTGTCAGAATACACAGTGCATCTACCTAAACAGGATAATGCTCCTGTCACAAAGGAAAAATGGTTCAGGAATGGTTTGAGGAGCACAACAACGAGTTTGAGATGTTGACTTGGCCTCCAAATTCCCCAGATCTCAATCCAATCAAGCATCTGTGGGATGTGCTGAACAAACAAGTCCGATCCATGGAGGCTCCACCTCGCAACTTACAGGACTTAAAGGATCTGCTGCTAACATCTTGGTCCAGATACCACAGCACACCTTCAGGGGTCTAGAGGAGTCCATGCCACGACGGGTCAGGGCTGTTTTGGCAGCAAAATGGGGACCAACACAATATTAGGAAGGTGGTCATAATGTTATGCCTGGTTGGTGTAAAAGCTTTTTTAAATTACAGGGAATAAATCAGTGTGTTTAACAGTACATTGTTGTATCAAAATTGCAGTTATTTAGTTTGATCTGCATTTCAAGCCAAGTAAGAGGGCTTTCACATTGGATTCGTTTGCCACAGTCCAATCCCAGGCGTGATTGTTCCCGGTGTTCCCCCGCAGTGTTGGTCTGGTTTCACACTCAAATTGATTCTATCGAACCCTGGTGCGTTTGTGTTCATCTTACGTCATCACAGACGTGTGCGTTCAATAAACTGTTTTTTATTAATGTGGTGCTATTATGTGCAGCAGAGTAAACGACACTTGAGTTAACTGTATGTACGTCGCATGTAGACAGTTTTCCGCTGCTTGCAAGCAGCCTATTTTGAGGAGACAGCTGATTTCCATTCATTTGCCGCTCTGATTGCACTCGCAAAACACGAATACACTGCAGGCTCACTCCTACTCGAATCCAAGATAAATCATCAACACTATCATCTCTTATGTGTGTTTTATTTCACTAAATAAATTACAATCTGCAAAAACACATGCAGAGGTTACTGTACTTCCTGAACAAGCACGCACCCGAGTAAGTTGCTTTTGCATTCATGAGAACCGCGGCACAGTTTGAGTGCAACCGAACTCAGACCACCTCCTTCGTGTAGTCTCGGGTTCATAATTCATAATAATCGGAATAATTCATAATAATAATGAATAATTCATAATTCGGGGGGCCGCTAAGCCCCCCGATGGAGCTCCGCCTAGATCATTCATGGTCAAGTTTGCAAGTTACCGTACAAAGGAGGATGTAATTAAACATGCATGGCAAGCGAAAGGGTTTGAATTCCAAGGAAAAAGGGTTCACTTAGACAACGATTACGCCCCAGAGGTACAGAGGAAACAAAGAGAATACGCAGCAGCAAAGGCGGCGTTACGAGAGAATAACATCCGATTCCAGACGCCCTTCCCGGCCAAGTTGAGAGTACACTACAGCGGCGGGACAATGACTTACAACTCGGCACAGGAGGCAACGGAGGATATGGTGAAGAGGGGGTTGCAGGTGAATTTAATTAAAAATCCCGTCTCCATCCTGGAAAGAGTAAAACAGCAGACTTGGCGAACAAGCGGCGAAAAGGGGAGAAAAGACGCTATGCAGAAACGAGGCTTTAAAGAGAGACTTCAGGCATTCCAACACAGGGACAACTCTGTATGAGCGCCTTTTGCCATATTGATGACGTTCGTATAAGAAATTTACTAAATTTACGTTACATACGTCCTGGTTATGGTACTCTGATTCAAAGTTCAAAGTTCAAAAAAAAAAAAAAAAAAAAACATGGGCATGTTATTGCATTAGTAGTCGGGGGAAATATTTGCACCAGACAATATTGATCCCACAGACTTTCATTATTGCCAACAGGCAGAAGAGGACGACCATCCACAAGGAGACGGAGCGTTCTATCCCCTACCCATGGCCAATAGTAGGGCCTATTACCTGGAAGCCACTGTGTTCTATTTTTGTTCTTTTTATATATTTTTGTTAGTTAGTAGTTCAGTTGTTGTTCTTACGGGTGTGCGGCTTGTGATGTTAAGTATACAGGAGGATATTATACACAAGAGAATTTATGCAGAGTATTAAACCGATTAAAGCTATGACTTTTAATGTAAATGGCTTGGGCAACCCCATTAAAAGAAGCAAAATCATGACTAAATTGAAAAAAGAGGAAATAGAAGTAGCTCTACTTCAAGAAACCCACTTGTCACAATCTGAACATGATAAACTTAAGAAATGGAGATTTAAGCAATTCTCATCTTCATGCTCTCAATGTTCTAAAAGAGGGGTGGTAACATTAATATCTAATAAGCTACATTTTGAGTGTATACAAGAAATAAGAGATCGAGAGGGTAGATTTGTTTAGATTAAAGGATTTCTACAGGGAACCATGGTTACGATTATTAATGTGTATGCCCCACCCGTTTCGGAGTGGAAATTTTACAAACATATCTTTGAATTGATTACGGTGGAGGCAGAAGGCACTTTGATCCTGGGGGGAGATTTGAACATTAGACTTAATCCCTCCTTAGATTCATCTAATCCTTGCATATTTAGGCAAAATAGAACAACAAAAAAAGTGAAGTTAATGATGAAAGAATTGGGGCTTCAGGATGTTTGGAGAGAAGTGAATCCGTCAAAAAGGGACTTTACTTTTTTCTCTCACCCACATTCTTGCTATTCCAGACTTGATTATTTTTTTATGTTTCAGAAAGATTTTCATAGAGCGTTAAATTGTAAAATAATGGACTTGTCGGATCATACCCCAGTATATTTGGAAACAATTCTAAGTGAAGAAAAAAGAGACACCTCTTGGAGGCTGAATACAAGTATTTTACATCCTATGAGGGAACAAATTAGAGAGGATATAAAAAATTATATGGATGAAAATGATAATGGGGAAGTTTCTCCTATAATTCTGTGGGATGCGCTAAAATCGGTTTTAAGGGGGAAGATTATTGGATATAGCGCTAATTTGAAAAAGAAAAGGAATGAACATTTAAAGAGACTACAGGCTCAGTTGAAGGTGCTGGAAGATAGACACAAAATTACTTTGAATACAAACTTGAAAATAGAAATGAATAAAAAAAAAGAATGAAATTAATCAAATTCTGTCAAGTGAAATAAAGAAAAAAATTACATTTTTAAGGCAGAGTTACTACGAAGCTGGAGGCAAAGCATCCAGACTATTGGCTTATAAATTAAAGAAACAAGAATTAGAAAATACAGTGTTAAAATTCCGTGTTAGCTAAAGATGGAAGGGATAGTTTGGAGTGTGGAAGCTATCGCCCTATTAGTGTGCTTAATCTAGATTATAAAATATTTACACATATTATTTCTAAAAGACTTGAAAATATTCTCCCTCAGATAGTAAGCTTAGATCAAACCGGTTTTATTAAACAGCGACAGACACAGGTTAATATTTGTCGAACATTGCATATAATTGATCATGTAGTTAAAAAAAGGCAGAAAAGGCATTTGATTGGGTTAATTGGACATTCTTGTACAAGGTATTAGAAAAATTCGGATTCCACCAATCATTCATAGAAATAATTCAAGCCCTATATAAATCTTCAAAAGCAAGAATTAAAGTCAATGGAGCTCTCTCAAAACCATTTGAATTAGAAAGAGGAGCGAGGCAGGGGTGTTCAATAAGTCAGTTATGCTTCGCTATTTTTATTGAGGCTTTAAGCCAAGGAGTTATTCAGAACAGTAATATCACAGGAGTAAAGATGTTTGGTCAAGAACATAAAATCTCGCTCTTCGCAGATGACGTTTTAATTTACCTGACAAATCCAGATTCCTCTTTATTTAACCTATTATCTTATTTGGATTCATTTAGCGCTGTTTCTGGATACAAAATCAATATTCCTAAAACTCAGATACTTTGTTTTAATTACAAGCCCAGTCAGATAGTATCCTCTAAATTTCAGTTAAATTGGGATTTGGATTATATAAAATATCTAGGGGTTAATATACCAAAAGATTTATCAAAACTTTATGATGTAAACCTGAAGCCCCTATGCCAGAAAATAAATAAGGATATTAGGAGATGGGATTTACTTCCAATTATGAACTTTGAATCACGCATTGATACGGTTAAAATGAATATTTTGCCAAGGCTGCTATATTTGTTTCAAACACTTCCAATCGCTATTACCGACAAGCAGTTCAAAGACTGGGACAAACGAATCTCAAAATTTGTTTGGCAGGGTAAACAGTCCAGGTTAAAACTTCAAACCCTTCAATTAGCAAAGGATAAGGGGGGTCTGTCTCTGCCCTGTTTTAAAGACTATTACACATCAGCCCAGTTGAGGATCCTGATATGTTGGTGCAACATAGATTACCATGCTAGATGGAAAGAAATAGAATTAAACATGTCTAGTGATCGTCCAATTCAATCTATACTTGGAGACAAAAAATTACCCTTAAAACTTTGGTTAAGATTTATAAATAAAAACAACTGGCAAGAAGAGATTAAAGTATTGAGATGGGTGGCTCATGATCCTGATTTTTTACCCAATAAATTAGATGGAACATATAAAGGCTGGCCTGGGCTAGGCATAACGTCCTATAGTGTATTTTTCAGTAAATGGTCTATAAGAGACTTTCAGTCAATCAAGAGACAATATCAGCTAGATAACAATGACTTTTTTAGATTTTTGCAAGCCCGTCATCACATACAAGGTTTCATGACGAGAGAAAAATGTCTTTGATTTACCTATTCTTAAGATTTTCATTAAGGCTTATGAATCTGAGCCTGGTCTAAAATTGATTTCGAGGATTTACAAGGACCTCCAAGAGGTTAAAAATAAAAATACGGTTAGTATTAAACAAAAATGAGAAAGGGATTCAAATCTCTCAATATCTGATGACATTTGGTTAAAACACTGTGAATTTCAATGGAAAATCACCAGTTCACATTCATGGAGGTGTTTTGGATGGAAGAGCCTGTGCAGATATTTTATTACTCCCGCACAAAGCTCTCATTACATGGGCACCTCAAGTTGTTGGAGAAACTGCGGGGTCCAGGGGATGAGCCATTTTCACTTGTTTTGGTCATGCCCACTGTTAAAGAATTTCTGGACTACAATCCAGGCTGAGTTGTGCTCAATCTTCAAAATGCAAATGACAGTTAATTGGGACAAACTATTATTTGGCTTTTTGTACACCGTAGACAAAAATAAAGAGACCAAACGTATATTTGGTATGTTGAGTTTAGCAGCACGGAAAGCTATCACAAAGAAATGGTTGATTCCAAATCCCCCATCATTAGATGACTGGCATCATATTGTATATGCAACGTTTAACATGGAGAGGATTACTTTTCAGAAAAGGCTTCAAAAAGTCTATTTTGAAACATGTGGGAGAAATGGAGAGTTTATATTCTGCATAGAAGACCAGATTTGGTGTGATTCAATGCTTTTCCTGTAACTGTATCAGTGTAACCCTGTAATATGTACACCCTATGTTTATTGTTCATTTTGTCTGTTATATACACATGTAAAATCCTTGTAAAAAAACAGAATAAAAAAAAAAATAATAAAAAAAAATAAAATGTGATCAAGCTAAGAGAGATTCAGATGTGGAACTGGCATCTCACTTTATGCTTGACAATAAAGTTAAATACTTCTGAGACCTGAAACTTCGACTCTGCGAGTTTTATTTCGAGACCAGAACTGAAGGACACAGAGACATCGAATTTGCCACAACAAGAACCGTGATGGGCCAGGCTCCACTCCCCACTGTTTGAAGTCTTTTTCATATGTGAAACTCACATCACACTGAAGACATGTGAAAGGCTTCTCTCCAGTGTGACTTCTTATGTGAATCAAGTCTTGCATTGCCTAAGCATGTCATTCCACAGTGAAGACACATACAAAGCTTCTCTCTGGTGTGAGTTATTTCATGTTTCCTAAGAAATTTACTGTCTGTGAAGCTCTTTCCACACTGATCAAGTGAACGGCTTCTCTACTGTGTGAAATCTCATGTGAACCTGTAGATTTCCTTTTCGTGGGAAGCTTTTTCCACACACGTTGCAGGTGTAAGGCTTCTCTCCAGCATGAACTCTCATGTGGACTTCAAGGTTTTGTTTTTGTCTGAAAGTATTTCCACACTGTTGGCAGGTGTAAGGCTTCTCTTCAGTGTGAACTCATGTGGACATTGAAGTTTTCTTTTCGGCTAAAGTTCTTTCCACATTGTTGGCAGGTGAATTGTTTTTTTCCAGTGTGAATTCTCATGTGGACTTCAAGGTTTCGTTTTCGACTGAAACTCTGTCCACACTGTTGGCAGGTGTAAGGCTTCTCTCCAGTGTGAACTCTCATGTGGACATTGAAGTTTTCTTTTTGGCTGAAGTTCTTTCCACATTGTTGGCAGGTGTAAGGCTTCTCTCCAGTGTGAACTCTCATGTGGATTTCAAGGTTTTGTTTTTGACTGAAACTCTTTCCACATTGCTGGCAGGTGTAAGGCTTCTCTCCAGTGTGAACTCTCATGTGGACTTCAAGGTTTCGTTTTTGTCTGAAACTCTTTCCACATTGTTGGCAAGTGTAAGGCTTCTCTCCAGTGTGAATTCTCATGTGAACATTAAGGCTTGCTTTTTGAGTGAAACCGTTTCCACACTGTTGGCAGGTGAATTGGTTTTCTCCAGTGTGAATTCTCATGTGGACTTCAAGGTTTCGTTTTCGACTGAAACTCTGTCCACACTGTTGGCAGGTGAAAGGTGTCTCTCCAGTGTGAATTCTCATGTGGACTTTAAGGTTTGCTTTGCGGGCGAAACATTTTCCACACTGTTGGCAGGTGAATTGGTTTTCTCCAGTGTGAATTCTCATGTGGACTTCAAGGTTTCGTTTTCGACTGAAACTCTGTCCACACTGTTGGCAGGTGTAAGGCTTCTCTCCAGTGTGAACTCTCATGTGGACATTGAAGTTTTCTTTTTGGCTAAAGTTCTTTCCACATTGTTGGCAGGTGTAAGGCTTCTCTCCAGTGTGAACTCTCATGTGGATTTCAAGGTTTTGTTTTTGACTGAAACCCTTTCCACACTGCTGGCAGGTGTAAGGCTTCTCTCCAGTGTGAACTCTCATGTGGACTTCAAGGTTTCGTTTTTCTCTGAAAGCATTTCCACACTGTTGGCAAGTGTAAGGCTTCTCTCCAGTGTGACTTCTCATGTGAACATTAAGGCTTGCTTTTTGAGTGAAACCGTTTCCACACTGTTGGCAGGTGAAAGGGTTTTCTCCAGTGTGAACTCTCATGTGGACATCAAGGTTTCGTTTTCGACTGAAACTCTGTCCACAATGTTGGCAGGTGAATGGGTTTTCTCCTGTATGAATTCTCATGTGGACATTAAGGCTTGATTTATGAGGGAAACTGGTTCCACACTGTTGGCAGGTGTAAGGCTTCTCTCCAGTGTGAACTCTCATGTGGGCTTTAAGCATTTGTTGTTGTCTGAAAGCATTTCCACACTGTTGGCAGCTGTAAGGCTTCTCTCCAGTGTGAATTCTCATGTGGACTTCAAGGTTTTGTTTTTTACTGAAAGTATTTCCACACTGTTGGCAGGTAAAGTCTCTAATAGTTTTTGTATTCAGACGTCTCTTTTGTGAGGAAACCTTTTTTCTCATAGAGCAATTCAAAGATTTTTCTCCAGTTCTGAAATCATGATCTTTCTTATAATGATTTTTCACTTCAAATTCCTTCAGTTCTTGACTCTCCTCTTTCAGCTGCATTAGGTCTAAAGCAAAACAGAAACAAATACAAGTTAACCCTAGTTTACTGGCACAAAGCAACACATCTAAAACCAACCAAGTACCTATTTACACCTTGTATTAAGATGCATTTTTAGTCAATAAGATCAAAAGTAAGAGGGAAGTCAATCAAATCAAAAGTAAGACCCCTTTTGTGGTCTTTCTAATATTATGAAAAGGAAAACAATGTAATTTAAAGATAGATTTTGAAGGAAATGGTTAAGATATGGACTGTATTTTTTAGATAACATTTGGTTTTTATTTAGTTGTTTTGTTAGTGATGTGCTGAGACAAAAAATAAGTACAGCAAGTTAACCAATACATGTTCCTGTTATCCCTGCAGGGCACTGCAAGTCCAAGCCAGCTCTATTGCGTCCACTATTCAAATGAGAGAATCCCAGCTTTGTAACTAGCAGACCCTTTGAATGGCCTCCAGAGCACACAAATAGCTGCTCTGACTGCCAGAACTGGCTAGATGCCCTAAGGGCCCAGACCACAATGGAAGGGAGAATAGTGAGCCTTATGACTTGTGCTCTGAAGGTTGTGGAAAGCACCTTAGGCACAAAAAACCCTTCATTGTCTAAAGAGGACTTTACTGTCATTAGGCCCAAACTCTAGGAAAGATGCATCAATTGAAAGACCCAACTTGCTTGTCCAATGCTAAAGCTGACAGAAGGGCAGTATTTAGCTAAAGAGGCCATAGGTCGGTCGTCATGGAAGGGCTCTATTCAGACTGGAAATTATTTTTTAATTAATGTTAAACTGGTTGGAAATTGATGTTGATGTGGTGATAGGGCTGGGCGATATATCGCATGCGATTCTCACGCGCATTTCGTCAGTAAAGCCGGTTCCCTGATTACCTCTAAATCGCCATCACCTGCTTTAAAATGGAGCGCCTTTTAATAGACAGAGCCGTAGTTCACTGATAAGCCACGCAAAATCGGGTTCATTATCGAAGTCGATTCATCTTCGATACTGAACGCGATTTTGCGTGGCTTGTCCGTGAACTACGGCTTTGTCTATTAAAAGGCGCTCCATTTGAAAGCAGGTGATGGCGATTTAGCGGTAATCAGGGAACCGGCTTTACTGACGAAATGCGCGTGAGAATCGCATGCGATATATCGCCCAGCCCTATGTGGTGAGTGTTAAAGGTGCCCTAGAATTGAAAACTGAATTTACCTTGGCATAGTTAAATAATTACAGTTCTGTACAAGGAAATTACATACAGTGAGTCTCAAACACCATTGTTTCTTTCTTCTTATGTAAATTTGATTTGTGCAAAAGACCACTGAAGAACAGGCGAATCTCAACATAACACCGACTGTGATGCAACAGTCGGGATCATTAATATGTACGCTCCCAAACTTTTGCATATGCCAGCCCATGTTCAAGGCACTAGACAAGCCAGTATTAACATCTGGAGCTGCACAGTTGAATCATCAGACTTTATGCAGGTATTGTGAAGCAAGCAAGGACAATAGCGAAAAATGGCAGATGGAGCAATAATAACTGACATGATCCATGATATCATGATTTTTTTAGTGATATTTGTAAATTGTCTTTCTAAATTTTTCGTTAGCATGTTGCTAATGTACTGTTAAATATGGTTAAAGTTACCATCGTTTCTTACTGTATTCACGGAGACAGGAGCCGTCGCTATTTTCATTTTTAAACACTTGGAGTCTGTATAATTCATAAACACAACTTCATTCTTTATAAATCTCTCCAACAGTGTGTAATGTTAGCTTTAGCCCCGTTAGCCACACATACTATGCTACTATGAAACTCATTCAGAATCAAATGTAAACATCCAAATAAATACCATACTTACATGATCTGATATGCTGCATGACAAACACTTTGTAAAGAGCCATTTTGAGGGTTATATTAGCTGTGTGAACTATACTAAGTTTGGTGTCTATGAGTTTGTATTTTGAAGATTTGAATGTTTTTGTATAAGGTATGTTGATACCTGTGCAACATATCAGTATTACAAGAATCTTTAATAGTTTCTCCAAAACAACTTAACCAGTTAATGTGCAGATCCCCTGCTAGAAACACAATGATTGTTAACTTTCCTGTCAGGAGCTCATGTATCAATGGTCAACTGACCCAGAGGGGGAATATCCAATACCAGAGGCTAAAAGCCAGCGCACAGTTCTCCTCCTCCCGCTCTTGCTTCTTTGGACGGACTGATGCCCTGTAGGGTGACCCCTTTAGGCCAAGGCCTAAGGGCCTGCCAGGCCTATAATCCTAAACCACCAACCCCAGCCATGTGCTCCTCCAAAAGAGTGAAAGAACTCTTTCTTACTACAAGATTCAAACTAACCATGCAAGTTTGTTACTGCAACTTCAGTATAGGGGTGTCCTCGACTATGGATTTACATAGTCGAATCTGATTCGAATCAGACTGCCTATATTCGACTGATAGTCGATTCATATATGTTGGGGGGGAAGCTTGAAAAACAGCAGTCCACTAGAAAGTGCGCACAGACTTTGAAAGGTTCACGTGCTGAACTGTGCACGAGATGGAGCGGGACACGGAAAATGAAGCCTATACCCGCGGCTTAAGATAACTTTTATTTTCTTTCACACACAACACAGAGAAACAACTTTCTAATAAAGCAACCAAACTGCCTGTCAAGTGATAGATGAAACTGACAATGATTTTATCTTTTTTAAACAAATTAAAGGCAATGTGGATAAACATTCACAGCCACGATGTACAGAACACTCTTAAAGATATGCAAGAAAATGAATAAAAACATTTTGGTTTAATAAACCTTAAATATATATATATATATATATACACACTGCAGAAAGGCCACACTGCAGATAGATATGCATTTCACATGTCGACAAATCAAATTAAATCAGCTAAATTGCCGGCGTGAGCAAGCTTTAACAGGGGAACATCTATTCAAAACACAAACCACAAATAGTTAAATTAGATAACCCAGAGTGATCAATAAATAAATTAAATATATATAGAAATATGCATTTCTCTCTCCAGCCTCGCACCTTTGAGAGAGAGGAGACCAAGGTGGCATTCGTGCTCACCCTGCTCACGGGACAGGCAGCCTTATGGGGAACGGTGGTGTGGGAGAATCGGGATCCTTGCTGTTCCTCGTTCCTGGCACTCGCCGTGGAAATGAAGAGGGTCTTCGACCGTGCGGTCGCGGGCAAAGAAGCGGCCCGCCAACTCACGGAACTTAAACAAGGTCATCGCACAGTTACCGAGTACTCGATCGAGTTTCGCACCCTCGCAGCGGAGTGCCGATGGAACGAGGAGGCGCAGTGGGACGTCTTCCTGCATGGGCTGGCTGACCGGGTCCACAAAGAAATCTACGTCCTGGACCTGC
Source organism: Megalobrama amblycephala (assembly GCF_018812025.1). Taxonomy (NCBI): domain Eukaryota; kingdom Metazoa; phylum Chordata; class Actinopteri; order Cypriniformes; family Xenocyprididae; genus Megalobrama; species Megalobrama amblycephala. The sequence continues at coordinate 4,279,809 of NC_063049.1, read as the reverse complement.
CACCGGATCTCAACGGCCTCATCGAACTGGCGCTACGGGTGGATTCCCGGCTCAATCGTTTAGAGCGCCTCTCCCGGCCGGACGGTGGAGCTAGTGGCTTGGAGGTTCGGGCAGTCGGCGTGGGAGACACAGTCAGTCCCGCTTTCGATCCGGAGGCCATGCAGGTTGGGAGAGCTCGGCTTTCCCGGGAGGAGAGAGAGAGGCGGAGGTCCCAAGGACTTTGTATATACTGCAGCGGTTCCGGGCACTTCCTGAATACGTGCCCGGTAAAAGGTCGAGCCCGGTAGTAAGAACGAGGCTTCTATCGGGTGGGATCTCTGCGGAAAAGTCCTCTCCATCCACTCTCCTTCCGGTAAGACTTAGATGGGCCAATCACTCAGTCACCTGTCAAGCCTTGCTGGATTCCGGAGCAGAAGGTAATTTCATGGACACTCAGTTTGCACTCAAGTTTCATTTATCCACTGTTCCACTCACTAAACTGATTACTGTCGACGCACTCAACGGCCAGAATCTCCCGGACATTTCATTCTCCACCGAGAAGATAACCATGATCACCTCCAGCAACCACACTGAACGCATTCATTTCCTTCTCATGGACTCTCCACTAGCACCCATTGTTCTCGGACACCCATGGCTCACCCAGCACAATCCCAAGGTGGACTGGCGGCAGCACACCATTCTGGAATGGAGCACTCAGTGTCATGAGTCTTGTCTTGTGTCTGCTTGTCCGTCTGTTTCTGTTTCTTTGTTACAGGAGAAGGCAGCGGATTTGTCAAACGTGCCTGTGGAGTACATGGACCTGAAGGAGGTGCTCAGTAAGTCCCGGGCTGCTTCTCTCCCTCCGCATCGTCCCTATGACTGTGCTATAGATTTACTGCCCGGTAAGTCTCCGCCTAAAGGCAAATTATACTCTCTTTCTGTTCCTGAGAGGGAGGCCATGGAGAAATACATTTCTGATTCTCTAGCAGCGGGGTTCATCCGTCATTCCTCTTCTCCAGCGGGGGCGGGGTTCTTTTTTGTGGGGAAGAAGGATGGTTCCTTGCGGCCTTGTATTGACTACCGGGGGCTGAATAACATCACCTACCCTTTGCCGTTGATGTCTTCAGCCTTCGAGAGGTTGCAGGGAGCATCCGTTTTCACAAAACTGGATTTACGTAACGCTTATCATTTGGTCCGCATCAGGAAGGGGGATGAATGGAAGACCGCCTTTAACACCCCCAGGGGGCACTTTGAATACTTGGTCATGCCCTTCGGGCTGTCCAACTCCCCGGCGGTCTTCCAAGCACTCGTCAATGACGTGTTGAGAGATATGGTTGACCAGTTCATATATGTCTACCTGGACGACATATTGATTTTTTCCTCGTCTCTCCAGGAACATGTTCAACATGTCAGGCGAGTGCTTCAACGACTGCTAGAGAATGGGCTTTTTGTCAAGGCGGAGAAATGCGATTTTCATGCAGTCTGTTTCTTTTTTAGGGTACATCGGCTCGTCTGAGGGAATTCGCATGGACCCTGACAAGGTTAAGGCTGTGGTGGATTGGCCAACTCCAGATTCCCGTAAGGCCCTACAGAGGTTCCTGGGGTTTGCCAATTTCTACCGGCGGTTTATTCGCAATTTCAGCCAACTAGCCGCGCCTCTGACCGCCTTGACCTCCCCCAGAACGGCGTTCTCTAGCAGTTCTCCAAACTGAAAGGCCGCTTTGTTTCGGCTCCCATTCTGATAGCCCCTGATTCCACACGTCAGTTCGTGGTGGAGGTCGATGCGTCAGAGGTGGGGGTAGGTGCAGTTCTATCTCAGCGTTCTCCCACAGACGATAAGATGCACCCTTGCACGTTTTATTCTCATCGCTTGTCTCCAGCCGAACGCAATTACGACATTGGTAACAGAGAGTTGCTGGCGGTCAAGTTAGCGTTGGAAGAATGGCGTCATTGGTTGAAAGGTTCGGGGGTACCTTTTATCGTTTGGATTGATCACAAGAACTTAGAATATATCAGATCTGCTAAAAGACTAAACTCCAGGCAGGCTCGGTGGGCACTTTTTTCCGGACGTTTTGACTTTTCTCTCTCGTACCGCCCGGGTTCTAAAAACATCAAACCCGATTCTTTGTCTCGTATTTTTGATCCATCCAAACGCCCGTCTACTCCCAAGTGTATTCTTCCCAAGACATTAGTGGTCTCCACTCTGACATGGGAGATCGAGTCGAAGGTCAAATCGGCCTTAGAAGGGGTAACACCTCCGACCGGGTGTCCACCGAATCGGTTGTTTGTGCCGGAGGGGTTAAGGTCCAATGTTATCAAATGGGGGCATTGTTCCAACGTGGCCTGTCATCCAGGGGTTCATCGTACCAATTTTTTGGTCAAGCAACGGTTCTGGTGGCCTGCCATGGCTCGTGACGTTCACAGTTTTGTTTTGGCTTGCTCAGTTTGCGCCACTGGTAAGACTTCCAATCGACCCCCGGATGGGTTACTCCAACCGCTGTCTGTCCCTTCGAGACCCTGGTCCCACATTGCGCTAGATTTTGTCACCGCCCTCCCACCCTCCCAGGGGAACACGGTCGTTTTGACCATAGTGGACCGATTCTCGAAGGCGACTCATTTCATCCCTTTGCCTAAATTACCCTCTGCTAAGGAGACAGCGGTAACTGTCGTAGATCAGGTTTTTCGGTTACATGGCCTCCCGATGGACGTGGTCTCCGACAGGGGTCCCCAATTTGTGTCCAAATTTTGGCAAGAATTTTGTAAGTTGCTGGGGGCAACGGTCAGTCTTTCCTCGGGGTTTCATCCTCAGAGCAATGGTCAAACCGAGAGAGCCAACCAAGATCTGGAAAGAACGTTGCGATGTTTGGTCTCCAAGAATCCTTCCTCCTGGAGCCAGCAACTCTCTATGATTGAGTATGCACATAATTCGTTACCAGTGTCTTCCACGGGCCTCTCGCCGTTCGAATGTAGTTTAGGTTACCAGCCACCTATTTTTCCCAGTATGGAATCCGAAGTCGCGGTCTCCTCCGCTCACGCTTTCGTCCAGAGGTGCCACCGCACTTGGAATAGAGCCCGCGAGACTCTACTCCAGGTGGGGGCGCGCACCAAGGCTAAGACCGATCGCCACCGGTCGAGGCCTCCCGTATACGTCGTGGGTCAAAAAGTGTGGCTTTCTACTAAGAACATTCCTCTCCGCTCCGTCTCTAATAAACTTGCTCCTAAATTTATCGGCCCATTTCCTGTCACCAAGATCATTAGTCCGGTGGCAGTCCGCCTCAAACTTCCTCCAGCGTACAGGAGAATTCATCCCGCCTTCCATGTGTCCAAAATTAAACCTGTGTTTCATTCACACATTAATCCGCCAACTCCGGTTCCCCCACCGCCGCGACTCATAGACGGGGAACCCACTTATTCGGTTAATCGTATTCTGGATTCGAGAAGGAGGGGACGCGGATTCCAGTACTTGGTGGACTGGGAAGGTTACGGTCCGGAGGAGAGAAGTTGGGTTCCTGCTAGGGACATTCTGGATCACACCCTTATCGATGATTACAATCGACAGGTAGGTGCTCCTGGGAACGCCGTGAGACGTTCTTAGGAGGGGGGGTACTGTCACGGTTGCTGATCCGCTGTCTCATTCTGTTGTCTTGTGTGCGTGTGGTTTGTCACGTAATCAGTTCGTGTGGGCGTCGCCGCTGATTGTCTGATCAGCGGCAGCTGTTTCTCATCACCTCAGCCTACTTAATGCCCTGTCTTTCGTCTCTTGTTGTCAGATCGTTGTTTGGAGTCCCGCGTGTGTTTCCCTGTGTTCCTCGTGAGTCTTACCTGTGATTGGAGTTCTTCGTGTCTTCGTGTTCCCGTCTCATGTTCCACGCTGGATTACACTCACCACGGACTTCACACGGATCTCACTCACCACGGACTTCCACTGATCTGCACTCACCAAGGAACTGAAACCACGATCTCAACTCACCTGTTTCACGGCCCATCGAAGTCCCTGTGTTCACCTCTCTCCTGCTGCCCACCCATTGATACTTGTGTTTATTTCCTGGAGTGAAGCTCAACAAATGAGATTGTAACTTGCTCTTGCATCCGTCTTATTATTCCGTGACAAGTATAGCCAGAATCGCCAACTTTGTCTTTTGCAGAGACAATAAACGCTAAACTGGAGTGGCAGTCTTTTAGCTAAACATTCACAGCATCCAAAAATCAAATTAGAACTGGCTGGAATGTTTTGAAATCACTTTTCCCCTACCTGATAAAAAAACACGCGATCTGCCTGTGTCTGTTTGGGTCTTTTCAAATAGGGCACTACTCAGCTAACATTAGTCAGCTTGTTAACATTGGCCGGCAGAACTGCGGCGCCCGCAGTGTTTGAGCGGTAGGACATGAGCTGTTGGCACATCTTGCATCATACGTTTTTTGGATCATCTTTAACCATTTCAAAGTGCATCCAATTCTACACTTTAGATTTTCTTATCCCAGACATTGTTAAAGATTTAATCCCTGCTGCCAAGATGCTCCTCTGCCGGTCACGGATCATGGAAGTGAAACTTAAATCTGTCACAGGGGTGGTTGGATTTACTCACGCACATTAAAAATATTTATTAAAAGCTTCTTTCTTTTCACATTTTTCTTAACAACATTATCATAATAGGCTGTATATTAACCTATTGGGAGAGAACCGGTACATCTATGTAAAATCAGATATTGAGCGCCCCCATATCTGGTTTCATAACACCTCTGCGAAGATTCGACTGTGAGATTGGTAGTCGAATCAGGTTCCTCCTATCGAAGCTTCGAATCGTCGACTATTCAGGGTCACCCCTACTTCAATACCATCAGACCGAATTCATAGGACTTCCTACAGCAACAATATATCCAGACGCTCTTCAAAAAGGATTGTATGACATATTAAATTGCTGCTAGTAAGTTAAAATTACAATAAGAATGTTGTTTCCCATAACCTGGAAAGGAACATTTCTTAGAATTAATAAACAAATAACACAGAGTGTTCACTGGACGAACAGGTTAATTGATTGTAATATTAATGTTATTACATTAAGTTCATTTTATTAACTGATCCAAATATTCAATTATAACTAGTTATGATTAATTATATTTATTTTGAGCTAAAATTGCTACACAGGGATATAGACCCTCTTAAGCGATCATCTCCAAAATTCCAGAGCATACGCGTTCCAAATTGTCACTCTCCACACAATCTGCTTCTCTTTAAACCCTTTTGTTAGAGTTGTTCAAGGTGAACGCCACCTTGAAGTGCCTGAATAAACCCGAGCTGCTAAGTCTTTAGCTATTTTCAAGAGATTGCTGAAGACTTTTTTCGGCAACATTTGACCCATTAATACTTACACTTACTATTCTACATCTTAAAAAATAAATAAAAAATAAAAAAACCTTGCTATGTGTTCTGTGCTGGACTGACCAGGACTGGTCACAGCACTTCCATATCATTTCAATGCATATTTCCATCCACGTGATACCATGTTTAACGGTAAAGACATTAAGAAAATATGAGATATGGACTATGTGCTGCCACATTACATTGCTAAAAATCATTCAGTACCCATGCCCTGTTTTATAATAGATCAATAAAATTGTATAAAATACATTTTAAAGAAAATTTTCAGAGAAGAGTTCATCATTTCCACTGGCCAAATAGTATGTTAACAGAATTACACTAATCAAATTTCTACTTTTTGGCAATATGGTAAACATATTTTAGGACATTTATAGATTTTTAATGGAAACAGATAGACCTTACTTTTTGCAGTGTAAATAATTGTCTGACTCGCGTCACTGGCAAAACATTTTAAAAATGAAACGTGGATATCTTACCGTTTCCTCCAAATTATATCCTTCAAATACCATGAACCATGAAAGGGGTTACCATTACCAGAGGTTGTACAGTAGTCTGTGGCATTGGACCTATTCAAATAATTGTCTGACTCAGAACATCACTGATGACACATTTTAAAAATAAAACCTATATCTTCTCTAAAAATAAAAAGTCCTTATCTTAACATTTACTTCAAATTCTTTCTATCCAATGGACTGTTCGATCATGAGCGAGTCCTTCAGTGTCCATCATTATACTGTCTATGTTGTCAAGCGATCTGCTTAGGCTGAGTGAATCTTCGCTGTGTGAACCTCGTTTATGCAATGTATAACGGGAGTCGTGAGCTTGGGGCCAGAGAGCATGAGCGTTTAACCTTGCGTCTTTATCGACCCGGGACGTCATTCACTACCCTCCTCATTCATTTTTAAAGATAGACATCAACTTTCTTAGTATTCCTCAATCAATTCATTATAAACAATATAACAAGAAGAAAAATATTAGTGAATTCTTCAGCTGTGAATAGGCAAAAACCAGGATTGCATTTAGGCCAAGTCGAGGACTACCCCCAGGATGCGGGAGATGATGTTGGCTGTGGGATAGTGAGCTTTTGCTTAGGTTAAATCCCGAACCCTAGACTTTCCAAGTCACTTAGGAGCAACAATCTGTGCGTGTGTTTTTCCTCCTTCGGTTGGGCTAAAAGCCACCAATTGTCAAGGTAGTTCAGGATGCGTACTCCCATCTGTCTCAGTGTGGAGATGGACACATCCATGCATTTTGAAAAAAAGTGCACAGAGATCGGAACAGTCGAATGGAAGGACTGTATATTGGTAAAGCACCCCTTCAAAGGCAAATCTCGAAGGGGCTATATTGAGATGAGAGAACTCTGTATTGATTATCCTCATCTTTTTGATTCATATATTAAACACTTTTCATGCAGTGTGTGATAAAACTGCTTGTGAATGTAAGGGTGCGTTCACACTTGTAGTTCGGTTCGTTTGGTTCATTTGGTCCGGACCAAAGAAGAAAAAAAAAATAACAAAACATTTAGTCCTTGTCCAACTACCGTTCCAACTAACATCACAAATTCCATCGTTACTTACATATTTCAACGATTTGGTGTTACCCGAAACCATAGTTCAAACGAACATTCACAAAATGCATCGCAAACTTGTGTGGTTGGAACGACAGCTCTCGAGCCGTGGTTAGAAGCACAGTTCCCTGTTTGTATGATATGTGAATGTAATTAATCGTTATCTTGAGCAAAATAAGCAAGCTGACATTAAAGGGGTGGTTCAGTGGTTTTTTTCTAGTGTTTTTGGGGCACAGTTTAACACTTCGTTTTTTTTTTAAAACTCTGTATTTTTCATATATTTTACCTTTATTCTACACCTCTGTTTCCAATATCATATGAACGACTCGTTTGACTTCCTGCTTCTATGAAGCCACTCCCCACAAATTACGCAATGTGCTCAGATTGGTTAGCAGGTTGGTAGCTGGCCCAGTGTATCGTGATTCGCTGAAGCATCCGGAAACGCTACGCCCCTTACCATCCGGTGCTTCAGTCAAAATGTAAATAATAGCGTCTATATTGCTGTATCAAATTGAGCCAAATCAGACCCAGATGAAGAGGGTCAAGCAGAACCTCGGCAATCACGGCTTTAAAGGACGTTTATGAATGGCATTTCATTTAGTATTTGTGTCAAAGTGTTTAGATATGCTGTCACTGCTGTTTGTTAGCTTTCAATATACAGTTTTATCCTGATTAAAGCTTTACTGTAGCCGAATACATGACTGAGTAGTAGCATTTTTTGTAAAGGTAGCGTTTCAAGGTGCTAAAGAGGATGTTTTGTTTTATACATTTTTGCAATATTACTTGAAACTGTCTTTACTAACTGATAAAAGACTATTTATTAGGTGCACTGAAAGTAATAATATTAATATAAATCATCTGTGCACGAGGTAGGGCCTTAAAAACATCAGCCAATCGTTTACGCGATCATCGCGTAAATGATTGGCCCTCTGGCTTGTCAATCACTGCCGTGACGTTCCTTGTGAGAGACGTGCGGCTGCGTGCTCCAGTAACTTTCCACACTCCACAGGCGCTGCATGCAATGTTTTTGTCCGGAGACAGGAGTAACAACTGCAGATTATGAGTTACCTGCGGTGAGTCCGACATAATGAATCCACTAACACAACACTTGTGTTCCAATACAAGTGTTTACGAGTTTTGGGAGGCGTTCCTTCGAAGGAGGGGGGTTGTTCTTACGCATGCGCTCATTTCAAAAACTCAGTAACAGTCTTTGGTTTCTCAGTCGACGAAAAGATCCTCTTTAGCACCTTTAATTTATAGCATGAAGAACTGTTTGTCTATGAACATAGAAGTTTGTTGGTGTTTGTAGAATTTAGCTAACTGGCTAGTGAAGCAAAAACGAGTTGCTCTCTGTATATCTCCTTGATGCAACCAAAAATAGCAACAGAACTATACGTTTAAAAGACATGTACAAACAATAAAACGTACTTACAGTTTGAAGCCAACAAACAGCAGCTTCTGCTTTTAAAGTGGGAGCTGCTTCATCTTTCAGTAAAAGCCTTTGTCCAAATCCAGCATTGAACTCGTGTAGATTCTGAAAGCTTCTTCAGCGCCGCATCCAGTGTAGAAAATATCACAGATTATAATCGGTTCTGTTATCTTTTGACGCGTCGCATCCCTCGCGTCCGGTGTACACAACTCTTCCGCTTCCACATGCTGTGCGACATGGCCTCGCCCACTTTGTTGCGTGTTCCCAGGGGCGTGTTTTGCAGGGTTTATGATGTCACCAGCCCATTGTAGTCCAAACCAGCCGTTTTTGTAGGCAATAAACTGCCATAACTTTACAAGACAATATCTCCGTTTGCATTGAACTTTCAGCGCTGTAACTTTGCAGATACTGTTTATGCTCAAGCAGCAACATTACACAATAACTAAAGTTAAAAAAGTGAAATCGCATTGAACCACCTCTTTAAGTACAATGATTTTTGTTTATTTTGAATATATACAAATGTCATTTATATATTTTAGTTTGTCAAGAGATTTAAAGTACTGTTTTTGGAGAGTGTGCATGTGCGTACGTGCTCTAGTACGTCAGAACAAGCATTTGATTTAATCTGGAAATAAAGCAAAATAACTGAGGAAAATGAGATTTAGTCCTCTAATGTCATGTCCGTAATTTATAGCATTAATCAAACGGATTCATTTAAAGAACTTATTACTCCACCACCTGCGTGACGTCATTCACCAACGTGGTTGAACGACAAGTTTGTGACAATACGGTTAAATAAAACTGCTTTAATTAGGACACTCGTATGACATTCTTCAAATATATATTTTATATCAGTAGAGATCGACATTTTAATGGGGATCAAATAAAACTAACCTGTTTGTTGCTCAGTATCTTCATGTTTCACGCTGAACACTTCTTCAATCTTTATGTCTTCACTCTCCTCTTTAATAAACGCCATCTTTATAATAGTGTGTCACGAGATCTCAGCTGCTTCTCCAGGAGTTCCTGTGTGTTCGAACAATTTGTTATGTTTAGGATGAGAATAATTAACACAGAGAATCCAAAATAACTTGTGTAATATTCAAAAAATATATTTAGTTACCACTTGTAGTACACTATGGGTTCAAATCAAGCGGCAACCTCCCCCTTTCTCTCGTGAAGCCAATACGGAAGTAACTTAAACTGCGATTCATCGACTGGCCGCTAGGGACAGGCTCCAAAAGAGAGCAGAATCTCATAGAGTCCCATGTTAAATTGGCCAAGTTTATAGCAGAAAAAAAACATGTTTACAAGTTGGTTCAAATTGTGGTTTTGGTCTATACTGCTATTTTTGCCCTTCATGACAACTCTGAGGGGGGTGAATTTTTTTATAACTTATCCGTTTAAATTATATTAAGCCTTAAAGTTCTGCATAATTAAGGGCGTGGTCACTTGAGTGACAGGTAGATTGCGCTGCTGTCTGAGCCGTCATGTTACCTCAGCTGCCGCTGAATTTGGCATCTCAGCCGTTTTTGTGCTTTTTTCTCGATTATTTTATACAATTATAAAATATGGCTTGCTGCATAATATTCGAGACTGATGTGTGTCTGTGTAGATGTGTATGCATGGGGAAGAGACACAGAACACACGTTGTCGGATCGTGGCATTGGCTGAAAGTTTTGATTATGAGATTTACTACAATGACAATGGCGGGAGGATATCAAAATCCGACAGCACTGCTTGGATATTATAACTAAAACTGCTGCACTATTTTGAAAAAAATATACTTTGGACACGGTCTCATTTGTTTGTTAGATACGATCGTATACAGTTTTATAACATATAGGCTGCTCAGATTGCATCCTTTCTTGAGGAACGATGACAGAGAGCAGATCATTCAGAAGAAATGTGAAATATTTTTTTGTTTTGCAATGGACACTCATATTTTACCCAAGTGCCACAGATTGGATTCATCTCGCGATCTCTATTTCATTATAAAGGTATGAAGTCCCATTTGATTTTCCATGTTGTTATTTGCACAACCAACACTACTGGTGTTGGAGCATCTATATCTTAAAAAACACCGTAGATTGACAGTAAACCTTTAGAACGTTCTGATGATAAAACTTATCTTCATTAATATTTTAGATCGTATCTAAGATAGATAGATAGCTCCTTTGCTGCTAACATGGTCACGTCGAGCTAGGCGGGCGTGGTTTCAGCAACCAGTCATATCAGCTCAAACCACCTCCCCGCCTCTTTGCCCATTTTCAGTTATCCGGGAGTGACGTGCGGTGACGCGCAGCTAAGATGGCCGCGGCCTCATTTAGGCGTCAAAACTGCTGTTCAGAACTCTATGGGTGACGTCACGGACGCTACGTCCATATTTTTTTACAGTCTATGGTTCAAATGCATTATAAGTGGTATCTAAATACATTTTTAAATACAGAGATAGTACATTAAAAGCACATTTTAGTTCATATTTCATGCAGTCTCGAAACAGCACAGTTGAGTACACTTAGATGTTCTTAAGATGATCTTAAGAAGTACTAAAGAAGAGCTTTTAGTATATTAAGTACAAAATTAGTGCACGAAAATAGAGCACTTTAAGTATATTGTACTTTTTTTCACCTGGGCTTCCAAGTTCAGTAGTCAGAGCACTGGTATAAATAACTCTCAAAATGGCTCTTTACAAAGTGTTCGTCATGCAGCATATCAGATCATGTAAGTATGGCATGTATTATATGGATGTTTACATTTGATTCTGAATGAGTTTGATAGTATGTGTGGCTAACGGGCTAAAGCTAACATTACACACTGTTGGAGAGATTTATAAAAAATGAAGTTGTGTTTATGAACTATACAGACTGCAATTGTTTAATAATGAAAATAATGACATGACTCTGATCTCCGTGAATACAGTAAGAAACGATGGTAACTTTAACCACATTTAACAGTAGCCTACATTAGCAACATGACAAAAAAAAAAAAAAAAACGAATTCCCTGATTTTCAATGTCTGAAAAAGACCTTTTAAAATTCCATGATATTCCAGAAATTCCACGACCTGTTGAAAATTTAAAACCAGAATTCAGGAGCTCATAAACTAAACAAATGAGGTTAAATATTTCAAGAGGGTTACCAAAGGTTTAGAGTTAGGAGAAAATATCAATCACACTTAAACAATTAAATCAACAAATCATTACTGAAAATAAATATAAATATATAATTGAATAAGTGCTATAAAAACAGTCTCGCTCCTGAAACTGCAGCCTCTGGTGTTTCTTTTCAAGAGATTCGAAACACTGAGTGAATCATTTGACAAGTATTTGATTCAATTGACTCGTAGTTTCGAAAAGCTCCGTTTCTTCATCACAATTTACCGAATTCGTGTTAATGATGAACTGATGCACGATAAAGAGCTCGAAATGAGACGCAGCTTTTCTGTTACTGTGCGAACGCGCTTTACTCACACAATTTTTACTCACTTTACTTGCTTTTAATAATCAATTCGCATTGCTTGTGAAACCAATAAAACTGTCTGAACGGATGACATCTATTAGAAAAATTTGATGCTTAAATCCACAAACCTTTCTTCAGCCGATTCACAACAGAACCATCATAGCGCGGCGCAGCCTTATGACGTCACAACACCACACCAAAATAAAAGTCCTGGTCACAAAAGTGCATAGAAATTTAGGCTACATAAAAGACACATATGTAAAGACGTGAAATATAAGTGAAAAACATGTTTAACCCTCTACCGCACACATTATGATAGACCTATAGAAAAAAAAAATATTTGACTCTTTTTCTTTTCTTAGAATGGCTTAATTTGATGTGCTGTAAAAAAAATGAAAAAAAAATATATATATATTTTAAGGTACTTTATGATATAATAGTGGAAATAACTTCGAATAAGTGTGTGTATATAGTTAATATTTTTCCTCAGAAATGTTGTTTGTATTGAATCAATTGGTGCTATTATAAGCTTTAGCAGTAATTATAAACACCTTATACTTATTTTCCAACATCTTGTGCTTTGATTTATTCCATTCTCTTTTGCTGAATAATACTTTATATTTGAATTTCATTACGTTTTTTCATGAACATTACTTAAATTGCAAATGTAGACAGTTAAAAACAAATATAATACTGTTCATCATGTATTATAAAACATTAACATAAAACCAAAAATATTGCAGTTCATGAAAATTCATCATTACGCAATCTTATGAGAGGAAGGTTATTAATATGAACCCCCCATAATCCTTGAAACTTTACCTTTTTTCTGTACGAAACTTCACAAAGCAGTTTTTTTCAGAGGTGAGGCACAGGTACACATCACATTTGGTGCACTTCACCCTAACAATACACTTACATCCACTTGCACCTGCCTTTTTGAGACACAATGGTAGGCCAGTGGTTGGTCTGGTCCAGTAGTACTGGCTGTGGTGGCAGTGGGCAGGCAGATCTCTGATGTGATTTAATCCATAATACAAATGCCATGGCAGTCCTTAACATACAAATAATCAACATTATATCATTAGCATTAATGTTGTTATTGTTACAGCTTAACAGACTGCAGCTGGCCTTTGCTAGCTATCTAACCTATTATAATAATGTCATTCCATTATTGCACAGTGTTGCCATATGCCAAACTAATTTCATAAAAACTTTTTTTGAGTGCTGAATATGTCCTCATAGCTTACCTGAGATGTAGCCATTTTTTTTTTGTGAATGTGACATGGGCGGGTCCTTGTTTGTTACTGACGTTTTAATTTGTTTTCAGCAACTACATACAAGAGACGGCAGTCTGTCAGATATCGCGCCACAGAAAAATAAAATTGCATGTTATGTGCCTTAAAGGTGCAATATGTAATATTTTCTCAGCAAAATATCCAAAAACCACAAGGCCAGTGTTATATATTTTGTTTACTTGAGTACTTACAATATCCCAAATGTTTCTAACTATTTTGTGAGAAATTGCAATTGCAATAGAAATTGCAATAATTGTGAGAAAATTGCAATTTTAACCAAGGCTCCGGGACGTGTGAGGAGTCGCCTGTCAATGGCGTCATACCCGCGTTACCCTCGGTTTCCGGTTTTATTTAGTAGAAACCATGGAAACACCAGACGCTTTAACATATTACACGTTTTAATAGACATAATTATTTGTATTAACAGTAATACATAATTTTCTCCATCATAAAATACGTTTTAAAATTAATTGCATGCCATTTATCAACACAATCATCCAGCATTTAATATGATATTGTAAAATCGATCTATCTTACTGCAGTGTGTAACAGTGTCTCACAGCAGCCGCCGAGCAAACGCACAGAGAAACGTTATAACATAATTTTCAACACTCTCAAATGTATCTAATATGATAAACAGAGCTGCGTTACCTCATACTCATGACCGGAAAAGCAGAAGCAGCGCCGGCGACTGTGTCATAATAAAAGTCCCGCTGCTCGTTAGGCGTGTGTCTGTTGTGAATCATCCATGAACATGATTTGTTCCAGAGTCCAATCCCTATTCTTTTCCACCGGCTATTGAGGTGGAGACCACATGTCCCAAGATTCCTCTCTAAAACTTGGCGTCATCAAGCTACGCCTTTATTTTGAACAGGCTTCTAGCGACCTCTAGCGGCCAAAATTACTACATATTGTACCTTTAACCAAAGCACATCATTGGCTAAACTAAGGTCTTCTCTTACCAACAAAAAAAATGAGGATGTTCTCTTCGAGAGACAGTGGAAGGAAATGAACGCAAAGAGTATGTTTCCATATGGCAATACCATGCGGTAGAGGATTAAATACATGCAATGATGTTAATATACAACAGAGACAGACTGTTGAATGACTGTTTAATGTACAAATTTATAATTAGTGTTTCAGTCCACACTAACTGATGTAACTGATGAAAAACTGTAAATTAATTTACCTCAGTTTCCTCGTGTTTTTAAGAGTGCGGCGGGAGAGCGGCACCCTTTTAATAAGACTGCATGTTATTACAAATATATAACTCATGGGCGTCAGAACCATTGTATTTTTTAAGACCAGTGATATTAGACCCACTCACTTTTACCGTTTATAATTCAGCATTTGTCTGTTCATTTTTCAGAGCACGTCAGTTACTTAAAGGATTAGTTCACTTTTAAATAAACTTTTCCTGATAATTTACTCACCCCCATGTCATCCAAGATGTCCATGTCTTTCTTTCTTCAGTCGAAAAGAAATTAAAGTTTTTTATGAAAACATTCCAGGATTATTCTCCATATAGTGGACTTGAATGAGCACCAAACAGTTGAAGGTCAAAATTAGTTTCACTGCAGCTTCAAATTGTTCTACATGATCCCAGATGAGGAATAATGGTCTTATCTAGAGAAACCGAAGTAAATGTTATGAAGTAAATGTACTTTGTTGATTGCACATTATCTTGTTTATAACACACACACAGGGTACAGTCATTTTAACAGGAATGTTACAGCAGTGTATATAATCTCCAAATATTCCCATATATGCTACATCACATCTGGTTGAGGACGAAAACAAAAATGAACGAAGTAAAACCCGACACTGACAGTGCAGAAATTCTAACTTGGAAGCATAACTAATTTAACTTATAATTTAAGATAATTTAAGAAAATCAGAAAGATTAGATTTAAATGTGGGTACTTTTACTTTAACTTGAGTACATTTCTAATGAAAAAGCTTTTACTTCGCTATGCTTGTCAACTTTCCTCTCATTACTTTATTTTAATGCAATTCTTAAGAAATTGATGGTTTATTTTATTTTATTTTTTCATGAACGATGCCCCATTCACAAATGAATCACTCTTTTCTGTCGATTCTGCTCAAAGCTGGCTGTCTAAATTGGTTCACAAGTCAGTTTGAATGATTTGATGAAAAGACCCTTTTCACATTTCCTAATTTTCTCAGTAGTGTAAGTCGTCATAGTTGGGTACACATTTATATAAGGTTTAAAATTTAAATGTTTTAAATGTTTACAGGTTACATACCGTATGTTTACAAGTTCATTGTTACATTTGCCTTAATGCATTGACATTCATACATGCAAAAACACATACAGCCATGCATACACACACACACACTTGCTCGCAAACACACATGCATGAACACACCCGCACATATACACACACAATCACACACACAGACACATTTGCACGCAATCTCACACACACACACACACACACACACACAGACACACACACGCATGCACACATGCACACAATCACACATTCTACCTCAACCATACACACAAATGCAGACATAGATTGTTGTTCCTAGTACAGGCTCTCTGATGCCAAATTTTGTACTTTAGTAGGCACAGTTTTGTTAAAAAAAAAAAACTTAAATTAAATATTATTTTGTACTGCACTAAACTGCATTGTCAATTTTTGGTTCTTTTTTTTTTTAAGAATCTTTTTTAAGATTTGAGATTCAGAAATATTTTGAATGTCATTTCACATATGCCTTAATGTTACTGCACTAAACAGCACTGCCACTTTTTTTTCCTTTTTGTTTTGTATGGAAGATTTCTGATTTAAAATTCTGGAATATTTTGAATTTTATTAAACATATGTGCCTAAGTGTTATATGTGGTGTGTTTCATACATATGTTAAAAAGGTGCCCTTTATGAAGCAGAAGGTGTTTGGCCATGTATCTAGTTAGAGTCTCCATTGCAGTGTTTCCAGTGGCAGTTTCCTGGTAGTGCACTGGCTGACTTTACTGTGGGGTCATTGAGTTCTTCCACCCAGACCATTGCTGTTACAGAAATCTGCTTCTTTTCGGCAGAAATTGTGTAAGGCACATCAGGTAGCAATCATAGCTGGTGTGAATGTGAAGAGGAAGTTGCTCCTCTTAAGAAGCACCATCCATCTTGAATTAAGGATACCAAAAGCCATGTCAATCAGTGATGCGCGGGTTGATCCAAAATGAGCGGGTGCCTGCGGTCACCCGCGGTTATGAGTCATCCAAAAACATTTTTAATGATATTCGGGTCGCGGTCGGTCGGGTCGTTTGAAATAAAGATGCCAATTAAACCTTTGTAATTTTCAGTTTTACTTACTAAAGGTTTCAGTTTTACTTTCATGGGTATTTGTGAACATTTATTTATGGATATTGTAGCTCAGTCTTTGGCTTATCCTACCTGTTTTTGTTAGTCTAAAATGCGTTAATAAATACTTTATTAACATATTCTATCCCTGCATTTTGTGTTTGTGAGAGCTTCAATTGGGCATTCACGTGGCGAAATAGCCTAAGCCTACAAGTGAGAAATCCTTATTTACCTTTTGAATGTTGAGCGTTATTAACTTTTGAATAAATGCTGACGCGGGACAAAATGCCCGATTTCCCAACACGTTGAACTGAGCAATGCCATTGTACCATTTTAATAGGCTACTTTTAAACGCATATAGCTCAGTAATGTCAGTTTTATGTATTTTCTGAGAGGGGGCGGGATTTTTGTTGGGAAAGTCGGGGGAGAGACGCGCACTTCGATTAGACTGGATAAACACATGCAGCATCTTAATTGTTAAGAAAACGAAACAAAATAAATGAATAAATCAAACCTTTATTATATAACACTAGGCTATATCATACAGCATTCAGAAAAAGAACAGTTTGCGCTCCTAAGGGTTTTCACACTTTTCCAAAAGCGGGCCTTCTCTCAGTTGACCTGCTGATTAATTCTTCAAGCAGGGTCGAAACATAAACATCGCATTCATCAATAATATGCATCTAGACAGCTGAAATGGAAAATGAAGGGCCACCTCAAGAACTGCCTGCTCTCGCCGCTGCACCTCTGAGCGCACCACGTCAGGTCCTGAAACATTTCTCTCCTCCACAGGCTGGATTAATGGATATTATTGGCCAGGGAGTCTGATGGGGGCGTATGGGAGGGGGGCGTATGGCACCCCTAGTTCTTTTACGTCTATGGCCCAATGACGCTACAATGAGCATTTACTACTTTAAAAAAAATGCGGGTCAGGAAGTGGGTCAGGTACAATATTTTCCTTTTTTTTTCTGCGGTCCGAGTTGCGGGCGGGTTAGTTGAAAATGTCGGTCGGGTGCGGGTTGTTTATACATTGACCCGCGCATCACTGATGTCAATGCCCACTTGGACTAAGCTAAGGTACACATTGAATGACTCTTGTGCTGGGGTCAAATTAGGAGAGTTGATCAAGCCTTTCATTGGCCAATCTAGGAGGGGGTAGACAGGGTCACCAACAATTTGAAGCCTGACTTCTTCTCCTTCGATGTTCCTGACACACTAAAAAGAGGACCAGAGAAAGGCAAAATTATTCTTCAGTTGTGTGTATGCTCTAAACCTGAATTACTTTACTAAAAAAATTGCAAGAATGTTGCTTTCAAACTTTAGCTTTTTCTTTTCTACCCTTACATAATGAGCTAAAACTGTTTAACCTCTTATTGTGAGATATATGCAGAACATACAAAGGCCAGCCTTTTCTGTTGACGAAATCTTTATAACCATCAGATGATAGGAGGATAGGGATGTAGGTGCCGTCTATAAGACCCATTACTTGAGGGACAAAATGCATTTCCTCAAATCTCTGTGCGATTGTGGATGCCTCCTCTTCACCTGGCATCCGTATCAGATCTCGTTTCGGCCCGTTGCAGAAAAGATACACTGTCACAAGTCCCTCTGAAAAGGCTAGGGGTAAAAGGGGTGTAACAAAATAGTGGGGAGAGGCTGAGAGAACTGACGTCTCCAAGTCCCAGGACTAGTACACAAGAAAGCTCAGCACACCAGTTTTAAGCAAATAAACCAAAGGTATTTTATTTAACAGAATGGTAGAAGATACTGAAGTTAATGCTTCAGGAGGAGAAAAGGCCAAAACAATAAACAAAAAGTTCCTCATAACTAGGGTTTTAAGAAGACCTATCAAAAGAAATTGAAATAAAGTACAGAGACATTTCCCTGACTCCCTTCACACTCTTAACAACTTTACCTTCACACTACCGGTAAAACAATCAAGGAACACTTTAGGTACACAACAGCACTGGGACTGGAAGATGGCAGTTGCAAGGACGAAACACCTCAGCCTCTCTCACTGGACTGCCACTCTGCAGGTTCCTTTATACTCCAGCTAATGATCTCAAACAGGAGTCAGGTGGCACTCATTAGCCAGTCAAGCAGAGAGAACAGGAGGGGCAAGAGAGAGTAAACACAATGGCAAGTTACATCATACAGATTAGAGTAACTTATGTCCCTATGGATGTAACAACACAACATTTTTTTTACTGTGCTTGTGAACACCGAATTGCCACAACACGGTATTCCGCACAGCTTCCGAGTTTGTATAAAACAACCGCAACACGCATAATTAGGGAAATTGGACTTTTGATGATCTCTTCTTCTGGGGACATAAATCCCTCTACCAGTCCACACAAACGTGTGAATGACCGGCGACTCATGCGAAAGTTTAGTTTCTATTCCAGGTCACTAAATTCCAGCAATACAACCCGCTCCCATCAGTCCTTACTCCGGACCTTCATCCACACGCTTCTGTTTTTCAGAGGAGGGAGAGGTAGAATTTAGAAGTTGTACAGCCGCCAAAAAGGTCAGCTTCCTGTGCCCGTCTTTTCCTCAGTCCTTCCAGCAGTAACAAATTCATGCTATTGCTTGATTAAGAGCAACACTTTACACAAAAATAGCACACATAAGAAGTAATGAACTCCATGTTGACAGGAATAAAAGGCGGCAAACAGGACATGGGCTAATCAGCGCATGTCACAAGTTATTCCGACTGAAAGCGCCGGTACACGTAAACACATATCGGATTAGATAGTGTCTCATGTAAACAGTCCATCAAATCTTTCAATTGGAATGATTTTAATCGGAATGACAAAAAAAAGTGTACATGTAAACGTGGCTGGTACCATAAAAGTACCTAGCAGGGGTTGTTCTGTAGATGGACTGGAGCCGAAAATTAGATTCTCTGAGGGTTTCTGGAATTAGGTTTTGAAAGAATCTGAATGATTAATTTGTCCGTCCACAGTTCCTACAATACATACTAGAGAAAAGCAGATTCCGTTCTGACAGAAAGGTGTCAGAATACACAGTGCATCTACCTAAACAGGATAATGCTCCTGACACAAAGCAAAAATGGTTCAGGAATGGTTTGAGGAGCACAACAACGAGTTTGAGATGTTGACTTGGCCTCCAAATTCCCCAGATCTCAATCCAATCGAGCATCTGTGGGATGTGCTGAACAAACAAGTCCGATCTATGGAGGCTCCACCTCGCAACTTACAGGACTTAAAGGATCTGCTGCTAACATCTTGGTCCAGATACCACAGCACACCTTCAGGGGTCTAGAGGAGTCCATGCCACGACGGGTCAGGGCTGTTTTGGCAGCAAAATGGGGACCAACACAATATTAGGAAGGTGGTCATAATGTTATGCCTGGTTGGTGTATAAGCTTTTTTAAATTACAGGGAATAAATCAGTGTGTTTAACAGTACATTGTTGTAGCAAAATTGCAGTTATTTAGTTTGATCTGCATTTCAAGCCAAGTAAGAGGGCTTTCACATTGGATTCGTTTGCCACAGTCCAATCCCAGGCGCGGGTGTTCCCGGTGTCCCCCGCAGTGTTGGTCTGGTTTCACACTCAAATTGATTCTATCGAACCCTGGTGCGTTTGTGTTCATCTTACGTCATCACAGATGTGCAAGATGCATGACAGAAAACAGAATGCGGTTCAATAAACTGTTTTTTTATTAATGTGGTGCTATTATGTGCAGTTGAGTAAACGACAGTTGAGTTAACTGTATGTGCGTCGCATGTACACAGTTTTCCGCTGCTTGTAAGCAGCCTATTTTGAGGAGACAGCTGATTTCCATTCATTTGCCGCTCTGATTGCACTCGCAAAACACGAATACACTGCAGGCTTACTCCTACTCGAATCCAAGATAAATCATCAACACTATCATCTCTTACGTGTGTTTTATTTCACTAAATACATTACAATCTGCAAAAACACATGCAGAGGTTACTGTACTTCCTGAACAAGCGCGCACCCGAGTAAGTTGCTTTTGCATTCATGAGAACCGCGGCACAGTTTGAGTGCAACCGAACTCAGGCCACCTCCTTCGTGTAGTCTCGGGTTCAGGACCGGGTTTGCATGACAGCTTTCACATTAGCGAATTTTCATGCGAACCGCACCCCCTTTTGAACTAAACTGCCAGTGTGAAAGCCACCTAAAACTAAAACTATTGCAAGTTTTTTTCTAAGGGGAGAATACATTTTGTGTGCAAAAACAAAACAAAAATGTATTCTTTATTCAACAATCTCCTGTCTTCTCTGTCGTTCTCTTTATGCAGGTGACACAGTAAGCACAGTGAAGGCCTCTGTGTTTACATCCGAATGCCGGCTCAGTATTGGCCAAAGCTGTACACTAATTGCTTTCATTCAACCATTCAAAGTTATCACATTTACATGAATTGTGGGTGTTCTAAAGCATAACTGGTTACAGGTATTATGTGTGGACATGATATAAAATGTATGCAGTTAAAAGATGTTTGATAAGTCCATTTCAAATTGTTTGGAGCAGTTTTAGTTGTAGAAACAGTCTTTGTGGGTTTTTCTGTAAAGTTAGGTCACTCAGAGAAACAAAAAGAGGCCTGCATTGCCTCTCTGTCTCTTTTGATCTGGAGATCAAAGACCCTTTATCATCTTCTTGGTGACCATTTGGTTTGTCACAAATAGTTTTCCTGTAGACTGAGTTTGGGTTTCTGGAATTATGTTTTGAAAGAATCATCTGAATAATTCATTTGTCTGGTTCGTCCACGGTTCCTACATACAGTAGCTAGAAGTTGGTCACCCTTACTAAGAAAAATGTCTATTACATAAGCAACACCTGCAATTATATTAGTGAAATGACTAAGGTAGAAACGTCGGGGAGTACATGGGAAAGTGACAAAAACATTGCATGCGGCGCCTGTAGAGTGTGGAAAGTTACTGGAGCGTGCAGCCGCGCGTCTCTCACAAGGAACGTCATGGCAGTAATTGACAAGCCAGAGGGCCAATCCGCGCACGCCTCTCACAATGGCAGTGATTGACAAGCCAGAGGGCCAATCTTGGCTGATGTTTTTAAGGCCCTACCTCGTGCACAGATGTATATTAATAATATTCCTTTCAGTGCACCTAATATCACCTTTTATCACTTAGTAAAGACAGTTTCAAGTAATATTGCAAAAATGTATAAAACAAAACATCCTCTTTACCACCTTTAAGAAATGGAGATTTAAGCAATTCTCATCTTCATGCTCTCAATGTTCTAAAAGAGGGGTGGTAACATTAATATCTAATAAGCTACATTTTGAGTGTATACAAGAAATAAGAGATCGAGAGGGTAGATTTGTTTAGATTAAAGGATTTCTACAGGGAACCATGGTTACGATTATTAATGTTTATGCCCCACCCGTTTCGGAGTGGAAATTTTACAAACATATCTTTGAATTGATTACGGTGGAGGCAGAAGGCACTTTGATCCTGGTGGGAGATTTGAACATTAGACTTAATCCCTCCTTAGATTCATCTAATCCTCGCATATTTAGGCAAAATAGAACAACAAAAAAGTGAAGTTAATGATGAAAGAATTGGGGCTTCAGGATGTTTGGAGAGAAGTGAATCCGTCAAAAAGGGACTTTACTTTTTTCTCTCACCCACATTCTTGCTATTGCAGACTTGATTATTTTTTTATGTTTCAGAAAGATTTTCATAGAGTGTTAAATTGTAAAATAGGAGTAATGGACTTGTCGGATCATACCCCAGTATATTTGGAAACAATTCTAAGTGAAGAAAAAAGAGACACCTCTTGGAGGCTGAATACAAGTATTTTACATCCTATGAGGGAACAAATTAGAGAGGATATAAAAAATTATATGGATGAAAATGATAATGGGGAAGTTTCTCCTATAATTCTGTGGGATGCGCTAAAATCGGTTTTAAGGGGGAAGATTATTGGATATAGCGCTATTTTGAAAAAGAAAAGGAATGAACATTTAAAGAGACTACAGGCTCAGTTGAAGGTGCTGGAAGATAGACACAAAATTACTTTGAATACAAACTTGAAAATAGAAATGAATAAAAAAAAAAAAGAATGAAATTAATCAAATTCTGTCAAGTGAAATAAAGAAAAAAAACGACATTTTTAAGGCAGAGTTACTACGAAGCTGGAGGCAAAGCATCCAGACTATTGGCTTATAAATTAAAGAAACAAGAATTAGAAAATACCATTCACAAAATAAGAGACCCCCAAACAAATAATATAGTTTGTAAATTGGACACTCTCCAACAGGCCTTTTTGTTATTTTACAGTCAATTGTATGCTCAACCCAAAGTGGATGAAAAATGTATGTCAGATTTTCTCGATAAAACAATTTTGCCCAAAGTAAGTGAAGACCAGAACAAATTTTTGACCTCAGAAATAACAGAATTGGAAATTAAAAAAGCGATTTCAAACTCTAAATCTAATAAAGCACCAGGGCCAGACGGCTTCCCCTCGGAATGGTATAAGGAGATGAAAGATCTCTTGATTCCGATTTTGAAAACCTCTTTTAATTATGTCTTGATAACTGGAATAATACCTCCCTCATGGAATGAAGCATCTATTTCCGTGTTAGCTAAAGATGGAAGGGATAGTTTGGAGTGTGGAAGCTATCGCCCTATTAGTGTGCTTAATCAAGATTATAAAATATTTACACATATTATTTCTAAAAGACTTGAAAATATTCTCCCTCAGATAGTAAGCTTAGATCAAACCGGTTTTATTAAACAGCGACAGACACAGGATAATATTCATCGAACATTGCATATAATTGATCATGTAAGTAAGATGTTATTGATAAGCCTCGATGCAGAAAAGGCATTTGATTGGGTTAATTGGACATTCTTGTACAAAGTATTAGAAAAATTCGGATTCCACCAATCATTCATAGAAATAATTCAAGCCCTATATAAATCTCCAAAAGCGAGAATTAAAGTCAATGGAGCTCTCTCAAAACCATTTGAATTAGAAAGAGGAGCGAGGCAGGGGTGTTCAATAAGTCAGTTATGCTTCGCTATTTTTATTGAGGCTTTAAGCCAAGGAGTTATTCAGAACAGTAATATCACAGGAGTAAAGATGTTTGGTCAAGAACATAAAATCTCGCTCTTCGCAGATGACGTTTTAATTTACCTGACAAATCCAGATTCCTCTTTATTTAACCTATTATCTAATTTGGATTCATTTAGCGCTGTTTATGGATACAAAATCAATATTCCTAAAACTCAGATACTTTGTTTTAATTACAAGCCCAGTCAGATAGTATCCTCTAAATTTCAGTTAAATTGGGACTTGGATTATATAAAATATCTAGGGGTGAATATACCAAAAGATTTATCAAAACTTTATGATGTAAACCTGAAGCCCCTATGCCAGAAAATAAATAAGGATATTAGGAGATGGGATTTACTTCCAATTTTGAACTTTGAATCACGCATTGATACGGTTAAAATGAATATTTTGCCAAGGCTGCTATATTTGTTTCAAACACTTCCAATCGCTATTACCGACAAGCAGTTCAAAGACTGGGACAAATTAATCTCAAAATTTGTTTGGCAGGGTAAACAGTCCAGGTTAAAACTTCAAACCCTTCAATTAGCAAAGGATAAGGGGGTCTGTCTCTGCCCTGTTTTAAAGACTATTACACATCAGCCCAGTTGAGGATCCTGATATGTTGGTGCAACATAGATTACCATGCTAGATGGAAAGAAATAGAATTAAACATGTCTAGTGATCGTCCAATTCAATCTATACTTGGAGACAAAAAATTAATTAAGGAGCAGATCGAAAGAGTCAATCAGTGGATTTCTTTACCCTTAAAACTTTGGTTAAGATTTAGAAATAAAAACAACTGGCAAGAAGAGATTAAATTATTGAGATGGGTGGCTCATGATCCTGATTTTTTACCCAATAAATTAGATGGAACATATAAAGGCTGGCCTGGGCTAGGCATAACGTCCTATAGTGTATTTTTCAGTAAAGGGTCTATAAGAGACTTTCAGTCAATCAAGAGACAATATCAGCTAGATAACAATGACTTTTTTAGATTTTTTGCAAGCCCGTCATCACATACAAGGTTTCATGATGAGAGAAAAATGTCTTTGATTTACCTATTCTTAAGATTTTCATCAAGGCTTATGAATCTGAGCCTGGTCTAAAATTGATTTCGAGGATTTACAAGGACCTCCAAGAGGTTAAAAATAAAAATACGGTTAGTATTAAACAAAAATGGGAAAGGGATTCAAATCTCTCAATATCTGATGACATTTGGTTAAAACACTGTGAATTTCAATGGAAAATCACCAGTTCACATTCATGGAGGTGTTCTGGATGGAAGAGCCTGTGCAGATATTTTATTACTCCCGCACAAAGCTCTCATTACATGGGCACCTCAAGTTGTTGGAGAAACTGCGGGGTCCAGGGGGTGAGCCATTTTCACTTGTTTTGGTCATGCCCACTGTTAAAGAATTTCTGGACTACAATCCAGGCTGAGTTGTGCTCAATCTTCAAAATGCAAATGACAGTTAATTGGGACAAACTATTATTTGGCTTTTTGTACACAGTAGACACGAATAAAGAGACCAAACGTATATTTGGTATGTTGAGTTTAGCAGCACGGAAAGCTATCACAAAGAAATGGTTGATTCCAAATCCCCCAACATTAGATGACTGGCATCATATTGTATATGCAACGTTTAACATGGAGAGGATTACTTTTCAGAAAAGGCTTCAAAAAGTCTATTTTGAAACATGTGGGAGAAATGGAGAGTTTATATTCTGCATAGAAGACCAGATTTGGTGTGATTCAATGCTTTTCCTGTAACTGTATCAGTGTAACCCTGTAATATGTACACCCTATGTTTATTGTTCATTTTGTCTGTTATATACACATGTAAAATCCTTGTAAAAAAAACAGAATAAAAAAAAAATAAAAAAAAAATAAAATGTGATCAAGCTAAGAGAGATTCAGATGTGGAACTGGCATCTCACTTTGTTACTTGACAATAAAGTTAAATACTTCTGAGACCTGAAACTTCGACTCTGCAAGTTTTATTTCGAGACCAGAACTGAAGGGACACAGAGACATCGAATTTGCCACAACAAGAACCGTGATGGGCCAGGCTCCACTCCCGACTGTTTGAAGTCTTTTTCATATGTGAAACTCACATCACACTGAAGACATGTGAAAGGCTTCTCTCCAGTGTGACTTCTTATGTGAATCAAGTCTTGCATTGCTTAAGCATGTCATTCCACAGTGAAGACACATACAAAGCTCCTCTCTGGTGTGAGTTATTTCATGTTTCCTAAGGCATTTACTGTCTGTGAAGCTCTTTCCACACTGATCAAGTGAACGGCTTCTCTACTGTGTGAAATCTCATGTGAACCTGTAGATTTCCTTTTCGTGGGAAGCTCTTCCCACACACGTTGCAGGTGTAAGGCTTCTCTCCAGCGTGAACTCTCATGTGGACTTCAAGGTTTTGTTTTTGTCTGAAAGTATTTCCACACTGTTGGCAGGTGTAAGGCTTCTCTTCAGTGTGAACTCTCATGTGGACATTGAAGTTTTCTTTTCGGCTAAAGTTCTTTCCACATTGTTGGCAGGTGAATGGGTTTTCTCCAGTGTGAACTCTCATGTGGACATTAAGGCTTGATTTGTAAGTAAAACTGGTTCCACATTGTTGGCAGGTGTAAGGCTTCTCTCCAGTGTGAACTCTCATGTGGACTTCAAGGTTTCGTTTTTGTCTGAAACTCTTTCCACACTGCTGGCAGGTGTAAGGCTTCTCTCCAGTGTGACTTCTCATGTGAACATAAAGGCTTGCTTTTTGAGTGAAACTGTTTCCACACTGTTGGCAGGTGAATTGTTTTTTTCCAGTGTGAATTCTCATGTGGACTTCAAGGTTTCGTTTTCGACTGAAACTCTTTCCACACTGTTGGCAGGTGTAAGGCTTCTCTCCAGTGTGAACTCTCATGTGGACATTGAAGTTTTCTTTTTGGCTAAAGTTCTTTCCACACTGTTGGCAGGTGTAAGGCTTCTCTCCAGTGTGAACTCTCATGTGGATTTCAAGGTTTTGTTTTTGACTGAAACCCTTTCCACACTGTTGGCAGGTGTAAGGCTTCTCTCCAGTGTGAACTCTCATGTGGACTTCAAGGTTTCGTTTTTGTCTGAAAGCATTTCCACACTGTTGGCAAGTGTGAGGCTTCTCTCCAGTGTGACTTCTCATGTGAACATTAAGGCTTGCTTTTTGAGTGAAACCGTTTCCACACTGTTGGCAGGTGAATTGGTTTTCTCCAGTGTGAATTCTCATGTGGACTTCAAGGTTTCGTTTTCGACTGAAACTCTGTCCACACTGTTGACAGGTGAAAGGTTTCTCTCCAGTGTGAATTCTCATGTGGACTTTAAGGTTTGCTTTTCGGGCGAAACATTTTCCACACTGTTGGCAGGTAAAGTCTCTAATAGTTTTTGTATTCAGACGTCTCTTTTGTGAGGAAACCTTTTTTCTCATAGAGCAATTAAAAGATTTTTCTCCAGTTCTGAAATCATGATCTTTCTTATAATGATTTTTCACTTCAAATTCCTTCAGTTCTTGACTCTCCTCTTTCAGCTGCATTAGGTCTAAAGCAAAACAGAAACAAATACAAGTTAACCCTAGTTTATTGGCACAAAGCAACACATCTAAACCAACCAAGTACCTATTTACACCTTGTATTAAGGTGCATTTTTAGTCAATCAGATCAAAAGTAAGAGGGAGACATTCAGGTTTACACAGACAGAAGCCTGATTATAACCCCTTTTGTGGCCTTTCCAATATTATGAAAAACAAAAAACATTGTAATTTAAAGATAGATTTTGAAGGAAATGGTTAAGATATGGACTTTATTTTTTAGATAACGTTTGGTTTTTATTTTTTAAGTTGTTTTGTTAGTGATGTGCTGAGTCAAAAAATAAGTAGATCTATCTGTTTCTATTAAAAAAAAATATGTTTACCTTGTAGGCAAAATTGCATAAATTCGATTTAAAACAATTAAAATGTTCCGGTTCGTAATGAAACGTTGGTTCCCTGACTATAACAGGAACAAGCATTATGTCAGCTACTGATGCTTATGGGGAAAAATCTGTTTTTATCTTAATACTGAAGCCTCATTGGTTAATGTCTGTCCACCTGCACAGACAAATGGCATTTCAGCCTGACAAAACAGGCATGGCCGACTGCCTATTCAGAAAGAGCTTTATTGCCAGGTATGTTTACACATACTAGGAATTTGTTTTAGTGACAGAAGCTCCACAGTGCAACAGAGTAACAGCGACAAGACAAGACATTGATAATAAAAATAATAAAAGAATATACAAATTTACAAGATAGACAAAGTGCAAAAAAAGCAAAAAACAATATATAATATAGACAATTTGTATGTACAGTTATGATGTGTGCAAATTTGAAATGTAAATAAGTGTTTTAAGTAAATAATGTATAATAGTTTTGTGTGTTCCCTTTTTCTCACTCTGGATAAGTACAGTTCTTGGAGAGTGGGGAGGGTTGTACCAATGATTCGCTCAGCAGACAGGACTACCCTCTGTAGTCTTCTGAGGTCAGATTTGTTAGCTGAGCTGAACCAGACAGTAATTGAAGTGCAAAGGATGGATTCAATGATGGCAGAGTAAAACTGTTTCAGCAGCTCCTGTGGCAGGTTGAACTTCCTCAGCTGGCGAAGGAAGTACAGCCTCTGCTGAGCCTTTTTCACAATGGACTCGATGTGGTTGTCCCACTTCAGGTCCTGGAAGATGGTGGTGCCCAGGAACCTGAATGACTCCACTGCAGTCACAGTGCTGTTCATGATGGTGAGTGGGGGGAGAGCAGGGGGGTTTCTCCTGAAGTCCACGATCATCTCCACTGTCTTGAGCGTGTTGAGCTCAAGGTTGTTAAGACTGCACCAGACAGCCAGCTGTTCGACCTCCAGTCTGTAAGCAGACTCGTCACCGTCCTGGATGAGGCCGATCAGTGTGGTGTCGTCCACAAACTTCAGGAGCTTGACAGAGGGGTCTTTAGAGGTGCAGTCGTTGGTGTAGAGGGAGAAGAGCACACAGCCCTAAGGAGCTTTCCACAACCTTCAGAGCCACGCTGATTTCCATTGCATTTCCATTCCAGCATTGACACGTGTGCAAGCATAGTTGCAGAGCAAGTTAACCAATACTCATTCCTGTTATCCCTGCAGGGCACTGCATGGGATGAGTATTGGTTAGAGCCCAAGCCAGCTGCAGAGCAAGTTGCAGAGCAAGTTAACCAATACTCATTCCTCGCGACGGCCCCCCGAGGCAGCAGCAGTGTACCGGAGGGCTGAGGTGGAGCTGGAACGACTGAGGGCTGAGGCAGAGTCTGAAGGAAGGTGGAGCCCAACGGAGCCGTAGGGGTGGAGGGTTGGAGAAACTCAAACGACCCGTAAGTCTGTGGCGAAGTGCTGGCGATGACTGACCCAGGCGGAGTCGCAGGACTGAGGGAGTCCAGTGGAGCCGAACGCTCGATGGTCACTGCTGTAGACGAGGGTCGCAGGAGCAGAGGCGGAGGAGTCAGGTGGAACGACGTGACCTGAGGTTGGAGGCGGAGCCACAGGATCCTCATCGCCTGAGGCTGGCTCACAGGCAAGGTTGTGGGCTGGAGAACAGGCAGAAAAGCAGAGGGACTAGGACAAAGAAAGTCATTAACAGGGTTTTGGAGAGGAGGTGGGAGAGGGAGGCTGGGCGGGACCATTTCATCCAAAATGAAAATGACAGTTTCAGGAGGTACTAACTGAGGTAAGGAATATTCTCCAAAGTCATAATCTATAACGCTTGCCTGGAACTCACTCTCAGTGGTGGGAGTGTGGGTGGGGCTCCCATCCAACCCCTTGTCTTCCACACTGTCTCCCTTGGCGATGGTAACAGCAGACTCACACACCTGGTCAGACACGCTGGGCTCCGTCTCCGTGGCGATGTTATGCTCAGTCGTTCCGCTGGTCGCTGGCTCCTGCATCGCGGTGGAGGCGGGCTCTCCGTCTTCGGTGGAGTTGTGCTGACTTTCCACGCCGTCAGAGGGTTTCTGGCTGGGCGCTGGAGTGGGAGTGGGACTGGCGTCGTTGTCGCAGAAACCCACGGTCATCGATGATCCACAGGACACCAGCACCCACTCCACGTATTCAGGGAAGCTCCCTCGAGGTCCTTCCCCAGACAGCAGTGCTTTGGTGGCGGTGTTCAGGCCAGCAAACAGAAAGTCGCAAAGGCTGCTGTCCGGGAAATGTGTCGATGTAGCTAGGAACAAAAAGTCATTCAAGTGTTCCTCGAGGGAGCGGTCCTTCTGCTCAAGGCAGATTAACAGAAATGCGGGTGTGTACATAGTGACGGGGACATAAAGAGAAACACGAAAAGACACTGAGACAGAAAACAACAAACACTAAACACGCCGCAATCTGTCTAACTGTTTTAGGTCAGGTATTCTGTTACGGTAGCTGGTACATCAAGCGCACGACAAGGAGATAGAGTTATAATAAGACTTTACTAGGAGATAAACAGGAATCCACAGGAACATATACCAACATAACATGAACAATACTGGACAACACAGGACTGGAAACACAGGGCTTATACACAAGGGATAACAAGGAGGGTGATATGGAACAGCTGGGTGTGATGATTGTGGTGATCAGTTGCCATGGTAACTAACTGGTGGCGGGAAATGGAACAACAACAAGTCCAACAATGAGTCCAGAACAGAGTGCACATGTAACAATGCCCTGTTTTATAATAGATCAATGAAATTATATAAAATACATTTTAAAGAAAATTTTCAGAGAAGGGTTCATCATTTCCACTGGCCAAATAGTATGTTAACAGCATTACACTAATCAAATGTATACTTTTTGGCAATATGGTAAACATAGTTTAGGACATTTATAGATTTTTAATGGAAACAGATAGACCTTACTTTTTGCAGTGTAAATAATTGTCTGACTCACGTCACTGGCAAAACATTTAAAAAATGAAACGTGGATATCTTACCATTTCCTCCAAACTATATCCTTCAAATACAATGGTATTTTTCTTAACATTGGAAAAACCATGAAAGGGGTTACCATTACCAGAGGTTGTACAGTAGTCTACTGTGTCATCAGACCTATTCAAATAATTGTCTGACTCAAAACATCACTGATGAAACATTTTAAAAATAAAACCTATATCTTCTCTAAAAATAAAAAGTCCTTATCTTAACATTTACTTCAAATTCTTTCTATCCAATGGACTGTTCGATCACTGAGCGAGTCCTTCAGTGTCCATCATTATACTGTCTATGTAGTCAAACGATCTGCTTAGGCTGCGAGCTTGGGGGCGGAGAGCATGAGTGTTTAACCTTGCGTCTTTATTGACCCGGGACGTCATTCATTACCCTCTTCATTCATTTTTAAAGATAGACATCAACCTCCTTAGTATTCCTCATTCAATTCATTATAAACATTTGAGATCGTGAATGGTAGGGCTGTGTATTGCCAAGAATCTGGTGATACGATACGCATCACGATATAGGGGTTACGATACATTATATTGTGATACTGTAAGAAAGGCGATATATTGTGATATTTCTTGTTTTTCTAGAAAAAGTATGTAGTTTTAGAAAGAAAACATTCATAAAAGAACACCACCATATGCATAAAACCTTACAAACAACTTTTATTTAATCAATACAGCATAATTTGCATTTATATCACAAATCACTATTTTGTGCAATCTAAGGTAAAATAGTAAAGTAACTGCAGGATTCTTTAGGTTCACAGTATAGCAGTTTTTAATTTGTAAACTATTTAACAATTAGTGCATAGTCCATTTCATGATTGATTTTATATTTAATACTGTAAAGCTGTTTGCTTTAAATCAGTCTATTGTATAAAGTGCTATTTAAATAAATGAGAATTCACTGAAGTGCTGAACAGAGCTGATGCAAACATGTCCACATCGCTATGATCAGATACCTTCTTTATGCTGTCACGCTGTCATTTTTGTGTGTTTATTTTGTTACTGAGAGGAAAACGTGCAGTACATACTATTTTACTGAACCACTCTCTCAGCAGCACGGATGACTTTGGGATATTAATGAGCTCTCAGATTCAATGCATTTCCTGAGTTTTGGATAATAACATGGCCTATTTTGCAAACAACGGACTCTTGTCGACCTCCTTAGTGGGTTCTTTATAGTTGAAGCCAAAATGAGTCACACTTCAGCTCTGTATACCGTGGGAGCGGAATAATACTATCGTCTTGTGAGCTGTGTTTGAGCTGAAACTTCACAGACACATTCTGGTGACACCTTAGACTTATATTACAACTTGTGAAATACGGTTCTAGGGGACCTTTAACTCCATTAGCGAGATATTTAATCTAAATGTGTATATCAGATGTAAAACAGAGTTTAAATCATTCTGTAAACATCTGAATTCTTCGGCTGTGAATAGGCAAAATCCAGGCTTGCATTTAGGCCAAGTCGAGGACTGCCCCCAGGAACGAGATTTGTTGGCTGCGGGATAGTGAGCTTTTGCTTAGGTTAAATCCTGAACCCTAGACTTTCCAAGTCACTGAGGAGCAACGATCTGTGCGTGTGTTTTTCCTCCTTCGGTTGGGCTAAAAGCCACCAATTGTCAAGGTACTTCAGGATGCGTACTCCCATCTGTCTCAGTGTGGAGATGGACACATCCATGCATTTTGAAAAAGTGCGCAGAGATGGGAACAATACGAATGAAAGGACTGTATATTGGTAAACCACCCCTTCAAACGCAAATCTGTGATGAAGGGGCTTTATGGATATGAGAGAACTCTGTATTGATTATCCTCATCTTTTTGATTCATATATTAACACTTTTCATGCAGTGTGTGATAAAACTGTTTGTGAATGTAAAAGGTCTGCAAAGTTTCAGTGTTCAAATGCACATAAACTGTCCTCATAAGGCGACCTGCTCCATGTTAAATAAAACTGCTTTAATAAGAACACTCATCTTCAAATATATATTTTATATTGGTGGAGGTCGACATTTTAATCAGGATCAAATAAAACTAACCTGTTTGTTCTTCAGTATCTTCATATTTCACGCTGAACACTTCTTCAATCTTTATTTCTTCATTCTCCTCTTTAATAAACGCCATCTTTATAATAGTGTTTCACGAGATCTCAGCTGCTTCTCCAGGAGTTTTCCTGTGTGTTTGAACAATTTGTTAAGTTTAGGATGAGAATAATTAACACAAAGAAAAATAAATACAAAGTAAGTATCTGGGTGTGTCTCATTCAGCTCCCAAGTTCAGTAGTCAGCGTACTGGTATAAATAACTCTCAAAATGGATCTTTACAAAGTGTTCGTCATGCAGCATATCAGATCATGTAAGTATGGTGTTTATTAAATGGATGTTTACATTTGATTCTGAATGAGTTTGATAGTATGTGTGGCTAACGGGGCTAAAGCTAACATTACACACTGTTGGAGAGATTTATAAAGAATGAAGTTGTGTTTATGAATTATACAGACTGCAAGTGTTTAAAAATGAAAATAATGACATGACTCTGGTCTCCGTGAATACAGTAAGAAACGATGGGAACTTTAACCACATTTAACAGTACATTAGCAACATGGAGGAAACAATGGAGTTTGAGACTCACTGTATGTCATTTCCATGTACTGAACTCTAATTATGTAACTATGCCGAGGTAAATTCAATTTTCAATTCTGGGGCACCTTTAATTATTCAAATAACATTAGGCTTGATTTCCATATGCAACTGTTTAAGTGATTTTAGTTATTTAGCCTAATGATTTAAAAATTCAGGTGCAATTAAATAATGTTCTTAAGGTGGTTGAATTTTATTTTATTTTTAATAACTAATGTGTTTAAAAACTAAAATCAAATTTGTTTTAATTTTGAATGATGGTTTTGATTTTTGATCATTTAATTTTTTTTTTAATGATTTCCATAAGCAACTTTTGAGGTCATTTTTGTCTACCCACATGCCTATAATTTGATTTAAAAAGAAAACTTGTTTAATATAAATGCAATTTGTCTAAATGATTGAATATCTTTATAGCATTAAAATATAAGGTTTTGCCTTCTCATTTTCATTTTAGTGTTAGTCTTTTAATTGTTACAGATTTCTACATTTGATTATTTGTACTATTTATATTAATTATATTTCAGTATCCTGAAATATTTCCAGAGCTGTTTAAAACTTTTAGCCAAGCTAAATATACATTCATTGTTTGTAACGTGCTTCTCTCATGTGTAATGAAAACAGATGTTATGCTGTGTGCATCAAAAACACTAAAAGGTAAGTGTATATTGAGATATATATCGTTATCATGAAATTAATTCATCAATTATCTCCATTTATCCTTTACTGCAAACTGACTTTCAATGACTTTCCAGACTTTCAATGTCTGAAAAAGACCTTTTAAAATTCCATGATATTCCAGAAATTCCACCTGTTGGAAATTTAAAACCAGAATTCAGGAGCTCATAAACTAAACAAATGAGGTTTAATATTTTATAAGGGTTACCAAAGGTTTAGAGTTAGGAGAAAATATCAATTACATTTAAACGATTAAATCAATAAATCGTTACTGAAAATAAATACGAATATATAATTAAATACGTGCTTTAAAACAATATCACTCCTGAAACTGCAGCCTCTGGTGTTGCTTTTCAAGAGATTCGAAACACTGAGTGAATCATTTGACAAGTATTTGATTCAATTGACTCGTAGTTTCGAAAGGCTCCGTTTCTTCATCACAATTTACCGAATTCGTGTTAATGATGAACTGATGCAGGATAAAGAGCTCGAAATGAGACGCAGCTTTTCTGTTACTGTGCGAACGCGCTTTACTAAGGTGACCAGATTTCTGAAATGGAAACCGGGGACATTTCCTATTTGAGTGGTCAAAATACCACCAAAATCTCATTTGTTGTTTTCCAATAATTAAAAAACGGGGACAGTGCATTTTTTATTGTTGTGGGTTCCACATTTTACATTAATAAATATTATGATTTAATTTTATTATTAGATTTTTGGTCTGGTTTTAATACAATTCACCAAAATAACTAGCCAGTAGGTCTAACTACAAAAAACTATTAAACTATTACACTATTTTGAAAAATCACATTACAAAATATGAGATAAATAACACAAATAATATTTGCAACATTTATTATTGAATTTAATATTTTAATTTTTTTTAATGAGCTGTTTATACTGTACGAAATTACAACTTTTGTCCAATGACATTTTAATTTTCTGTTAACAACTTTACTGACATGAAAGGAGCTTTATTCTTGAGTAAAGTTCATAAAATGTAGGCTACATTATTTTCCCACTGTAATTTATAAAAATATGTTTGGTGTACCACCTCTAGGGGGGTCCGGGGGAATGCCCCCCCGGGGAGAAAATTTTGTACATTTTAAGGTTAAATGCATCAATCTGGTGCACTTTGGAAGCTCAAAATTAAGAGCTTAAGCCCATGTACAGTGTGCACATTGAACAAAGAAACAGCATTGACTTGTACCTGGACATTAAAGAGGGTTCAAACCAGTGACGTAGCCACGGGGGGGCCTGAGGGGGCCTAGGCCCCCTCATTATCATGCAGGCCCCCCCAGATTTCTGAGCGATTTTTTCCATTTTTATGTTTATTTGTTACACTGATGCATATGCTGCGCGGTAAAATGCAACAGCTGTTTTAAGACTTATTGGTTTGATTATTTCACGTGTTGCACGTAGCCTCTGCTGTTATATCTTTGCGCGTGAGAGTTCGTTATTATGCGGTGAGTGGCAATGTGAAGCGGCACCCGAGGCTTCCCGTTTCCAAGACGTGCATGTCAATGCAGTGAAATCCGGTGGGTGCTCGGGCTCCTAACTCTCCATTCATTTTAACCAATAAAAAGTCGTTAGAGAATCAAGAACCTCTGACTGTAGCGCACACAGCTTTCTTCTCGTCATTATACTTAATTTGAGGCAGTTTCCGTGGCGTTATTTGCTCTCGCTCAGATATTGCGTGTGTGGCTGTGCGCGCTCAAACTTTGTTAGGCCTATATGTAAATCAAACATGCTTTTTCTCTAGAATTGTCTTCTCTCCTGAATTTAATGTTGCTAGAAGCTATTAATCATCAAACTTACATAACTGACTTTTAAAATAACACCTATACATTGTAAAGAAATTAAGTATCTTTTTATATAATAACTCCATGTACAAATTATATCATTTTCAAACTTAGCCTACTTTAGTCAGCCAGCTATCTAGATATTTTTATTATCTATTTAATATATATTTTTAAAAAGTTAAGTGCTTATTGTAGCCTGAATGCTTATTGAATTATTATATTTAGCGAACCACTACTGATCATCAGATAGTACAATATCAGCATGAGTGTAATCAAAATGGTTATGAGTCTGGATAACCTGTAGTTTTTAGAATAGAAATAACGGTTTTTCCACGGTTCAAAAAGCAAATTACACAATCAAACAAAACAATATGTAGGGATAATTTACTTTAGGTTATGACAAAACGTTTTATTGTTTAAAATTAATTTATAAATGGTTTATGGTCTGTTCTATGTATCCCTGCCTCTGCTGAATTATTTTTATCCCTGGTGGGGATAAAAAAAATATCCCTCCCGGGTGTCGCTACTCCACAAACCACCAACAGAGCATATAAAATACCAAAAATAAAAATCGTTTTTTTAAAACATCGCCAAGTAAAACGCTGTGTTTATATAGAACTGTCTCTTTACGACACAACAAACGGGACACTTTTTAGACGCGCATTCCGACTTCGCCTCAGCGCCTGGCGCAAGTCAAACGAGCGCGGAAAAGGTGCAGGTGACGACGAGGGAGCTTCACTTGAACAACAGTGAACTGCGGTCAGATGAGGTGTTGTCAGGCTATGTCGGTAAAACTCAGAAAAATTAACACGACTGTCAAATCAGTCATTATACTGTGCTCGTGGCGTGCACTCAAGAATTGCATGCGCAAATGCGCCGGCGCGCGTTGCGTAATTACTTTATTATAGCTTAAATAAAGCGCAATACTACGAGCAATGACATTGTAATGAAATTGCCAAACATGCGATTAAAGCTGCCTTGTGTATTTGTTGACATGGTTTTAAAGCTATTGTTATCCAATTTGTTGATCTAAACGTCTTAAAAATGAAAAATCAAAATTTTCTCGGGGGACCATGCCCCCGTACCCCCCTAACAAACTACATTTTATGACCTCTGTAATTATGAAACTCTGCGTACATGTTCTATAAATTCTGTCTAATGAAATCTGAGGTAGCCTAAACGTGTATTTCTGCAAATGTGCGCACTTTGACAGTAAAAGTTTGTATATGTAGTAAGCACTTTGATCAAAAATAAATGGGACCAAGCGCGATTTAATGTAAAGGTTTGTGTCTCGTTATTCTATTAATAAATACCGACTGATTTTGCATTTCTTTTAGAAATTAAGAATTAGTGTCATTGTAGTTATTATTATTGTCATATATATATATATATAGCGGCCCCCTCATTTTTAGATGGGCCCCCCCAAAAATAAAATTCTGGCTACGCCACTGGTTCAAACATCTTTTAGTTGTGATATAAAGTCTACATCGTTTTAGGTGTTTTAGGATGCCAAACAATTATTACAATAAAATAATAATATAATAATGTTTTAGGCCTATATAATTATTCATATGACAATAATATCCATAGGCTATTCTAACAAACGCAATAAATTATAATTATAAATTATTATTTTTTTTTAGTTAGGGTACTTTACACAACGTATAGGGAAATTAAAATACTAGTTTGTAGCCAATTTCTAAGATAAATCCTTGAGCTTTAATTTTGATCACCAAATCGCCAGCTGATCGTGTGAGCAAAGTGCGGTCTTCTCTTTAAAACACGCTGCACAGACAGACTGTATATTTACTTAATCACTGTATTTTGCTGTTTTATAAGGCACAAAGTCATATCATAGTTTCGATTTTAGTTCCTTGGCAAAATACAACGTAGAGACCATTTATGTTTTACATTTTCGGTTTATTATGAAACGGTGGCGGCGCACAGGGTCATTAATGGGAAACACTGAATGAATGTTTAGCTGACACATGTGCTAAAGTTGTCATATCAGTTGATATTGAAAACCCTTCAACCTGACCGAACGAGATCTCGAGGCCTGCCGCTGCGCTGAGTGAGTGACAGGAGGCGTGGCTCTGTACAACTGCGGTGTGCGTGAACTCGCTGCCGGTGGATACTGTAGAAAAGCGGTATTGAACTGTTTAACATATTTTAATAGAGAGATATGTTTAGAAAAAAAATATATTTTGACTGCACTATTAAGAAACCTCTATGCTGTATGCTGGCCAGACTTTTTTGCAATGTATTTGCGGATTATTTTGAACGAGATATAAAACGGGGACATTTCCGGGGACAGCTCCAGTCGGGGACGGAGCACCAAAACGGGGACGTCTGGTCACCCTAGCTTTACTCACATATTTTTACTCACTTTACTTGCTTTTAATAATCAATTCGCATTGCTTGTGAAACCAATAAAACTGTCTGAACGGACGATATCTATTTGAAAAATGTGATGTTTAAATCCACAAACCTTTCTTCAGCCGATTCACAACAGATACAGCATAGCGTGGCGCGGCCTTATGACGTCACAACACCACACCAAAATAAAAGTCCTGGTCACAAACCAGGATAGAACTTTAGGCTTCATACAAAGACACATAAATGTAAAAACGTGAAATATAAGCGAAAAACGTGTTTGACCCTCTACCGCACACATTATGATAGACCTACAGAAAAAAAAAAATATTTGACTCTTTTTCTTTTCTTAGAATGGCTTAATTTGATGTGCTGTAAAAAAAATGGAAAAAATATTATTTTAAGGTACTTTATGATATAACAACATACAATAGTGGAAATAACTTAGAATAAGTGTGTGTATATAGTTCACATTTTTCCTCAGAAATGTTGTTTGTATTGAATCAATTGGTGCTATTATAAGCTTTAGCAGTAATTATAGACAACACCTTATACTTATTTTCCAACATCTTGTGCTTTGATTTATTCCATTCTCTTTTGCTCAATAATGCTTTATATTCTTTGAATTTCATTACGTTTTTCATGAATATTATTCAAATATAATACAAATATAACAAATATAATGCATATCATCATGTATCATAAAACATTGACATAAAACCAAAAACATTGCAGTTCATGAAAATTCAACATTATGCAATCTTATGAGAGGAAGGTTATGAACATGAACCCCCCAAAATCCTTGAAACTTTTTTCTTTTTTACCTTTTTTCTGTACGAAACTTCACAAAGCAGTTTTTTTCAGAGGTGAGACACATGTACACATTACATTTGGTGCACTTCACCCTAACAATACACTTACATCCACTTGCACCTGCCTTTTTGAGACACCATGGTAGGCCAGTGGTTGGTCTGGTCCAGTAGTACAGGCTGTGGTGGCAGATCTCTGATGTGATTTAATCCATAATACAAATGCCATGGCAGTCCTTAACATATGACTAATCAACATTATATCACTAGCATTAATGTTGTTATTGTTACAGCTTAACAGACTGCAGCTGGCCTTTTCTAGCTATCTAACCTATTATAATAATGTCATTCCATTATTGCGCAGTGTTGCCATATGCCAACACAGATATTTTATCGATTTACCAAAAACTCATTTCATAAAAACTTTTTTGAGTGGTGAATATGTCCTCATAGCTTACCTGAGATGATGTTAACAATTTTTTTGTGAATGTGACATGGGCAGGTCCTTGTTTGTTACTGACGTTTTAATTTGTTTTCAGCAACAAGAGACAGCAGTCTGTCAGATATCGCGTCACAGAAAAATAAAATTGCATGTTATGTGCCTTAAAGGTGCAATATGTAATATTTTCGCAGTAAAATATCCAAAAACCACTAGGCCAGTGTTATATATTTTGTTCACTTGAGTACTTACAATATCCCAAATGTTTCCAACTATTTGTAAATCATGAAAAAAATTGCAATTTCATCCAAGGCTCCGGGACGTGTGAGGAGTCGCCCGTCAATGGCGTCATACCCGCGTTACCCTCTGTTTCCAGTTTTATTTAGTAGAAACCATGGAAACACCAGACGCTTTAACATATTACACGTTTTATTAGACAAAATTATTTGTATTAACAGTAATACATAATTTTCTCCATCATACAATACATTTTAAAATTAATTGCATGTCATTTATCAACACAATCATCCAGCATTTAATATGATATTGTAAAATCGATCTATCTTACTGCAGTGTGTAACAGTGTCTCACAGCAGCCGCCGAGCGAACGCACAGAGTAACGTTATAACATCATTTTCAACACACTCAAATGTATCTAATATGATGAACAGAGCTGTGTTACCTCATACTCATGATTATATCAATTGAAACAAGGTTCCATGTCTGTAACAGATTATGCTCTCCAGTTCAGGACTCTGGCTGCCTCTAGCGGTTGGAACAAACAAGCTCTCATCACGACATATCGTTAAGGGTTGGATCCATGCATGCGGTTGCATCTCGCTGCATACGAGGATTCCATCGGGCTCGAGCGCTTCATACAACTCTCCATCAGGTTTGCCACTCGTATGCAGTCGTGTCTCGAAGAGCACCAGGGCCAGTCGTTCTTCCCATCACCTCTCTGCCGACCAGAATCCTTCAGCTACCCAGTACCAGCCAGCGAGCCTATGCAAGTGGAACACTCTTGTCTGTCTTCAGCTGAGCGGCAGAGACGGCTGACCCAGAACCTTTGTTTATATTGTGGTCAAGCTGGGCATTACATCACTGAATGCCCCACTCACCCAGTTCGTCCCATGGTAAATGTTATCATTCCTTCGATAAATAAGATGAAACCACTTACCATTGTTGTAAACCTTACTGCTGCCAGTTTATGTCTTCCAGTTAATGCCCTTCTCGATTCCGATTCCCGATCAGCCGGGAATTTCATCTCTGGAGCCCTCTGCCGCCAGCTCCAACTTAAAACAACAGCCACGCCGTCGACTTACCAAATACATGCGGTAACTGGAAGAATATTACGACAAGTGTGCTACAGCGTCGGCCCCGTTCAACTCCAAGTTGGCATCCTTCACATAAAAGACATCCATCTGCTGGTTCTGGAGGATTCCACTGCTGCGCTGAGCGTATTGAGCGAGCGGAGCGGAATCTTCAGAAATGCGCTCTGAGCTCTTAAGGAAATATTACCACTCCGCTCCCCGCTTCGCTCACATGCTCTTGTCCTGGACTCCAGCCACCACCCACGCCTTTGACACGCTCAAGAAAGCCTTCACCACCGCTCCCCTCCTGGTACATCCAGACCCAGACAAGCCTTTCGTTGTGGAAGTTGACGCCTCCACCACCAGAGTGAGAGCGGTCCTTTCCCAGCAGCAGGGGAGCCCAAGTAGACTGCACCCATGTGCCTTCTTCTCCCGCAAACTCAACCCGGCGGAAGTCAACTATGACATCGGGAATAGGGAGCTTCTTGCCATCAAGCTTGCCCTAGAGGAGTGGAGGCATTGGCTCGAAGGAGCTAAACACCCGTTTGTGGTCTTCACAGACCATAAAAACCTGGAATACCTTCTAGATGCAAAGAGATTAAACCCTCGTCAAGCAAGGTGAGCTCTGTTCTTTACCCGGTTCAATTTCTCCATCACTTACCGTCCAGGATCCAAGAACGTAAAGGATCTCCAGAGTCTGGAAAGCTTTCTTCAATCTCCTAGGTGTGACCGTAAGCCTCTCCTCAGGTTACCATCCTCAGACAAACGGGCAGACGGAGTGGAAGATACAGGAGATCGGTAGGAAAGGTACCTGCGTACCTTCTGTCACGGCCAACCTTCGACGCTCCGACGCACCTAACTACCAACCAGGACAGAAGGTCTGGCTGTCAACAAAGGACATCAGGATGCGCCTGCGCTGTAGGAAAGTGAGTCCTAGGTTCATTGGCCCCTTTACCATCGTCCGGCAGATTAACCCCGTCACTTACCAGCTCCAGCTCCCACCTGAGTATAAAATTCACTCCACTTTCCACGTCACTTTTAAAGCATCATCATCCTTCTGTCACTCTTCCCACAGAGCCTGGCGAAACCGAGGAAACCCCCCCCCACCTTCCTCTCATCGTGGATGATGGAGCTGCCTACCTGGTTCGTGACATCTTGGACTCCCGGCTCCTGGTGGTCACCTGGAGTACCTCGTGGATTGGGAGGGCTACGGTCCCGAGGAGCGCTCATGGGTCCCCAGGAATGATATACTCGACCCGAACCTGCTTGACACCTTCCATGCCACTCATCCAGACAGACTAGCACCACGTGGCAGAGGTCGATCACCATGACGTCGGGGTCCACGGCCCTCAGGAGCGGGCAGTGGAGGGGGGGTAATGTCACAGACATGCCAGGCTCTACCCTCACACAGACACAGCGCACGTCATCACCAGAGTACTAACCACGCACACCTGACTTCAATCAACACCCTTATCAACAGCACCATAAAAGACACTAGCTCACACTCAGTCACTGTCCGGTCTCGTTAGCACATAGACTTACCTGTCTGACTCCAACGAAGATACTCACCTGTCTCCAGCGTGCTTCCTCATCTCCTTGTGTTCTCCTCGTCTCTTGTGAGTTACTCTGTGTCTGATCTGCTCCAAGTCTGCCAGCGATCTACCATTCCTGCAAATACAAGACAAGTATCAGTTCTACGATCTCATCTGTCAACTTATCCACCTGCTATCACTCACCTGCACTCTGCCTGCCATCCTGGTTGTTCAATAAACTTATTAGCTATTCCATCTGTGTCTCCGTCCCCTTCTGTACCGTAACATACATAATGCTATTCTTAAATCTGTGCTTACACAGATTTAATATATTAATTATGGTGGTTTGCTTTGATCGTGCTGTGCTGTGTAAGTACAAAAATCAACAGGCTTTTGGTGCCATCTGCAGGCATTTGTTATAATATAATGTATTTATAACATTTCAGGGGAAAGAACTCTTGATGTGTTTAAATATGCAGATTAGCTTGTTTTGGTTCATTTAGAAGAAATCTACAACAGACGGATGGCAGTAGGCTTAAAACAAACTCCATCTTAATGTGTAGGGTTAGGGTTAAGTTTTCTTTCCATTAGAGTAAAAGACATGGAAGCAAAAATGAACCAAAAATTGTCCACTACATGAAAGAAGTATTCCAATAGCCAAAAGAATTAAAATGATTTATTGATTTGTGTCCCTCTCCTTGGTGCAGTCATTTATTCTAAATATATAGCTACTTGAAAATAGTAGTGTAGAAAACATGCACATTGTGGCATAGTTTCCTTTCCTTTCGCCTTCTCTTGTGATAAACCTAGTGAATACTATAGAAGAACATGCTCTCTGTGTGAACTGATCATTTTGTAGAAATCAAGAATAAAACAATTGCGTGAGTGTGAGAGAATTAAAATAAATTGGTAAGGAAGTCAGAGTTGTCTTAATATATTTAAGGGTTTATTATTTTTTTTACATAATTATGAGAAGTGCCCTTTTTTCCACTTGAGCCCCTGCCCTGGTGCTGGGACGTCCTGAAGCCTTCTTCACTGAGGTTCAGTCTCTCTCCTGGAAGTTCTTCATGATCTGATAAATGGTTCTTTCAGGTGCAATAATCTTTGCTGCAATTTCCTTGCATGTGAGGCTATTTTGATGGAAAGTGATGATGGCTACATGTCTTTCTTTGGAGGAAACCATTGCTAACACAAGAACACAATGATTGAAAGCACTTCTTCACTCCTGTTATAGCAATCACTATGCTCTAATAATCCAGTCAGAATGAGTGATTTCACCTGACTAGTACTCGTTCACACTTTCCCACATCTCTTCTATTTTGCATTACCTACACTGGTTACTAGTACACTACAGAGTGGATTTTAACATTTTACTTCTCATTTATAAATCTCTAAATGGAATAACTCCACCTTACCTTTCCACCCTTTTGACTGAGCACCATCCAACAAGATCACTTCGGTCATCTAATCAGAGACTCCTGTCTATCCCTAAATCAAGGTTAAAATGTAGGGGCGGCCGTACCTTTTCTGTAGTTGGCCCTAGACTCTGGAATGATTTGCCCATTTCGATTAGACTGGCTTCATCTTTATCTGTTAAAAACATATTTGTTTGACAAAGCATATAATAAATGTTGAAGCACCCTTACATTGTATTTTATTGTTATATTATAATGCTGAAGCACTAATTCTAGTCTATTTTATGTTATTTATTTTCGACAATTCTCTGTTTTATTGCTTTTTTTTTACTTTTTGTGTTTTTCTGTGTTTTTAGCTATTGTAAAGTACATTGGACAATATAAGTTGTATTTAATTATACTAATAAATTGCTATTGCCATGTGCTGATGATATGATATATGATTATTGAAATGATGTTAACTGTTCATTTTGTTCCACAGCCAAAACATTTTTTGTGATAAAGTTTATTTTTAAAGCTTTTTGCACTTATTTTAAAATGTGTCTAATCACTCTGTACAATAATCTAGAAACAATGTGAATCAACACCACAACTGAAGCAGAAAACTTTGTGGAAAAAAAAATTCTGGAAAGATTTGTCTCATTACCAATAC
Organism: Megalobrama amblycephala; assembly: GCF_018812025.1. NCBI lineage: Eukaryota > Metazoa > Chordata > Actinopteri > Cypriniformes > Xenocyprididae > Megalobrama > Megalobrama amblycephala. Next base: position 4,235,679 of record NC_063049.1, on the reverse strand, counting down.
TTTTGGCTAAAATCTGTTACTGATACAGATGGCAGTTTAATTTATTTAAAAAAATGTAGATTTGACATGCAATCTCTCACTTGGACATTATGGAGAGAAAACATTTATATTGTTATTCATGCTTCATTGATTCACCTTCATCATTATCATCTTGTTCTGAATCACATCTGAAGTAACTAGTGACGTGCTACTTGATCAGTCATCAGATACTTTTTTACTCTTACTCAAATATTTAAATTTTTTACTTTTACACTTTATTTATTTAAATACTTGTATTTTTACTTGAGTACAATTTTCAGGTTTCTCTACCTCTGTTCACGTCTCCAAACACTGACAATCAGCAACATGATCAGAAGTGTGTTTATAACGGGAACTTCAGGTTTTATAACATTATATTTGAGAGTATTAAATCATTTTTTTCACAAATTTAACTTGAAAAAAATCCTCATTTTGTAGGACTTTGCCTGTTTAAACAACCATGTGATCAGAAACTCCACCCTCTTGCCAACCGCCGTTAAAAAAGTAGAAGAAGAAGAAGAAGAACTCCACCCTCTTACAACACTTACCAGGAAGAGACTGAGTTGTTATTTCTCCTTTCTGTCATACTAACTCTGTCTCGACAAAAGCATAAAAGAATCAGCTATCAATGAAGAACAAAGAGAAAAACTTTCAAGAAGGATTTTTGAGAAGTTTGTTTCTGAACAGACAGCAGATCTTTGAGGTTATTCATTTTTGAAACCATCATTCAGAAAGTGAAAGTAAAGTTTAGACTGCAGGAGCTCAAACAGTGAAAATGGCTTCACTATCTGAAGATGATCTTTCTTGTCCCGTGTGTCATGAAATCTTCAGTGTTCCTGTTCTTCTGTCATGTAGTCACAGTTTCTGTAAAGAGTGTCTTCAACAGTTCTGGAGAATCCGGGAAACTCAGGAGTGTCCTGTCTGCAGGAGAAGATCCTCAAAAGAAGAACCTCCAGTTAATCTTGTGTTAAAGAACTTGTGTGAGTCGTTCCTGAAGGAGAGAAATGAGAGGCGTTCATCAGGATCTGAGGAGATCTGCAGTTTACACAGTGAGAAACTCAAACTCTTCTGTCTGGAGGACAAACAGCCTGTGTGTGTCGTGTGCAGAGATTCAAAACAACACGACAATCATAAATTCAGACCCATCGGTGAAGTGGTTTCATCATATAAGGTAAGACGGATAAACACTTGTTTAAGCTTATGTATTACATATATGAATATATTACAGAAATCTCTGGTGTCTTATAGATTTTCACTTTAAATTCTAGGAGGAGCTCAATACAGCACTGAAGTCCTTACAAGAGAAACTTAAACACAATGAAAACATTAAAGGAGAGTTTGAGAAAACAGTTCAACACATCAAGGTGAGGATTGATTCTTTTGACATATTCAAGAGTTTGTTTAGAAGAGCTGAACTGATTTGTGTGATATAATTACATGTTCCTTTATTGACTGAAACACACACACACACACACACACACACACACAGTCGTTTGTGTATATCGGTGATCAAGTGTGTATATCTCTGTCAGCTGGTTATTCAGCAGTGGGCGGGAATAATGTGTCAGTCCTAATCCCATTGGCTAGCACTCACCTTCCATGTTTTCATTTGGCCGAACACAAAGTGATTAATATTCATGAGCCCTGAACTGAACTGCTGACATTATGAATCTACCTGAGGATGTGATTGATAATGTGTATTTTCACCCTACAGACACAGAACATCTACTACTACAGCACTAGTGCTTCAGAAATTAAAGTTGTAGTGAACTAACCCACATTTACTCACTCACTCTTCATGCTGCTCCAGAATCAGTTGGTCTTTGAGATGATTGAAGTGAATGTGATCTGATTTCAGTCTCAAGCTGAGCACACAGAGCGTCAGATTAAACAGCAGTTTGAGAAGCTTCATCAGTTTCTCAGAGATGAAGAAGAAGCTACAATCACTGCACTGAGGGAGGAAGAGGAGCAGAAGAAGCAGATGATGAAGGAGAAGCTGGAGGAGATGAACAGGCACATCTCAGCTCTTTCACACACAATCAAAGACATGGAGGAGATGATGAAAGCCAGTGACGTCTGCTTTCTGAAGGTCTGATTTCAGATCATTGGTTGATCATTGGTTCATTGATTGAGTTCCTGATGATAAATGGTGTGTTTGTTCTGCAGGAGTTTCCAGTCTCAAAGGAAAGGTGAGTGATCTGCTCCTGTCTCTGGTCTCTCTGGTTCTGATCCAAAGCCACTGCAGTTCTGACTCCTGAATGTTCTTCCAGAGTCCAGAGATCACGGCCGGATCCACAGATGGCTTCTGGAGCTTTGATTCATGTGCCACGTTACTTGGGCAACCTGCCGTTCAGAGTCTGGAAGAAGATGCAGGACATCGTCCAAAACAGTGAGTCTGACTGCAGAAGATCTGAGCTGGAAATGATGGAGGGGTGGAGAGTTAGAGGTGCTTCATGATAGATAGATAGATAGATAGATAGATAGATAGATAGATAGATAGATAGATAGGTAATTAGTAAGGCAGATTATGAATGTAATTTGATACTTACGTCTGATCATGCCCAAACGGGTCGAGTCAGAACCAGTTGCGTTCAGTCGGTGTTTGTTTAAATTCTGTTTCTGAGCATTTAAATCAGCTTCAGTCGAAGGTCTTTGTGTGTTAAATTCAGTCTTAGACTGTTTTAGCTAGTCGCTCAATGCTGGAATACACTACACGACTTTTAAAATCTGAACTGATTTTTAAACAGCAGGCATCCTACACTTGCCGACTTTGTAAATGGTTACAGAGAAAGGCTGGGGATCATACACTACACCACTTTAAAATCGTTCCCAACACAAACAGAAATATGTGCCTCATTGCCAGGAGACACATGACAGACAGGTGAAACAAACGCAGGAGATAAGATGACCTGCAGTAGTGGAAGATGCCAGTAAAGTGCGTTTAGATTATCTTAATTAGTACTAAAGAAGAACTTTTTAGTATATTAAGTACAAAATTAGTGCATGAAAATAGAGCACTTGAAGTACATTATAGAAGTGTACTTTTTTTCACCTGGGATGCATGAGCTCGCGGCTCCATCTAGCGGCTGTAAGTGGTATAGTGTCTTGACATGATCACTCGTCAAGTCCCAAGCTTGTGATTCGTGAGTTTTATGATGGTAAGTTTTTCCTTTTTACCCGATCTTGTACTGTAGTCTCCATTTTTTTTCCTCAAACTTTGTGACTTAGCACCCTGCACTGTCTGGACAGCGTATGTGTGTATGAAATGCGTTCTAAAATCGGCTCAAAATATCAAACATGGTTTAAAATCCTCCAACTGGATGGAATCAAAGTCTGAAGCTAAAGAATCGGATTCTGTGACCATCAAATACTACATGATTTTACATGAAATCTGTCAGCATAAATCTGCAGACTGACTCTGAGTTTTGGATTAGATTTGAATTTTTGTCAGTTGGAGTTTGAACAGTTTTGTCTCATTTGAACTTTCTGTCAATGACAGTCTGTGGGATTTTTATGAAAACCGTAAGTCTGATCAGTTATAAGAGATAAAGCAACCCGAGTCAGAACAGTCTGAGGGTTTGGTGGTTGTTCAGAGGAGTTACAATCAGAAAATTTAATCTCAGAATCAAAGTAATAGTAATAATAATTTCTCAAGCCAACATAATTATTTAGTCAAACACAACAGACAGTGAGAATAAACTATTTTAAACCAATAAAGACTATAAGAGGCAATAAAATGAAGATGATCAGATGCTGCTGAAGATCAGACACACACTTACAGTTTTTCATCTACAGCATAAATCTCATCAGATCTCATTGATTTATTATGATTTTAACTGATGGACACAAATATCTGAATCACACATTTAATGTTTGTAGTTGATGATAAAATGAGTGTGAAACTAATAACAGCACTGACAGTGATCAGAGGAAAGTGTGTTTGATCAACAGCGTCATAATTCATAATAATCTGTGTTGGTTCACTCTTGATCATTATATGAACATCAGAATAAAAGCATCTGTTGATTGTGTCTCATCAGCTCCTGTCATTCTGGATCCAAACACTGCGAGTCCATATATCGTCCTGTCTGATGATCTGACCAGTGTGAGATTCAGCGAGATCGATCAACCTCTTCCTGATAATCCAGAGAGATTTGACGAGTTGGTCTGTGTTCTGGGATCAGAGGGTTTTAACTCAGGAACACACTGCTGGGATGTGGAGCTTAAAGAGAGTTCAGACTGGACTCTTGGAGTAATTACAGCATCAATCCAGAGGAAGGGATGGGATTTCTTTAACACTGATGTCTGGAGTGTGGAGTGCAGACAGTTTAAACAGAAGCTTGATCGAGTGAGAGTGAATCTGGACTATGACGGAGGAACGGTGTCATTCTCTGATCCTGTAACTAACACACATCTACACACACACACACAACCACCTTCACTGACACACTCTTTCCATTCTTCAGTTTTTCTCACTCTCTGAGGATCTTACCGGTCAATAGTCAGTAATCGTCACTCCTGTAGGTCTGGATCTTCTGCTTTCATCATAAATAAATAAATCATGTAATGTTTTTGTAGAAATTATAGCATAATACTGTAAATCAGAAATATGATACACTTTTAGAGAGGATGTGTTAAAAATGAAACAACTTGTGTTAAATTTTTACACATTAATGGGTGTTTAGGGGTAATGCATGTTGTGTTTATGAGTTTAACACAGTAAGTGTGTCAAACAAAGAAAACATGTAAAATTAGCAAGTGTTGTTCTTGGATACACACATTGTGTTAAAAACACCTAAAATCCTTAACAAAACATTAGCATTTGACACAATGAATGGAAAGTCATTGGTTGTTTAGGTTATTGTCAAAAAAAACGAAACAATAAAAATATAATAAAATATCAGCCATTAAATTCATAATTTATAATAAATACGATCTTAAGCGGTCAGAAAGGAAATGTCCAGCTCAGGACTAAGCAGTTCTCTTCACAATCTCATTAGGGATCATGACACATGACCTTCATAATCATTTCACTGTTACTAAACTGGATTGATGAACACTGGAGGCCAAAAGTTTGAATATTAAAGTTTCTTAATGTTTGTGAAAGAAGTCTCTGATGCTCTGACGCTGACATGCTGAAATCATATTAACATTTAAAATATAATTTGTTCCTTTGATCAAAGCTGAATTTTCAGCATCATTACTCCAGTCTTTAGTCACATGATCCTTCAGAAATCATTCTGATATGATGATTTGATATTCAGTTATTATCAATGTTGGAAACATTAGTAATGGTTATGAACTTTTGTTATGTCTTCATCTAGATTCTGTCATGTCTTGTTCAGTTCATTTGTCCTCATTGTGTCTCTTGATTAATCAAACGTTTGCATGTGTTTCTGTTCTCCCTGATTGTGGTCTGATTGCTGTAATGTATTTAAGTTGATGTTGCAATACCTGATGGCCACTAGATGGCACTCCCGTGCTGGTTGTTGGTTGTTGTTGTTGCAGTGTGCCGCAATATTATGAAGCTGCATGCTGCGTCCCGATTCGCCTACTTATACTACGCCCTAAAAGTATGTACTCTTTCTGTGAACAAAAAGTACTTACTTTTGAGTGTGTAGCAAAAGAGTAGACAAGCTTTGGGACATACTACCACATCATACAATCGCGTCTTTTCTCTCTGTCGCATCCAGTCACCGTAAACTGGCCTGTCAATCGTCTTACATCCTCCACATTTCATTTAGCTAATTTCCTACCCTATCGGAGAGAAATGCAGCACGTTGATCTGCAGTCGCGGGTCTTTCATGTGGAGAACTCTCCTCATATTAATGCACAATGATGCATTTAAAAGTTAATGAACTGAATCCTCATCCAAAGCGCAATGGGTTGTGGGCAATATTAGCCTTTATAGTGTGCACGGATCTACACTTCGAAAATCTACCGGAAATAGTAGACCATCTGGGGACTTTTGGCATACTCTTTTCAACATATTATGCTTTGGGACACACTTATTTTAATCTCACATACTATTTAGGGTGGATAGTATGGACATTGGGATGCAGGGCCTGACTCGGAGCCTGCTGCATCTACAGTTCCGCATTCTCAGTCCCCTCGTTTTTCGAGACAGCGCCTACTGCTGTTCGGAAGATTGTATAACACCCTTATCCAAATGCCATTGAAAACATTATAGGATGCAATATTACAGTCTCTTTTTATTTAAAGTTATCCAAATAAATATTTGCGTTCCCTGCTTAATGCATGTGCCAAAAAAACTCATTGTGTTCTCAAACTAACAAATTACCCAGTAGTTATTTTTTGAGCGTGGGTGTAATTGAAAGAAAATTACTGATGTAAGGGATACGATTACAGATTGAACTATCTTCTGAAAAATATTATGTGATATTATATTGCTACAATGTTTTTTTTTTAATTCAAATTCCAATTTTTCTTTCAGTTCAACCTATAATGGTCTAATTAACATTATACCATGCTAACATTACAAAACCTGTTTTTTGATATTTTGAATGTGAAGCAAAACTCAAATAAGAATAGACAAAACACCAATAATAAACAATTCTGTACTTTATTTAACGATCACCTTGATCATCTTGCTGTAAACAGGACAAAGCAAAGAAAAAAGGAAGAAAGAATTATGTTAGTGACTTTACTTTTCGTCTTCAATAGGCCTTTAAAAGGGAGTACGTACGTACGTATACGGGCAACACTTCACAGAATCTGACTACTCGTTAACAGCCGATCGTAAACGTTTGAAACGTGGAGTTATACCGTCCAGGTTCGAATGGAACAACTGAGGGAGTGTTCGCCAAAAACGACCCAATGTACTGGATAAGGTAACGTCAAAGCGCCAACATTGCAGTGAATCAGAGATCAGTGATGAACAGCCTGTTGTCTATTACGGACCCGTCCCACACACAGACCATGACTACTCAACACCTCCGTGTCCAGATCTTTTGGATGCTGCAGCAGAGAGAATTAGAGAGTTGGAGGCTGAAGTGCGAGCTTTGTCTGTCTCCCGCATTCAAATAAATGGATTTTGTCTCTCGGATGACGACTTCCGATTTTACACACGCTTTCCCTCAGAGAAGGTTTTCAGGATTTTCTGGGCATCAATAGAACCATCAGCATCAAACCTTGTGTACTGGTCTAAGGCACAGAGACATGGTCTAGAGACAGTTCCAGGACCAAGCCTTAACAGAAAGCTTCAGCTTATTGATGAGTTTTTCCTTTATTGCTATCGCGTGTCTGCAGGTCTACGAGAGAAGGTCTTGGCAGATATCTTCCATGTGAGTACAACAACGGTCAGTCGAGTTTTCTGTACCTTGCTTTGGGTTCCTTGCCTATTTGGATGACCAAAGAGCAAGTCAGAGCTACCATGCCAGCAAAATTTAAGGAGTACTTCCCAGATGTCCGTGTTATTTTAGACTGTACTGAGATCAGATGTCAAGTCAAGTCAAGTCAAATTTATTTATATAGCGCTTTTTACAATTGGTAATTGTTTCAAAGCAGCTTTACATATTAGAAGCACAGAAAAAAGAGAAGTGGTTAAAGATGGTGCTACATTAAGCCAATGTCGGCTGACTCCCAGGGGTGGAAAAAAACCCCTAGGAGAAAAACCCAGCATGCTAACACTGGGAAAAAAGTCCTAGGAGGGAAAAAACCCCTTGGAAGATATATATAATATATGTAAATGGATATGGAGATCAAAATCTGAATTATACATTTTTATTATAGAGATTAAAAATAGATTATATATAAATATATGTAAGCGGATACGGAGATTAAAAATCTGAATTATAGATGCAGCCAGAACTGGATCTGTAGGCCCATTGTCTCCTGGGCTACGTTGTAGTCAGGTCCAGACACAGGTTCTCCATCTGATCTGGATACGGCCTGGATCCAGCACCCGGCAAACCTCAGGATAAGCAGAGAGACTGATATTAGCGTAGATGCCATTCTTATTCTGATGTACAGGTATATCTAGTGTTATAGGAAATGTTCTCGGTTCCGGCCGACCTAATTATTGCAGCGTAACAATCCTTTAACGGATTTGAAAAATGTTAATGTATTGATAATGTGTTATGTGTATGCAAGAGCAAAGAGATGTGTTTTTAGTCTAGATTTAAACTGACAGAGTGTGTCTGCTTCCTGAACAATGCTAGGAAGATTGTTCCAGAGTTTAGGTGCTAAATAGGAAAAGGATCTGCCGCCTTCAGTTGATTTTGATATTCTGGGTATTATCAACTGGCCTGAATTCTGAGATCGCAATACACTGTGTGCAGAATTATTAGGCAAGCTGATTTTCTGATCATATTTTTTTTCCAAGCACATTTTACCAATTCCAATCCACATCAATCTTAATAACTACTATTAATATTGTTTTTAATCATTTATAAGTGATATATAATTGTTCATGAAGGCTGGAAATGAAAAATGCCTTATATTCAGGTGTGCAGAATTATTAGGCAGGTTTGCTTTTACAGGCAAAATGAGCCAAAAAAGAGATTTAACTCAGACTGAAAAGTCAAAAATTATTAAATACTCACGAGAAGGACGCAATACTAATGCAATACTAGAATTTGCAAAGTGAAAGCATGACCAAGGGAAAGCAAAATGCTCATTGGGTCAGCGGGGTCATACAAAATCAGGTGGAAAAGAAAAGACACATGTTAACTGCAAAAGATTGAAGAATTAAGGTGAAGAATTAAGTGTGAAACCATCAGGAACCCTTTAGTCTCCAGCGCCACCATTTTGCAGAACTGCAACCTACCTGGAGTCTCCAGAAGTGCAAGGTGTCAGGATCTCAGAGACTTAGGTTAGCTAAAGAATCCTAAAAAATGACCCGCTCTTAATAATAATCACAAGCTGAAATGTTGTGAAATACATGAAGACTGGGTTTTTATAGGCTTTATAGACAGACAGCTTGAGAGTGACTCCTGAAGGACCAGCACCACATCCTCTTGTACCACTGTTTGAAGAATTTATCTTCCAAAATCTGGCAGTAAGGTGTGGGAGTTTACTTTTAGTCCCTCTCTTATCCTGAAATGTCCGTCTTGCAGAGATGGACTAAAAATGATCTTCCAAAACTTACTGCCAGATTCTGGAAGATAAATTCTTCAAACAGTGGTAAAAGAGGATGTGGTGCTGGTCCTTCAGGAGTCACTCTCAATCTGTCTGTCTATAAGGCCTATAAAAACCCAGTCTTCATGTATTTTATAACACTTCAGCTTGTGATTCTTATTAAGAGCGGGTCATTTTTTAGGATTCTTTAGCTAACCTAACTAAGTCTCTGAGACACCTTGCACTTCTGGAGACTCCAGGTAGGTTGCAGTTCTGGAAAATGGTGGCGCTGGAGACTAAAAGGTTCCTGATGGTTTCACACTTAACTCTTCACCTTAATTCTTAACTCTTTTGCAGTTAACATGTGTCTTTTCTTTTCCACCTGTTTTTGTATGACCCCGCTGACCCAATGAGCATTTTGCTGTCCATTGGTCATGCTTTAACTTTGCAATTTCTAGTATTGCATTAGTATTGCGTCCTTCTCGTGAGTATTTAATAATTTTTGACTTTTCAGTCTAAGTTAAATCTCTTTTTTGGCTCATTTTGCCTGTAAAAGCAAACCTGCCTAATAATTCTGCACACCTGAATATAAGGCATTTTTCATTTCCAGCCTTCATGAACAATTATATATCACTTATAAATGATTAAAAACATTATTAATAGTAGTTATTAAGATTGATGTGGATTGAAATTGGTAAAATGTGTTTGGAAAAAAAATATGATCAGAAAGTTAGCTTGCCTAATAATTCTGCACACAGTGTAGACGTGAAGGACTATAATGCACCAAGAGCTCGCTTAGATACTGGGGAGCTAAACCATTTAGAGCTTTATAAGTAAGTAGCAAGATTTTAAAATCTATACGATGTTTAATAGGGAGCCAATGTAATGTTGACAGAACTGGGCTAATATGGTCATACTTTCTGGTTCTAGTAAGATCTCTAGCTGCCGCATTTTGGACCAACTGTTGTCTGTTTAAAAGCCGAGCAGAACAACCACCCAGTAGAGCGTTACAGTAATCTAGTCTTGAGGTCATGAATGCATGAACCAACTGTTCCGCATTTGTCATTGAGAGCATATGTCGTAATTTAGATATATTTTTTAGATGGAAGAAGGCGGTTTTACAGATACTAGAAACATGACTTTCAAATGAAAGATTGGTATCAAAGAGCACACCCAGGTTCCTAACTGAGGACGAAGATTTAATGGAGCACCCGTCAAGTGTTAGAGAGTATTCAAGGTTTTTTCGTGAGGAAGTTTTTGGTCCAAAGATTAGGATATCAGTTTTTTCTGAGTTTAATAATAAGAAATTTCTTGTCATCCAGTTTTTAATGTCAGCTATGCATTCTGTTAGTTTTGTGAATTTGTAGGTTTCGTCAGGGCGCGAGGAAATATAGAGCTGAGTATCGTCAGCGTAGCAGTGAAAACTAACACCATGCTTCCTAATTATCTCTCCTAAGGGCAGCATGTACAGAGTGAAAAGCAACGGTCCTAGTACTGAGCCTTGTGGTACTCCGTATTGAACTTGTGATTAGGGCTGCATGATTAATTGCACGAGATTGTCATGCGTGTCTCATCAGTAAAGCCGGTTCTGTGATTAGCGGTAAATGTCCATCACCTGCTTTCAAATGGAGCGGCACTTAATATACAGAGCCGTAGTTCGCGGACAAGCTACGCAATATCGCGTTCGTAATCGAAAGCGATTCATCTGCGATTATGAACACGATATTGCGTAGCTTGTCCGCGAACTACGGCTCTGTATATTAAGTGCCACTCCATTTGAAAGCAGGTGATGGACATTTACCGCTAATCACAGAACCGGCTTTACTGACGAGACACGCATGACAAAAGCATGCGATTAATCGTGGAGCCCTACTTGTGATCGATACGACATCTCTTCATTAACTACTACAGACTGATAACGGTCAGATAAGTAAGATTTGAACCATGCCAAAGCAATTCCACTAATGCCAATATAGTTTTCAAGTCTTTTTAAAAGAATGTTGTGATCGATAGTGTCAAAAGCAGCACTGAGATCTAATAACACTAATAGAGAAATACAGCCACGATCGGATGATAAGAGTAGATCGTTTGTAACTCTAACGAGAGCAGTCTCAGTACTATGGTTATGGTCTAAATCCTGACTGGAAATCCTCACAGATTCCATTTCTTTCTAAAAAGGAGCACAGTTGTGTTGAAACTGCCTTTTCTAGTATCTTTGACAGAAAAGGTAGATTCGAGATTGGCCTGTAATTTACTAAATCTCTCGGATCTAGTTGAGGTTTTTTAATAAGAGGTTTAATAATAGCCTGCTTAAAAGTTTTTGGCACGTATCCTAGTGTTAAAGATGAATTAATTATATCAAGAAGTGGACCTACGACCTCTGGAAGCATTTCTTTCAGTAGTTTAGTCGGCATTGGGTCTAACATACATGTTGTTGATTTTGATGATTTGATAAGTTTAGATAATTCTTCCTCTCCTATAGTGGCGAATGATTCTAGTTTTACCTCAGGGACACTACAGTGCACTGTCTGAAGTGAAACTGTAGACGGTTGCATGTTTTTAATTTTCTCTCTAATATTGTCAATCTTGCAAGTAAAGAAGTTCATAAAGTCATTACTGCTGTGCTCTTTGGAAACGTCAGCAGTTGAATCTCTGTTTCTAGTTAATTTAGCCACTGTGTCAAATAAATAAATAGGATTATGTTTGTTTTCTATTAAGAGATTTGAAAAATAAGTAGATCTAGCATTTCTTATAGCCGTTCTGTACTCAATCATTTTTTCTTTCCACGAAAGGCGAAAAACTTCTAGTTTTGTTTTCTTCCAACTACGTTCAGCTTTTCTCACAGCTCGTTTTAGAGCCCGAGTGTGCTCATCATACCACGGCGTTGGATTAGTTTCCTTAATCTTCTTTAGACGTAAAGGAGCGACTGCATCTAATGTGCTGGAAAAGAGAGAGCCAATAGTTTCTGTTGCAGCATCGAGTTCTTCTAAGTTGTCAGGTATACTAAGGCGATGAAACTGCTCGGGGAGATTATTTATAAAGCAATCTTTAGTGGTAGAAGTGATGGTTCTACCATATTTATGGCTGGGTGGTGGTTTTGTAGCCTTGGCTAACTGTATTATACACGAGACTAAATAATGATCTGATATATCATCGCTCTGCTGTAGAATTTCAACAGCATCAATATCAATTCCATGCGACAGTATTAGATCTAAGGTATGATTACGACAATGAGTGGGTCCTGACACGTGTTGTCTAACTCCAATAGAGTTTAAAATGTCTGCAAATGCCAATCCAAATGCGTCTTTATTATTATCTACATGGATATTAAAATCACCAACAACAAGGACTTTATCCGCAGCCAGTACTAACTCTGATAGAAAATCAGCAAATTCTTTGATAAAGTCATTATGGTGCCCTGGTGGCCTGTATACAGTAGCCAGCACAAATGTCAGCTTACATAATGTTACGTAAAGCACCATCACTTCAAAGGAATTATATTTGAAATTCTTTTGAATGATTCTGAATATATTACTATAAATTACAGCAACACCTCCCCCTTTGCCTTTCTGTCGAGGATTGTGTCGATAGTCATAACCTTGAGGACTAGACTCATTTAAAGTAATGTAATCGTCTGGTTTTAGCCAGGTTTCTGTCAAACACAGCAAGTCTAGTTTATTGTCTGTGATAATTTCATTTACAATAAGTGCTTTTGAAGAAATAGATCTAATATTCAGTAACCCAAGCTTTATCATTTGTTTATCTGATTTATCTGTGATTTTCATTTTTTGAACATCAATTAAATTTTTACCCTTAAAAGGTTTCGGAAGTTTTTTGTATTTACTAGTTCGAGGTACAGACACAGTCTCTATGTGATAATATCTAGGTGAAAGAGTTTCTATGTGCTGTGAATTATCTGAGTTCTGTGACGTGAGGCGGCTAGCAGACGGTCGGTTTAGCCAGTTTGTCTGCGTCCTGATCTGGGCCGTAGTTTGTCATGTTTCAGCTCTAAGACTATTTGCCAAATTTCTAGATAGAAGAGCAGCACCATCCCGGGAGGGATGAATACCATCTCTTTTCAACAGATCAGGTCTGCCCCAAAAGCTTTTCCAATTGTCTATGAAACCTATATTATTCTGCGGACACCACTTAGACAGCCAGCCATTGAGTGATGATAACCTGCTAACTATCTCATCACTCCGACGAACAGGAAGATGGCCAGAACAAATTACTTCTGCTGACATTGAATTTGCGAGTTCACACACCTCTTTAATGTTAATTTTAGTGATCTCCGACTGGCGAAGTCGAACATCATTTGTGCCGACGTGGATAATGATTTTAGAATATTTACGTTTAGCATTAGCCAGCACTTTTTAATTTGCTTTGATGTCAGGTGCTCTGGCCCCCGGCAAACATGTGACTATGGTGGCTGGTGTCTCTATTTTCACGTTCCGTGTAATAGAATCGGCAATAACTAGGGCACTTTCAACAGGATTCTCAGTGGGTGCGTCACTGAGTGGGGAGAACCTGTTTGATGTTCTAATCGGAACGGAAGAGTGGTGTTTGTTCTTGCCACTATGCCGCCTCACAGTCACCCAGTTAGCCTGCTGCGTGGCTTCTACAACCGGAACCGAATGTGCAGTGTTTACTAGGCTAGTCGCATCCAAAGCAGTATCTAAGGCCCTTTCATTCTCACTATCCTCAATTAAAGTTTGGATGCGTGTCTCTAATTCTGAGATTCTCTCTGTCAGCCTGACAATATCCCTGCATTTATCACATGTGTAAGGCTCACTGCTGACAGAAAGAGCTAAGCTATACATGTTGCATTTAATACACATGATAATCGTCGGACATGACTGACCGTGTTTTTGTAGAGTAGTCTGACTCCCCACGCCGTCCGAAAAACTGCATCGCACATGGGACTCGCTAGCTGGATGTCTCGGTCGCTTGCCGGTGCCTGGGGCAAGGGTGATGTGCGGGACGCTGTACCTCGCAGCAAAGTCTCCACAGCTTCCCGATCTGGCGAGGACAGATCAGAATAACATACATCGGATAAATCCGCCATTAGATCGACAAGGAAGGTTAGTTTAGAGGAAAAAATAGACGGTAGCTAGCAGGCTAGCGGCCTATGGCTGACACTAGGTGATTACGCTGGTAGATTACTAGTAATAAATCGTTCCGTTTAGTAATACTATGCAATAGGTTAAGTAATCTAGTGAAAAACAAGAAAGTTATATTATGTGAATAGGAATAAAGAGAAGGATTTAGGATAAACTCCACGAAGCTCCGAGCGTAGGTCAGGCAGCAGGCAGCAGTTCACTCAAGGCAGCGAGGCAGACAGGAGCAGTCGAGCCAATCGAAGAGAACAACAACAGACGACAACTACAAGATGTGAAAACCCCACAGCACTTACACTACAGTTGGAGATGTTTTCACATTACAAAAACTACCCTACCTTCAAAGGCTTGGTTGGTGTTGCTCCATGTGGGGCCATAACCTTTGTTTCACAGCTTATCACTGGATCCATCTCAGACAGGGAGATAAAAAGTCTGGACTTTTGGAACTGCTCGAGCCTGGAGACTGTTGTATGGCAGATAAAGGCTTTACCATAGAGCGAGAGAAAAGAAACATGATTTAAGTTGCCAAATGTCTGTTTTATAGTTTAATTTGTACAAAAATATTGAATTGTGAAAACTTGCATTTAATGTTGTAATATGTTTTTAGTAAATGAGCTTGAAAGTTGCAAACTTAAAAATTTGATTTTTTTTATTGCACCACTTTTATATATATATATATATATATATATATATATATATATATATATATATATATATATATATATGCAAGTATTGCCTGCATTGTGACAATTAAAAAGTTGTTACAATTTCTCATTTATTCATTAACAATTTACAGTGAACTTAGTTATGAATAGGCACTATTAAAAATGTATACATACTATATTCATATATCTATATTATGCATACTATATTCATATCTATATATATATATATATATATATATATATATATATATATATATATATATATATATATATTTTTTTTTTTTTTTTTTTTTTTTTTTTTTTTTTTTGGGTGACTTATTCTTTTAACAATAAGCAAAGAAACAATCAATCACCACCAGTATTAGTTTAACAACTCCTAGAGTTAAAATACACATTCATGTATGTATTAAAGAAAAAAATGTCTACTTTGTCCCTCATCAAGGCAATTAAACTCTCATCTCTCCAGATGCGCTGAATGGTTATATCCGTTTTGGTATTTGTTATAAAATCACACCAACTCAGTCCTGTTACTGCAAGCTGTCCCTGAACTTGCCAGTAGTGTTTGTGGCTGTCCTTTAGCTTTGCTTGACCATTGACAAATTTTATGTGCGTCACCTGAGAAATGTCATCAACATCAGGGCATTTTACCTCTGCAAGTCCAAAGGGAGGGTTCTCAGTAGGGTCGTAGACTCTGCCATCAGGGCTTGTGCCAAGGTGTGGCGCATCAGGATGTACAACAAACCCACACTGTAAAACATTGACATTCATCATACCAGAGTACTGAAATAGCACTTCAGGCTCAAGATCCAGTCCACGATTCATTGCAGAAGTCTGACGAACCCCTTTGATGATTCGGGCAGCTAGTGCCCGGCTGGTCGACTCTCCTCTGACATGACACACCTCAAGGAATCTACTGGATGTAATGCGTGGTGTACGCATTTGGTTCCATAGAGCAGACTTTGACTGGTCCCGTGTGTCTTTTTCAATTATTGTGCTTAGTTCTTGAGTGACTGCCAAGCTTTCTAAGAACAACATATCATGGAAATTCAGGACAAATTTAAATCTTCCTTCAAATGTATACCCATCCAGAGGAAGCGTAGGGAAAGCAGGGGCTTCTGCATGTTTGACAGCATCCCTTGATGACTCAGCAGGGCACTGACAGGACAGCAAAGAACCTTTGGGTACTAGGCCAAACTTAGACTCCATCAGATTCAACTCCGACAAGCCATGCAGAACCTTGCAGATCAGTGGCTGAGGCCTGACACTTATTAAAGACTCCACAGAAGAGAGCAGCAAATTATTGGGAAGGGGACCTAAAACCAAAGGGGGAAAAAAAGAGAATAGAAATAATACTTTTAAAAGCCCTTTAGTTTGTAAATCTTTTTGCTAGACATAAAATACTGTAAATGTAATCACCTGTGTAGACCCTGTAAGGAGTGGACTTAATACCACTTCTGCTAGAGGTTTTTGGCTTCCTCACAAGTAATCGATCCACTGCTTCAGGATGGATTCCCTGTTAAAAAATAAAAAATTATGTTATTACTGAGAGCATGTTTATAAACTTTAAAAGCTTAATTTTTCTAAATAAATCCTTTTATGTTTAGAGTTTGCAGCAGTGGACAGCTAGAAAGTCAAAACTTGTTTTTTCATGTCCCTGGAGCTATGAAAACACATAGGATAAAAATACTGTCTGAGGTTGTCATAATTCATGCAGAAAATAGTTAATAGCTGTTTACTATACCCGAGTCCTGGGCCTGTGCCAAGTCTGTAGAGTGCTTGTGCTGGGTATAGTGGGTGGTACCGTCTTTAGTTTCATCATGCTGTAGTGTGCACTCTGAAACAGCAAGCCAACTAAATGGTTGCATAGCTCTTTCCCAGCCACACAGGAACAGCAAAAAGTGCTGATGACAGGAGGATTCTCGTCGACTTTAAATGAAATCTAAATAAATAAAAAATTATATACGGTTTAAAATTAGAATACAAATGAAACATTAACATAATTTGACTGCAACGGCAGCCTAACGTTTTTCATTTGAACACTTTTTCAAAACAAACTGCAACCGCAGTCTAACACGCTACAACCGTAGCAACTATAAACACAAACAAATTTGTGTCCTCGAAATGGACCTAACTAAAGTTCACCCTGAATAGGTAACCTGAAGAGAGTGTGGCTCTTCGTTTTTCTTCATGGACCGGTAACACTGTGCCCTGATAACCACCTCACTATCTACAACATCAGATACTATTGCACAAAAACAGCATTATAATCACAATACCATATCACAGCAAAACAAAAATAGTTTTTTACTTGAAAATTGTATCGGTTTGCGTATTTGTAAGTTGTATACGTTACGGATTTAATCAAAGACAATCATGGTTTAGCCAGCTAGGTAACTTAGCATGTTAGCCATTTCGAGAGAATAAACAAACGTTAAAATTAAACTTACCTTCATAATTGAATATGTAGTTTTCATAGAAGAATTTATATCCCTTCTCAAATTTGGATACTTTCGTTCGTGAATGATTTTCCACAATCGTGTAAACGTTGGTGATTTGGGGAAGATCCCGCAGTGATATTGAAAACCTACGCGCCATTGCTACAGTCAGACTAGACCGGAAGACGGTTTTCGCTACTATTCGCCATTGGAAGTGACGTCACACGCACTGTGATAAAGGCCTATTGCATTAAAAAAAAAAACTAATTTATAAGTCGCTTTGGATAAAAGCGTTTTTTTTTTCTCATTCGTTTTGCAATCGCCCTGTCAAATTCCTCAACTTCACTAAAATAAAAGATGAATGCCATTGTCAAAAATATTGTGCAATAATAAATAATATTTTTTTTGCAAATGCAAATTACAAGCATACCTAGGGTGATAAGTAGGGCTACGGAGGAACACCTCCTCAGCCTCCTGCCAGGATAATGCCTGCAGCTCACATAGGCCATGAATGATGGCCTGTCCATATAAATAAATACATTCATTAATTAATGTATAAAGCATTGCATATATGGCAATAATCGAAACAATCCAATTGACAAACATGTTCGGGCCTACCTCAGGAAAAAGAAAACTACAAACGAACTCCACTTCATCTGTGAAGTTGAGTTTTAGAATGATGCAGCAGAGCTTTGAGGTGTTCAGAAAGGATAACACACACCTGCTCACTGTCCATGTGTACCGGCACACGTGGCTTTAGGGGGAACCACTTTGATGGTTTCCCATTGAGAAGATCCTGCGGGGCAAACAAAAAGTGTCCATCAATGAATAATTGGCATAACCACTAAAAATATAGCTAAGGGCATATTGGATAATCAATTGATCACAGCCCTGGGTGAGTCATTTAGGAATGCTAATCTTTAAATGGTGAAAAAGGACCATTTCAGCACCATTAAATGCTCACAAAAGTCACAGTCACAATGCAGTCCACCAGTGCTTCTTCGGTTCTTGTCCGATCTTGGACTGCTTGGACGTGCTGTGGGACATCATGTGTGGTGCTTCTGCTTCATTTTAGCCTATACAGAGGTTGAGTTTTTGCCTCTAATAAGCATTTTGCCTCGTCTGTCCAGAAGGCAAACCTGCGCCCATAGCTTGCAAACAATAATTAAAAAAAAATGTATAGGAATAATTAAAGGAAAATAAATAAATAATGAATTGTCTCTTAAGAGAGTTATTAAGGGTGTTTTGTTACTCATGCTAAATAAAATGTTGAAATATTCAAAAGTGATATGACACTTTTAACTCATATATGGGACCTCTGAATAATATTTTACCAAAATGTACAATACTTTTTGACATACCCGTCAATTTGAAATCGTTCCATTAGCACAAGGCACCACCATTTTCTAATCATGGGCATGTCAACCTGAAAGAAATACCCAGTTAAAGGTCATACTGTTTTCTACTTTTACCAAATAAACTTAAAGTAAATAAAATAAACATAAATTTCCTTTTATTAACTTAGCTCCTGGAAATCGAACTCGATGTCACAGACCATTGAGAGGGTGTACTGAAATACAGGAGACAAGCTGTTTACTAGACCTTACTTCTAAACAAATTAAAGACCCTACCATCAGCACAAAAACACCACAGTCATTCCCTCTCGTCTGACGAGGCAAAGCCTATGATTGAGAAAAGGAGAAAAAGTCAGTTTAGAAATTAATAATAGATAAAAAAGTACGGATGCAAAATAATAATTTTTGCAGTAGAATTATCACCGAAAAATCCTTTCCAGTCATTTCTGTCCAGATCCCCGGATCAATTTGGTTGGCAATTTGTCTGTAGAAAAAAACATGAATATGATTGATCAAACTGAAATGACAGCTCATCTGTAACCTGAGAACAGACACACCATGCAAAAAAGGCTAAATGACACATTCTAGCTCACATGTTAATACCATAGACTTATTAAATTTGATTATTAGGCAATTGTATGAGTTGTAAATGGCTGGCAACAACTTCATATCACAGTTAAATTAATATTGATCCATTTTAGTACTTACGTTTTATAAGAACTAATTAAAGTAGTCTACATAAATTATATAAAGTAAAATAATTACTCCGGAATTAATTAATTCAATTTATAGTTTTTGGAGAAAAGGTCTGATAATTAAAAAAAGGTAAAACGGTAAATCTGATTAAATAATTAATGATGGCATTCTTTGATATTAACACACTTAATGTATTTAATTGGTCTACTTTAATGTCAACTAATTTTAATCAAATTTTTACAATGGCTTGTCTACAAAAAGTCCAAGGTTAAAGGCTAACGTTAGCTATCAAAATATTTTCGGGGGGAAAAAGGCGAAAAAACATACATTAACGGCTCAGATTTTGTTACAAACTATCTTTACAAATATTAAATAGACTATTCATATGTTGGTGTATCGATGAGCTACAAAATAGTTTGATTAAAAAAGAAATCATTGAATAAAATTGACCATACTCATGTTTCGGTTCTTCACGTGTTTATCCACGTGTTTATCCGATCCAATTTGATAGGAGGCGCTGTCTCGAAAAACGAGGGGACTGAGAATGACTGTAGATGCAGCAGGCTCCGAGTCTGCAGCTTCATACTACTCGTGTGCCGAGTAAACCAGTGCAAAGCAGTGCAGTCTCCTGTCTTTCCATGTATTCTCTGAAACAGAACAGAATATAACGTGTTATTATAGTATATTGATGCAGACATAAGAATCTAATGCAGTTTTAAAGATCATTGTACTATTTTTCTTGAAAATGAAGTTGTTTATATGATTAATATTAATGCATCTATCAGCTGTCACACCCAACACCCGCCAACACCAATGCATCATCACGCTCCACCCACTCGTTCACAATCCCCTGAGTACTGATCACCTGCATGGCTTCATCAAGGACACTATAAAGACACTCACTCCGGGAGAGACTACATAACACCGCCAAAGCAGCATAATTTAGAGAAAATGCTTGACATTATAACAGCATCGACCCGTGCGATCTGCGAAAGACCCAGAAGCACCACCACCGTCACATACCTGACATCGTCAATTACCTGATTTATATGGTATCAGTGCCTACACAAGGCAAGAGTTTTAGACCCTTTAAATCGTTAGAAGCCTATAAACAATTCTGCCGCGGCTGAATTACAAACCCACAAACCTGTAAACTGCGAGAGCTCAGTCATACATGCACTACACTTTTAATACAGTTCTGATGCTTATTATTGTAAAAATAATAATATTTTCGTCTACCGAGTCATAGACTGGTTAGTGGTGTGTCAAGCAGTTTTTCTAAATAATGCTGCTTGCTAATAACTTAAACTTAAAAATGTGCTTTTAATTGCTTAAAGGGTCTGAACTCTTGCACTGTGCCGCACTGACACCAAAATACTATGGACAGAAAATCAGATGAGCCCAGAATATGAACACAACACATTTAATTACACGTGTTTTCCTCCCATAAAGAAAAAGACAGTGCCATTAAAATACCAAACTTAGTAAACACTATACTAATAAAGCACAGAAAAATTGGTTTGTGCCGAATTTGTTTTTTTAATATCACTATAAGGCTACATTAAGCGACGTTTCTCAACAGTTTTCTATGTGACGAAAACGCTCATGAATTTAAACTTTACTTTATTAGTATGATGTTTAGTGAGTTTGGTCTGTTAATATCACTGTCTTCGTACATTAAGCCACATTAAGCGTTTTAGAATGTCCCTTGGTGACGCTTGGCGGTGTTATTTAGTCTCCCCCAATAGAGCCCCTTTCCTTTCACTTCGTCATTATCCATTTCTTTCCAAGAAACTGCAAACAAATATCACGCTATTTCTCTCGGTCTGACCGTCTCACTGTCAAAGTAACCATGGCAACGGATAGCGTATTCTTCTAATATGGCGACACCTTCCCGAAATGCAACACGAGTCAAAGCGCTGTGACGCAACATTTGAACAAGGGGTGTCATTCCTACATAGAGTCCCTTTAAATGGCAGTTAATCTGCTAAAAGAAACTCTGACATGTTTGAACTGAAATTCTTCATTGCTTCATATGTGACCCTGTCTGTGAACACCAAGCTAAAGTCTAAACATCTAATGCTGATATGACAAGCATCAACGTTTAATGATTTCAATCTTTGATGTGGCCTTACTCAACTAATATTAAAGAAACCAGTGTGATATTTTCACAGAATGCTCTTAACATGTAGGATGGTTTTATGTAGAAAACGGTAAATCTAAAAAAATATACAGAGTCATATATTTGAACTATACTAGTACACTTTTCTTTACAATACCTACAATACCTATATAATAAGCTATATAAGGAATAAGTGTGTCTAAGTACATATATTATTAGGGTGTTTGCAATGCAGAAACTCTAAAGACCAATTTAAATTATGTTTTTAACAGGAAACAAATCAAAATCATCTTCAGGGTATAAGAGAGTGCTGAAGACTTGGTCAGCTGATCGGCAGTCTTTTCTACAAAAAATGCAGGAATCCCTGCATTGTACTCATTTATAGATATGCATTTATAGATTGATTTCACATTTTATTGAGGAAAACTCATGCTCTACTGAAGTTTAATTGGCCAGCTGTTTGAAGGGCTGTTCATCATTCCCTTGCAGAAGAGATACACTGTCACAAGTCCCTCTGAAATGGCTAGGGGTAAAAGGGGTGTAACAAAATAAATTTGCCGTCTCCAAGTCCCAGGACTAGTACACAAGAAAGCTCAGCACACCAGATTTAAGCAAATAAACCAAAGGTATTTTATTTAACAGAATGGTAGAAGATACTGAATTTAATGCTTCAGGAGGGAAAAAGGCCAAAACAATAAACAAAAAGTTCCTCCTAACTAGGGTTATAAGAAGTAAATGACCTATCAAAAGAAATTGAAATAAAGTACAGAGACACTTCCCTGACTCCCTTTCTAAATCAAACACAGGAGAAAAAGTAATTTTGAAAAGTAAATAGCATCCACCTGCCTACAAACAATTTCCACATAGGCAGTTACAACAATAGCTGAAACACTTTGCTATTCACACTCTTAACAACTTTACCTTGACACTACCGGTAAAACAATCAACAAACACTTTAGGTCAGGGGTAGGCAAGTTCGGTCCTAGAGAGCCGCTGTCCTGCAGAGTTTAGCTCCAACCTCCAAGCTCCAAAACTTCACCTGCCTAGCCATAGTAATCCTGAACAGCTTGATTAGCTTGTTCAGGTGTGTTTGATTAAGGTTGGAGCTAAATTCAGCAGGACAGCGGCTCTCTAGGACCGAACTTGCCTACACCTGCTTTAGGTACACAACAGCACTGGGACTGGAAGATGGCAGTTGCAAGGACGAAACACCTCAGCCTCTCTCACTGGACTGCCAGTCTGCAGGTTCCTTTATACTCCAGCTAATGATCTCAAACAGGAGTCAGGTGGCACAGGAGTCAAATTGCCCTCTTCATGGCAATCATTTCTTTAACATCTCTATGTCTATGATTTTTGACTGAAACACTTTGCTTCACTATAAATAGCTTGTTATCACTTATGACACAAGCTCAGATAGCAGCATCTAGCTGACTTTGAATGAGAGAGAGACTCTTGAGGCATTCAGGACTGGTACACTGCATTTTCATAAACTTGTAACATCAAACTTTAATGTCATTTAACTCTGGCCCAGCTTAAGACTGTGCCAGAATTGACATTCAGCATACCTCTGTTCTTTCTCTCAGTGAGAGGTACAGACAATATTCAAAATTATTTTCTAGTGTTTGAAAAGGAAAATAAATGCTTTAACATATGTTGAAGAAGCTATTCAAATAATTTAGCAGACAGGTAAATGTTGATTAACAACTTAAAAGATATGTATTGAAGCGGCAGTGGATTCCAGAATCAGTATAAGCAGCAAGTTTTTTTTTTTTTTTACATACGCAAGACCCATATGTAAATAATAAACCGATGCAGCATTTTTTGATAACTCCATGAAACATGCTCCGATTGTGGAAAATTGGACAACAACATTTACATCAGATGCTGTAAATGAGTCCAACATCGGCAAAAGCTGATCATGAGATATTGCTCATGCAATTACAACACATAAAACCCCACAGGCACACAGATGCTAACTGTGCTAACACTGAGTCCGAAATTGATTATAAATAGAAAATGGACCCAATATTTCCTCTTTCTTTTTGTCTTTTTAAGAAGAGAGAGGAAGGAACTAAATCATGCTCACTGCTCGAAGACTTCATTTTGTATTGTTTTGTGATTTTTTTTTTTTTTTTTTTTTCCCGCAACGGATTTATTAATATGCATCAGAGTCAGTGTGCAAGGTCTCTGTGCATGATTAATTTTTAAAAATGCGTATGAAAATTTTGGACTCAGTGTGCAAAGGCCTTGAAACTAAAATGTAGCTATTGGCATTTCAGCTTATAACTTCATGAAACCTGCATAGATTGTACAATAAAAGAGACCTGTGACTTTACTCAGGCTATGTCCACACAAAGCCAGAGCTTACCCTATCTGATCTCTTTTTTTCTGAGCGTAACTACATCGTCACTGCAGCTGCAGAGACGCACGAGTGTTCACACTGGAAGCATTTGTACAGCGTCACAGCAGCGGCTCGAAGCTGCTTATAAAGTGAGCATTTCTTTACAAAGACAACTATAAATTTGTTTTTATAAGTTGGTCATTTAAACTTGATAGTCTTGAAAGTTTGTTAACATGGGGAGGTGTACAACATTCGCATATGAACGCAAATAAATAAATAAAAGCCTCGTGTCATCCATTGCAGCACATGAATGAGGTAAGTTTTGTGTTTTTAGGCATCTGACGCGTGAACATGTTTACAAGACAGCAAACTCCGTGAAAAAAGCCAGCAAACTCGGGTTTGATTTGGGTATGCTGCAGCCTATATATCTCTGTGTAATAACTAAAATAAAGTTCATATATCACATTTTCTGGCTAGTTTACTTTAGTTTTTTATAATACACCATACTTTAACCCAAACTGAATAATTAAAAACAATTTTAAATGGGTAAATCTTATATAATTCTTTTCTGTCATACTCTAATTCTTGTTAAAACACATTAGACATGCTTATTCTGTGCATAAATTATATTTATTTTGTCCATCAAAAGTGTGCTTTCACATTAATGGAGCGTCAGTAGCACAGCAAAAATAGACTCGTCGCTCCTGCTTGGCGCTTACGCACTGCTCCTGCTGCCTGTGTGAATGCATCCGTTGGTTAACATGCACGCTGAAAAAAATATGCGCTGCTCATGCTTGCAGTGTGAAACAGGCGTAAGACTTGGAGCATGCACATAAACCTTCCACGCTTGTATATAAACTTTAGTAAAGCTTTGAAATAAAGCTTTAGGCTTGGTAGCTTATGCAGCACGAACACAAGCATCTAGAGTCTGCTATTATTGTTGTTGCCGTTTTGTGCTGTTAGCGGCACACTATGTTCTATTCGCACAGTTGGACGCTTGAACATTTTGAGTTTACTTGCTTCATTTGCACGTGAAATTCACTTCACAACAGACGCGAATTCACGTCACGAGAGGGCTCTCCCGCTCCTTTATGTGTCCCTCAGACTCTTCCACTTCTTCTGCACACTTCCTCTGAATAAACACAACTCATCAGTGGGAAAGTAGTTGTAAATTACAGCGAATAAGATCAATTTTCTGGCTTTAGCTAGCTTGTAGTCTCAATATATATATTTATATATATAAAGCTCAAATTGAGTAAAGACCATTTTTTTAACTTACCAGATTGTCTGACCTCCTCACTCGCTTTCTTTGAAGCAAGATCCTTTTTATTCCTGTTCCTATAAAAGTATGAAGATGTACAGCAATGATTACTTTGTCCTCCATTGTTGTTTAGGATTTCTTCCTCAGCTTGCTATGTCACGTCACTACTAGAGCAAGCTCCTGATTGGTTAATGCGCGCTAATTTTCGCCAAAGTTCAGATTTTTCATCTTG
This sequence comes from Megalobrama amblycephala, assembly GCF_018812025.1. Classification (NCBI taxonomy): domain Eukaryota; kingdom Metazoa; phylum Chordata; class Actinopteri; order Cypriniformes; family Xenocyprididae; genus Megalobrama; species Megalobrama amblycephala. Next base: position 4,210,359 of record NC_063049.1, on the reverse strand, counting down.
CGCGATTGGCCCGAAACGCTCAATTCGCGCCACATTATTCGTGCCACATTGTTTGCACCACCTCATTCACGCAAATCATGCCACAGGATGTCTATTCGCGTCTTTGCATTGACTTAACATGTAAATCACTTGCGCTTAACGCTTCATTTGCATCTGGTGTGAACGCACCATGAGGCTGTTTTTTTTTTTTTTTTTTTTTTTCATTTGTTCATAAACATATTAATGGAAAAAGTGTCATTACACTGTATTCAGGACGAACTAGGCTACAATAATATGTGAGGAACATGTATGTACATGTTTGTATTTCTGGAGGAATAACGTTTATGCGTGGTTATTGAAAAAAAAAAAAAGTCACTGAAATAAGGCCACAAAACTAATGTTATATATGTGTTCACAAGAATTCTTGTAGACTTGAGTCTTTGCTTAAATTATGTAAAAATTATCCTGCCTACTCATTCATATAAAACAATATATTGATTTAGATTTTGTAAGACACATTTTGTCAAGAAACACAGTATGCGTGGAGGTGTGAATCTTCATAATGACCCACATAATGAGCCCTTTCAGTCAGGTAGGCCATGTGGAAAAAACAACTGTGATCATGCTGATAACAGGATTAATGTCCACTCTTGACAAAAAAAAAAACATGATTTTTGTGGTCTCATGCATGCACGTATTATTGTGCATCATGTGAAGAACATTTTTTATAGGCCTACGTTAAATTACAGTACCAGTCAAAAGATTGGATGCATTACTAATGCTTTTAAAGAAGTATCAAGTCTCTAACCAAATAATGGTTTTCTTTTTTAATATACTTTAAAATATAATGTATTTCAAACAAAGCATCTGAACATTCCTACGTCTATGGCATTTCATATAGGCTACTATATTTGTTATATTATATAGCCTAAATGTTAATGTGCATTTGAAAAACTATGCACATCCTGATATTGCCGAGTTCGATGCGTTCCTGGGTCAACATATTTTGTTGATCCTGGAACAACATTCTAGTCTGAAAATTTAGTCTTAACCCTATTCCTACCCCTAAACCTAACCCTACCCATAAGTTATCCCAAAAATCAGAGGGAAATGATAGATGAATAACACTGATGTAGAAGCACCAATTCATGATTTTAAGCCTAAACTTGACATAATCTGTAAACTTGTCCCTCAAATCTGATTGGTTGATTTGAATGTTGTTCCAGGATCAACAAAAATGTTGACCCAGGAACATGTTGAACTCGGCAATATCAAGTTATGCGACAAACTATTAGGGCTGGGCGATTCATCTTCGATACTGAACGCGATTTTGCGTGGCTTGTCCGTGAACTACGGCTTTGTCTATTAAAAGGCGCTCCATTTGAAAGCAGGTGATGGCGATTTAGCGGTAATCAGGGAACCGGCTTTACTGACGAAATGCGCGTGAGAATCGCATGCGATATATCGCCCAGCCCTACAAACTATACATCATTAAAAAGATCTAAGACTCAAGCTTCACATTTTGACCTCTGTAAACCGTAATTTCTTAATATGCTTAAAAGCATGCACAGTTGGAGAAATTTTGATGAATTCTCATGTTTGTCAATTTTCTATACTGAGGAGTAAATATTTATTCAATATTTATTGTCATCACTGTGAGTGCTGGAAACTGTGTTTTCAATTCATACTTGCAGACGGAGGGCGCTCTGTACACCTTTAGTCCACAAATTAATCTAGAGAAGAACAGGCCATGTGACATTCCAGGAACTAACAAGAGGCTTTCAGAGATTGCTATAATCATGGCTATAACATGCAGATAAACACTTTTGAAGACAATAAATACACGATTGAGACGATGAATGCATGTATTGACTGAATTTGCGTCTGAATAGCGCTCCCTCCGTGGGTGTGGCCGCAGTAGCGGATAATGAGCTGAAACACAGGCATCTGACATGGCTCTTTTCATTCAGATTACATAAACAGAGAATTTTTGTTTTCAATTTGACTTACACGATTTAAAATCTAACATTTCAAAATTTCTTTAGACATAAGTGTAATTCTATTGTCATTAGTATTCACTAAGTTACAGTTCATTTTCTGAGAACTATCAGATTTGACTTCGTTCAGAGGGAGACGAGAGATCACGCATCATGTTAGCTTTCTTTATTTTGCAAAAAGCACATTTAGTTTTTACTCTCAGTGCACACAAATAAAAGAAGATATTTCACAGATTAAAATGGTGTATAACTCTTAATTGTTGTGCAAAATTGACAGAATTTTTAGTCTCTTTCACACTGGTAAGAAAAAAACAGAGGTGGTATCGCCGGCGATACCTCGGAGTCCAGAGTGTTAATTTGTTACAAAGTACTACAAATAATAGACAAAAATAACAGACAAATATTTTTCAACCACAAGGCCACAACTCAGTGAATTTGCTGCTGTTTGGCAAGCCCTCCAATACACATATTTAATAATAAAATAGAGTGGTTTCTGAGACCACCAGATTTAAACCCTTTCGTTTCATGGCTTAAACCCAAAAGACGACAATATTATGATCGGTTTTTGAGTTTAAGATTTACGTGGACAGGACCAGCTGATGAACCACTAACTTTGTTTAGTTTGTCAGGAGATTCTGGCTAATGAAAGCAAAAATGTGTCAACACCTTGACACCAAGCATGCTGAGGTAGCAGGAAAACCTCAAGAATATTTTCATAGAAAACTTCAAGGGGAGACCTGATATGACAGAAGACCATCTTAGTGGAGCTAGAGTCCACCAAAATGGAGCAGATGACCACCACAGCAGAGCAGATGGGCCTGAAGATCCCCACGGCAGAAGACCATCTCAGCAGATCAGGTGGAACTGGAAACCACCATGGTGAAGCAGAAGCCTAACATGGTGGAAAAGGTGAACGGGGAACTCCCAGGGTTCAGAGAAAGTCTCCATGGTCAATACAGGACAGACAGGGAGTTCATTGAAGACCTCTCTGGTCGTGACAGGGCAGGCAGGCAGTTCATGGGCAACCTCCATAGTCACCACAGGACTGGACGCCACTGCCCACTGCCTTAGTTTGCTTACTATAAAAGCTAGAAGTGTTTTGAGGCCTCTTGACCTATGTAACTGTAAGGGTCAGATGTGTCTGAGAAGTTAACTTGGCCACTGAGCATATTTTGTTGGTAATTTTCCACCAGGCAACAGGTGGCTGTGAAATTAACAAGACCATTGATAAGTGCGTCATATGAAGGCTTCTTGCCTCTGGGGTGTATTGACTGGTTTGATACAATGTTTCATTTGGCCCATGGGAAAAGGGTTGACCATCAAATTGGCAGAAGGCCCATGAGAAATTAAGTCAAAAGATGTACATGTAAGGAAAAAAAGGAAGCAAAATTAGCTCAAATTAAATAATTAATTTATAGGGAGTTCTAAAGAGTTACTGAATCGTCCAGTGTTCATCTGCTCGAGCCGTACTAGGCTCCTGTAGTGTATATGAATATCCACTATCGTGAAAACACTGATTAGAGCACAGTAACTTTTAAGATCTACAGTTTAAGACAATAAATTTTAGAAGCACATAATACAAGACACTTTCTTGGTCACTCTTACTAAGAAAATTGTCTCTTACAAAAGCAACACCTGCAATTATATTAGTGAAATGACTATGGTAGAAAGGTCGGGGAGTACATGGGAAAGAGGTGTGGGAGGAGAGCCCCTGTAAATGAGATCATGAAAAATAACTGTAGGGGTGGATCTCACACTGTAACAAATAGGAAAAATGTATAAAAATGTGACCCAGCTAAGACTGATTCAGATGTGGAGCTGGCATCTCACTTTGTTGGTGACAATAAAGTTAAATACTTCTGAGACCTGGAACTTCGACTCTGCGAGTTTTATTTCAAGACCAGAACTGAAGGACATAGAGACATCGAATTTGCCACAACAAGAACCGTGATGGGCCAGGCTCCACTCTCCACTGTTTGAAGTCTTTTTCATATGTGAAACTCACATCACACTGAAGACATGTGAAAGGCTTCTCTCCAGTGTGACTTCTTATGTGAATCAAGTCTTGCATTGCTTAAGCATGTCATTCCACAGTGAAGGCACATGTGAAGCTTCTCTCTGGTGTGAGTTATTTCATGTTTCCTAAGGCATTTACTGTCTGTGAAGCTCTTTCCACACTGATCAAGTGAACAGTTTTCTCAGTGTGAGCCCTCATGTGGACTTTAATCTGTCCTTTGTGTGAAAAACTCTTTCCACACTGATCACGTGAATGTCTTCTCTTTTGTGTGAATTATCATGTGAACCTGTAGATTTCCTTTTCGTGAGAAGCTCTTCCCACACAGATTGCAGGTGTAAGGCTTCTCTCCAGTGTGAACTCTCATGTGGGTGTTCAAGTGTGAGTTATGAGTGAAATTCTTTCCACACTGTTGGCAGGTGTAAGGCTTCTCTCCAGTGTGAACTCTCATGTGGACATTTAAGTTTTGTTTTCGACTGAAATTCTTTCCACATTGTTGGCAGGTGAATGGGTTTTCTCCAGTGTGAGCTCTCATGTGGACAATAAGGCTTACTTTTTGAGTGAAACTGTATCCACACTGTTGGCAGGTGAATGGGTTTTCTCCAGTGTGAACTCTCATGTGGACTTCAAGGCTTCGTTTTTGTCTGAAAGTATTTCCACACTGTTGGCAGGTGTAAGGCTTCTCCCCAGTGTGAATTCTCATGTGGACTTCAAGGTTTTGTTTTTGAGTGAAACTCTTTCCACACTGTTGGCAGGTGAAAGGGTTTTCTCCAGTGTGAACTCTCATGTGGACATTAAGGTTTCGTTTTCGACTGAAACTCTGTCCACAATGTTGGCAGGTGAATGGGTTTTCTCCTGTATGAATTCTCATGTGGACATTAAGGCTTGATTTATGAGTGAAACTGGTTCCACACTGTTGGCAGGTGTAAGGCTTCTCTCCAGTGTGAACTCTCATGTGGACTTTAAGCATTTGTTGTTGTCTGAAAGCATTTCCACACTGTTGGCAGCTGTAAGGTTTCTCTCCAGTGTGAATTCTCATGTGGACTTTAAGCATTTGTTGTTGTCTGAAAGTATTTCCACACTGTTGGCAGGTAAAGTCTCTAATAGTTTTTGTATTCAGACGTCTCTTTCGTGAGGAAACCTTTTTTCTCATAGAGCAATTAAAAGATTTTTCTCCAGTTCTGAAATCATGATCTTTCTTATAATGATTTTTCACTTCAAATTCCTTCAGTTCTTGACTCTCCTCTTTCAGCTGCATTAGGTCTAAAGCAAAACAGAAACAAATACAAGTTAACCCTAGTTTACTGGCACAAAGCAACACATCTAAACCAACCAAGTACCTATTTACACCTTGTATTAAGATGCATTTTTAGTCAATCAGATCAAAAGTAAGACCCCTTTTGTGGTCTTTCTAATATTATGAAAAGGAAAACGATGTAATTTAAAGATAGATTTTGAAGGAAATGGTTAAGATATGGACTGTATTTTTTAGATAACATTTGGTTCTTATTTTTTAAGTTGTTTTGTTAGTGATGTGCTGAGACAAAAAAAAAGTAGATCTATCTGTTTCTATTAAAAATATTTTAGGCAAAAACCTTGTAGGCAAAATTACATAAATTCGATTTAAAACAATTAAAATGTTCCGGTTCGTAATGAAATGTTGGTTCACTGACTATAACAGGAACAAGCATTATGTCAGCTACTGATGCTTATGGGGAAAAATCAGTTTTTATCTTAATACTGAAGCCTCATTGGTTAATGTCTGTCCACCTGCACAGACAAATGCCATTTCAGCCTGACAAAACAGACATGGCCGACTGCCTATTCAAGCCACGCTGATTTCCATTGCATTTCCATTGCATTTCCATTCCAGCACTGACACGTGTGCAAGCATAGTTGCACAGCAAGTTAACCAATACTCGTTCCTGTTATCCCTGCAGGGCACTGCAAGCCCAAGCCAGCTCTATTGCGTCCACTATTCAAATGAGAGAATCCCTGCTTTGTAACTAGCAGACCCTTTGAATGGACTCCAGAGCACACAAATAGCTGCTCTGACTGCCAGAACTGGCTAGATGCCCTAAGGGGCCTTATGACTTGTGCTCTGAAGGTTGTGGAAAGCATCTTAGGCACAAAAAAACCCTTCATTGTCTAAAGAGGACTTTACTGTCATTAGGCCCAAACTCTAGGAAAGATGCATCAATTGAAAGACCCAACTTGCTTGTCCAATGCCAAAGCTGACAAAAGGGCAGTATTTAGCTAAAGAGGCCATAGGTCGATCGTCGTGTAGGGGCTCTATTCAGACTGGAAATTGTTTTTTAATTAATGTTAAACTGGTTGGAAACTGATGTTGATGTGGTGAGTGCTAAAGGTGCCCTAGAATTGAAAATTGAATTTACCTTGGCATAGTTAAATAATTATAGTTCTGTACAAGGAAATGACATACAGTGAGTCTCAAACACCATTGTTTCTTTCTTCTTATGTGAATTTGATTTGTGCAAAAGACCACTGAAGAACAGGTGAATCTCAACATAACACTGACTGTGACGCAACAGTCGGGATCATTAATATGTACTCCCAACTTTTGCATATGCCAGCCCATGTTCAAGGCATTAGACAAGCCAGTATTAGGCCCAATCCCAATTCTATTTTATACCCCTTCCCCTTCCCCCTCCCCCTACGCCTACCCCTTCCCCCTTGAAACAGAGTGTCAAGGGGTAGGGCTGAAAATATTCCCCTAAGAAATGGAACACCACTACTAGACCGTTTCACGTCATCATAAGTCGTCGCTAGCTCCTACGTCATAGATGCGCCGATGTTTATCACACACTTCTAAAGGGGCTCGCACACCGGACGCGAAGCTCAGCGCCGCGCAGCGCCATGACACGTCTTTAAAATTCGAATGCATTGTTTTCTATGAGTGTACGCACACCGGCGGCGACATTCGCCGCCTGTCCGCGGCGCCCAGAAAACAATAGAAAACAATGCATTCGAATTTTAAGACATGTCGCGGCGCTGAGCTTCGCGTCCGGTGTGCGACTGCGAGCCCCTTAAGATGCCATCGATAGCTGTAGTGATCTCTGCACAAGCAACATAAACGTTTAACAGATGACTCACTCCCAAAGTTGTTTTGCTGTGTATTTCGATTTCAAGAAACGCTGCTCGTTTTCTGCACGAAAACGTATGAGCCTGCATGTTTCCTCAGGAGTCCCTGGTTGATACAGAACATACAATACTGATGAATAAGCACGCAAACTGCACTTTTTGTTTATATCACGTAACGTACGCGTATTTATGGATGCAACCACAACAAAACAATACATTAATCAGGCATGCGGCAAAAAAAAAAAAAAACCAAGTTAGCTGCCACCGGATTTGAATTTATGTTGTCAAATCAACGCGGGTTTCAATAAAATATAAAAAATATGTTGTGGAACTATCATAAAGTAAAAAACATTAGCAAACTTTTTTCATAGCGATTTTAACTAATCTTTTTTAGAACATAACCGTATACATGAACACAAGATAAAAGGCAACATAAAACAAGTGATTATTTATTACTAAAATACTGTTTACCGTAAAAAAAAAAAAAACTTACATTTATGGGTCTCTCTGCTCGCTCGGTCGGCCATGTTGGAAATTTATCATACCCCTTCGTCTAAAGTGTGGTCCCGAAAAATCTTCGGTTGAAGGGCTACCTGGCCCTTCCCCCTACCCCTTCCCCTCCAACCAAATGAGAATTGGGACACCTCTACCCCTTCACGTGAATGCGCGAAACAAAGGGGAAGGGGAAAGGGGAAGGGGTAGAATTGGGATTGGGCCTTAACGTCTGGAGCAGCACAGCTGAATCAATAGACTTTATGCAGGTATTGTGAAGCAAGCAAGGACAATAGCGAAAATTGGCAGATGGAGCAATAATAAATGACATGATCCATGATATCATGATTTTTTTTAGTGATATTTGTAAATTGTCTTTCTAAATGTTTCGTTAGCATGTTGCTAATGTACTGTTAAATATGGTTAAAGTTACCATCGTTTCTTACTGTATTCACGGAGACAAGAGCCGTCGCTATTTTCATTATTAAACACTTGCAGTCTGTATAATCCATAAACACAACTTCATTCTTTATAAATCTCTCCAACAGTGTGTAATGTTAGCTTCAGCCCTATTAGCCACACATACTATGCTACTATGAAACTCATTCAGAATCAAATGTAAACATCCAAATAAACACCATACTTACATGATCTGATATGCTGCATGACAAACACTTTGTAAAGAGCCATTTTGAGGGTTATATTAGCTGTGTGAACTATACCACGTTTGGTGTCTATGAGTTTGTATTTTGAAGATTTGAATGTTTTTGTATAGGGTATGTCGATACCTGTGCAACATATCAGTATTACAAGAATCTTTAATAGTTTCTCCAAAACAACTTAACCAGTTAATGTGCAGATCCCCTGCTAGAAACACGAAGGATTGTAAACTTTCCTGTCAGGAGCTCATGTATCAATGGTCAACTGACCCAGAGGGGGAATATCCAATACCAGAGGCTAAAAGCCAGCGCAAAGTTCTCCTCCTCCCGCTCTTGCTTCTTTGGATGGACTGATGCCCTGTAGGGTGACCTCTTTAGGCCAAGGCCTAAGGGCCTGCCAGGCCTGTAATCCTAAACCACCAACCCCAGCCATGTGCTCCTCCAGAAGAGTGAAAGAACTCTTTCTTACTACAAGATTCAAACTAACCATGCAAGTTTGTTATTGCAACTTCAGTATGGGGTGTCCCGACTATGGATTTACATAGTCGAATCTGATTCGAATCAGACTGCCTATATTCGACAGATAGTCGATTCATATATGTTGGGGGGGGGGAGGTTCACGTGCTGAACTGTGCACGAGATGGAGCGGGACACGGAAAATGAAGCCTATACCCGCAGCTTAAGACAACTTTTATTTTCTTTCACACACAAAACAGAGAAACAACTTTCTAATAAAGCGATCAAACTGCCTGTCAAGTGATAGACGAAACTGACAATGATTTTATCTTTTTTAAACAAATGAAAGGCAATGTGGATAAACATTCACATTGTACAGAACACCACTCAAAGATATAGAAGACAATGAATAATAACATTTTGGTTTAATAAACCTTAAATATATATATACTGCAGAAAGGCCACACTGCAGATAGATATGCATTTCACATGTCGACAAATCAAATTAAATCGGCTAAATTGCCTGCGCGAGCAAACTTTAACAGGGGAACATATATTCAAAACACAAACCACAAATAGTTAAATTAAATAACCCAGAGTGATCAATAAATATATTAAAATTAAAGAAATTATTAAAATAACAAAAGTATAGCCAGAATTGTCAACTAAGTCTTTTGCAGAGACAATAATTGCTAAACTGGAGTGGCAGTATTTTAGCTAAACATTCACAGCATCCAAAAATCAAATTAGAACCGGCTGGAATGTTTTGAAATCACTTTTCCCCACCTGATAAAAAAAAATCCAGTCTTTCACGCGATCTGCCTGTGTCCGTTTGGGTCTTTTCAAATAGGGCTCTAGTCAGCTAACATTAGTCATCTTGTTAACATTGGCCGGCAGAAGTGCGCCACTCGCAGTGTTTGTCGTTGTTGAGCGGTAGGACATGAGCTGTTGGCACATCTTGCATCATACGTTTTTTGGATCATCTTTAACCATTTCAAAGTGCATCCAATTCTACACTTCAGATTTTCTTATCCCAGACATTGTTAAAGATTTAATCCCTGCTGCCAAGATGCTCCTCTGCCGGTCACGGATCATGGAAGTGAAACTTAAATCTGTCACAGGGGTGGTTGGATTTACTCACGCACATTAAAAATATTTATTAAAAGCTTCTTTCTTTTCACATTTTTCTTAACAACATTATCATAATAGGCTGTATATTAACCTATTGGGAGAGAACCGGTACATCTATGTAAAATCAGATATTGAGCGCCCCCATATCTGGTTTCATAACACCTCTGGGAAGATTTGACTGTGAGATTGGTAGTCGAATCAGGTTCCTCCTATCGAAGCTTCGAATCGTCGACTATTCAGGGTCACCCCTACTTCAATACCATCGGACCGAATTCATAGGACTTCCTACAGCAACAATATATCCAGACGCTCTTCAAAAAGGATTGTATGACATATTAAATTGCTGCTAGTAAGTTAAAATTACAATAAGAATGTTGTTTCCCATAACCTGGAAAGGAACATTTCTTAGAATTAATAAACAATTAACACTTAGTGTTCACTGGACAAACAGGTTAATTGATTGTAATATTAATGTTATTACATTAAGTTCATTTTATTAACTGATCCAAATATTCAATTATAACTAGTTATGATTAATTATCATATTTATTTTGAGCTAAAATTGCTACACAGGGATATAGACCCTCTTAAGCGATCATCTCCAAAATTCCAGAGCATCTGCGTTCCAAAGTGTCACTCTCCACACAATCTGCTTCTCTTTAAACCCTTTTGTTAGAGTTGTTCAAGGTGAACGCCACCTTGAAGTGCCTGAATAAACCCGAGCTGCTAAGTCTTTAGCTATTTTCAAGAGACTGCTGAAGACTTTTTTCGGCAACATTTGACCCATTAATACTTACACTTACTATTCTACATCTTAAAAAATAAATAAAAAATAAAAAAACCTTGCTATGTGTTCTGTGCTGGACTGACCAGGACTGGTCACAGCACTTCCATATCATTTCAATGCATATTTCCATCCACGTGATACCATGTTTAACGGTAAAGACATTAAGAAAATATGAGATATGGACTATGTGCTGCCACATTACATTGCTAAAATCATCCAGTACCCATGCCCTGTTTTATAACATATCAATGAAATTGTATAAAATACATTTTAAAGAAAATTTTCAGAGAAGGGTTCATCATTTCCACTGGCCAAATAGTATGTTAACATAATTACACTAATCAAATTTATACTTTTTGGCAATATGGTAAACATATTTTAGGACATTTATAGATTTTTAATGGAAACAGATAGACCTTACTTTTTGCAGTGTAAATAATTGTCTGACTCGCGTCACTGGCAAAACATTTAAAAAATGAAACGTGGATATCTTACCGTTTCCTCCAAATTCTATCCTTCAAATACAATGGTATTTTTCATAACATTGGGAAAACCATGAAAGGGGTTACCATTACCAGAGGTTGTACAGTAGTCTGTGGCATTGGACCTATTCAAATAATTGTCTGACTCAGAACATCACTGATGACACATTTTAAAAATAAAACCTATATCTTCTCTAAAAATAAAAAGTCCTTATCTTAACATTTACTTCAAATTCTTTCTATCCAATTGACTGTTCGATCATGAGCGAGTCCTTCAGTGTCCATCATTATACTGTCTATGTTGTCAAGCGATCTGCTTAGGCTGAGTAAATCTTCGCTGTGTGAACCTCGTTTATGCAATGTTTAACGGGAGTCGTGAGCTTGGGGGCGGGGAGCATGAGCGTTTAACCCTTAAATGCATACCTTGCGTCTTTATCGACCCGGGACGTCATTCACTACCCTCCTCCTTATTCATTTAAGATAGACATCAAGATAGACATCAACTTTCTTAGTATTCCTCAATCAATTAATTATAAAAATATAACAAGAAGAAAAATATTAGTGAATTCTTCAGCTGTGAATAGGCAAAAACCAGGCTTGCATTTAGGCCAAGTCGAGGACTACCCCCAGGATGCGGGAGATGATGTTGGCTGCGGGATAGTGAGCTTTTGCTTAGGTTAAATCCTGAACCCTAGACCTTCCAAGTCACTGAGGAGCAACGATCTGTGCGTGTGTGTTTCCTCCTTCGGTTGGGCTAAAAGCCACCAATTGTCAAGGTAGTTCAGGATGCGTACTCCCATCTGTCTCAGTGTGGAGATGGACACATCCATGCATTTTGTAAAAGTTCACAGAGATCGGAACAGTCGAATGGAAGGACTGTATATTGGTAAAGCACCCCTTCAAAGGCAAATCTCAAAAACAGACTGTGATGAAGGGGCTATATTGATATGAGAGAACTCTGTATTGATTATCCTCATCTTTTTGATTCATATATTAAACACTTTTCATGCAGTGTGTGATAAAACTGCTTGTGAATGTAAGGGTGCGTTCACACTTGTAGTTCGGTTCGTTTGGTTCATTTGGTCCGGACCAAAGAAGAAAAAAAAAAAAAACATTTAGTCCTCGTCCGACTACCGTTCCAACTAACATCACAAGTTCCGTCGTTACTTACATATTTCAACGATTTGGTGTTACCCGAAACCAAACTTGTGTGGTTGGAACGACAGCTCTCGAGCCGTGGTTAGAAGCACAGTTCCCTGTTTGTATGATATGTGAATGTAATTAATCGTTATCTTGAGCAAAATAAGCAAGCACACATTAAAGGGGTGGTTCAGTGGTTTTTTTCTAGTGTTTTTGGGGCACAGTTTAACACTTCGTTTTTTTTGAAAACTCTGTATTTTTCATATATTTTACCTTTATTCTACACCTCTGTTTCCAATATCATATGAACGACTCGTTTGACTTCCTGCTTCTATGAAGCCACTCCCCACAAATTATGCTGTGTGCTCAGATTGGTTAGCAGGTTGGTAGCTGGCCCAGTGTATCGTGATTCGCTGAAGCGTCCGGAAACGCTACACCCCTTACCATCTGTTGCTTCAGTCAAAATGTAAATAATAGCGTCTATATTGCTGTATCAAATTGAACTGAATCAGACCCAGACGAAGAGGGTCAAGCAGCTGCTGTTTGTTAGCTTTCAATATACATATTAAAGCTTTACTGTAGCTGAATACATGACTGAGTAGTAGCATTTTTTGTAAAGGTAGCGTTTAAAGGTGCTAAAGAGGATGTTTTGTTTTATAAATTTTTGCAATATTACTTGAAACTGTCTTTACTAACTGATAAAAGACTATTTATTAGGTGCACTGAAAGTAATAATATTAATATACATCATCTGTGCACGAGGTAGGGCCTTAAAAACATCAGCCAATCGTTTACGCGATCATCACGTAAACGATTGGCCCTCTGGCTTGTCAATCACTGCCGTGACGTTCCTTGTGAGAGACGTGCGGCTGCGTGCTCCAGTAACTTTCCACACTCCACAGGCAACGCATGCAATGTTTTTGTCAGGAGACAGGAGTAACAACTGCAGATTATGAGTTACCTGCGGTGAGTCCGACATAATGAATCCACTAACACAACACTTGTGTTCCAGTACTCGTGCACAAGTTTTGGGAGGCGTTCCTTCGAAGGAGGGGGGGTTGTTCTTACGCATGCGCTCATTTCAAAAACTCAGTAACAGTCTTTGATTTCTCATTTGACGAAAAGATCCTCTTTAGCACCTTTAATTTATAGCATGAACAACTGTTTGTCTATGAACATAGAAGTTTGTTGGTGTTTGTAGAATTTAGCTAACTGGCTAGCAAAGCAAAAACGAGTTGCTCTTTGTATATGTCCTTGATGAAACCAAAAATAGCAACAGAACTATAAATTTAAAAGACATGTACAAACAATAAAACGTACTTACAGTTTGAAGCCAACAAACAGCAGCTTCTGCTTTTAAAGTGGGAACTGCTTCATTTTCAGTAAAAGCCTTTGTCCAAATCCAGCATTGAACTCGTGTAGATTCTGAAAGCTTCTTCAGCGCCGCATCCAGTGTAGAAAATATCACAGATTATATTCGGTTCTATTATCTTTTAGACGCTTCGCGCCGCTCGCGTCCGGTGTACACAACTCTTCCGCTTCCACATGCTGTACGACATGGCCTCGCCCACTTTGTTGCGTGTTCCTGGGGGCGTGTTTTGCAGGGTTTATGATGTCACCAACCCGTTGTAGTCCAAACCAGCCGTTTTTGTAGGCAATAAACTGCCATAACTTTACAAGACAATATCTCCGTTTGCATTGAACTTTCAGCGCTGTAACTTTGCAGATACTGTTTATGCTCAAGCAGCAACATTACACAATAACTAAAGTTAAAAAAGTGAAATCGCATTGAACCACCCCTTTAAGTACAATGTATATCGTTTATTTTGAATATATCAGAGTTTCCGCTAGAAAAAAATGGTGCCGGTCAAAGTGACCGGCAGAGGTTTCGTTTTCCGGACATTTTGATGATATGCCGGTCAAATATCGCCTCTTAATTAGTCAAGTTGAGGAAAACTGAAAGCAGTTTATGTAACTTAAAAAATGACATAATCAGGCCGTATATGCAACATGTTTATTAGCCTAACTTTCAAATAGACGGAAAAAAAACATCAATCAACCAATTGTTTTTTACTATGGTTTCACATTTCATAGTTTAACAAACCAACCCCCCTTCCCCACATAAAATATCCGAATATAGCATTGTTTTTACTCAAGCAAACTTAATTATAAACTCAGTATGTCTCATTTAGCTGGTAACATTTAAATTGGCCACCGTGTGAAATGACTCCTTGTCAAATGAACTTGAACAAACAAATGACTAAGCCTATAACATTGTCTCGCGTCATTTTTGGCTACTTTTTACGCTTTTTTGCAGTGCTGAATTGTGCAGCTGCCGACTTAATATCAAAACTTCCCAGTGTCTCTCCACAACTTGCAATGCGCATAAGCCGCGTAACGCAAGGCGACTTCGCTGCTTCGTCTTGATCCGATTCTGCAGCGAGAACCCCCTCTCTGCAGGAACACTCGAGACAGGGATTACACAGGCTATCTTGGCGAGCTTGGTCCACTCTGGATACATTTCGTTGAAATCACATATGAGGACTTCGCAGGCTGTGGAGAAATGCAATCCTCCATAGCCACGGAGCGCTGTCATGACAATAGTTCGTGGTTTAGGTCTATATTATAGCCGTTAGGCGTGCGCTTTATTTGAAATGCAACATGCGATGTTGTTTAAAAACTTTCAAACGGTCGATTCAGATTGTGTTAGGGGGGCGGGGCGGGATTATTAGGCAGTTTTAATCTGACAATTTGACCGGAGAGATTGAATTTTGTCGGACATTTAATTTTTTTCCCGGCCAATGTCCGGTAATTACCGGACAACGGAAACCCTGGAATATATACAAATGTCATTTATATATTTTAGTTTGTCAAGAGATTTAAAGCACTGTTTTTGGAGAGTGTGCATGTGCGTACGTGCTCTAGTACGTCAGAACAAGCATTTGATTTAATCTGGAAATAAAGCAAAATAACTGAGGAAAATGAGATTTAGTCCTCTAATGTCATGTCCGTAATTTATAGCATTAATCAAACAGATTAATTTAAAGAACTTATTACTCCACCACCTGCGTGACGTCATTCACCAACATGGTTGAACGACAAGTTTGCGACAATACGGTTTCGGGAAACAGTCGTGACTAGCTAGATGATTTGTTCAACGATGCATCGCACTATGGTAGTGAAGCAGAAGTTACATCGTTGTTCGGGAAATGCACAAACCCAGATTGGCAATTTTATCACAGAACCAAAAGATACCGAACCTTAAGGCATAGGGATACATTCACAACCCGACTATGACAAGAAAAACCGACATGCGTTGAGGATTCTGTCCTTTTTAGGGTCTCGTCTTCCTGTTTTTGGTTTGTTTACATGTCTTTGGTCTGTGTTGCGTTCATATATAATTCGAACTGCACCAGGGTTCGTTTTAATCAAACCAAACAAGTGTGAACGCACCCTAAAAGGTCTGCAAAGTTTCAGTGTTCAAATGCACATAAACTGTCCACATAAGGCGACCCGCTCCATGTTAAATAAAACTGCTTTAATTAGGACACTCGTATGACATTCTTCAAATATATATTTTATATCAGTAGAGGTCGACATTTTAATGAGGATCAAATAAAACTAACCTGTTTGTTGCTCAGTATCTTCATGTTTCACGCTGAACACTTCTTCAATCTTTATTTCTTCACTCTCCTCTTTAATAAATGCCATCTTTATAATAGTGTGTCACGAGATCTCAGCTGCTTCTCCAGGAGTTTTCCTGTGTGTTCGAACAATTTGTTATGTTTAGGATGAGAATAATTAACACAGAGAATCCAAAATAACTTGTGTAATATTCAAAAAATATATTTAGTTACCACTTGTAGTACACTATGGGTTCAAATGCATTATAAGTAGTATCTAAACACATTTTTAAATACAGAGATAGTACATTAAAAGCACATTTTAGTTCATATTTCATGCAGTCTCAAAACAGCACAGTTGAGTACACTTAGATGTTCTTAAGATGATCTTAAGAAGTACTAAAGAAGAGCTTTTACTATAAGAAGTACAAAATTAGTGCACGAAAATAGAGCACTTTAAGTATATTGTACTTTTTTTCACCTGGGCTTCCAAGTTCAGTAGTCAGAGCACTGGTATAAATAACTCTCAAAATGGCTCTTTACAAAGTGTTCGTCATGCAGCATATCAGATCATGTAAGTATGGCATGTATTATATGGATGTTTACATTTGATTCTGAATGAGTTTGATAGTATGTGTGGCTAACGGGGCTAAAGCTAACATTACACACTGTTGGAGAGATTTATAAAGAATGAAGTTGTGTTTATGAATTATACAGACTGCAAGTGTTTAAAAATGAAAATAACGACATGACTCTGATCTCCGTGAATACAGTAAGAAACAATGGGAACTTTAACCACATTTAACAGTACATTAGCAACATGGAGGAAACAATGGAGTTTGAGACTCACTGTAAGTCATTTCCATGTACTGAACTTTAATTATGTAAATATGTCGAGGTAAATTCAATTTTCAATTCTAGGGCACCTTTAATTATTCAAATTATTCAAACAGACATGACAAAGCTACAAGGCGACAAATTAATCATAAATCACAGCCAATCATAGAGTGTGTTCGCAGCTAAACATGAAAATCAAACCATAAAACATTATTCAAAATACGTACATACTCAGTGACTGACAATCTTTGTCATGAAATACACTTGTTTGAGCTTTGCATAATATTAAAAAGGTTTGAGCTTGAATATCATTTTGCATGACTTTAAAAGCCACTATGAAAGCAACAATGGATAATTTAAATTAAAGGAAAAAATAATGTTCAAACTGTTAGTGATAAATACTTAATTGTGCATTTGTGTCCTTGTTCCCTCTCTATGACATTAACTATTAGTTGCAAAATGCCAGAAATATAGAAACCATTTCAAAAATAGAATCCTGTCGTCATTTTGTAGCCAAAGCTCTTGAAATAGACGTTTTCCTGGCATGTTTGCCTTAGTTAAAAGTTACAGGCATTTGACTTAAGTTGACAAGCGGGAAGGGAATAAAATGCCGCTGAAAATATGCTTAACAATACCATAACAATACGTAAAACATGTGAAACAATGCGGAAAAAGTAATACGGTATAGAAAAATTACATTTTGATAAATGGAAACTAAAATTTAAAGTGACAAACAAATATTACCGATATTCAATGACTTGGACAAAAAAAAAAAAAAAACTAATTCCCTGCCTTTCAATGTCTGGAAAAGACCTTTTAAAATTCCATGATATTCCAGAAATTCCACGACCTGTTGGAAATTTAAAACCAGAATTCAGGAGCTCATAAACTAAACAAATGAGGTTAAATATTTCAAGAGGGTTACCAAAGGATATGTTTAGAATTAGGAGAAAATATCAATTAAATTTAAACACTTAAATCAACAAATCATTACTGAAAATGAATACAAATATATAATTGAATAAGTGCTATGAAAACAGTCTTGCTCCTGAAACTGCAGCCTCTGGTGTTGCTTTTCAAGAGATTCGAAAAACTGAGTGAATCATTTGACAAGTATTTGATTCAATTGACTCGTAGTTTCGAAAAGCTCCGTTTCTTCATCACAATTTACCGAATTCGTGTTAATGATGAACTGATGCACGATAAAGAGCTCGAAATGAGACGCAGCTTTTCTGTTACTGTGTGAACGCGCTTTACTCACATAGTTTTTACTCACTTTACTTGCTTTTAATAATCAATTCGCATTGCTTGTGAAACCAATAAAACTGTCTGAACGGATGACATCTATTAGAAAAATTTGATGCTTAAATCCACAAACCTTTCTTCAGCCGATTCACAACAGATACAGCATAGCGCGGCGCAGCCTTATGACGTCACAAAACCACACCAGAATAAAAGTCCTGGTCACAAAAGTGCAAAGAAATTTAGGCTACATAAAAGACACATATGTAAAGACGTGAAATATAAGTGAAAAACATGTTTAACCCTCTACCGCACACATTATGATAGACCTATAGAAAAAAAAATATTTGTCTCTTTTTCTTTTCTTAGAATGGCTTAATTTGAAGTGCTGTAAAAAAAAAAAAAATGAAAAAAAAAAAATTATTTTAAGGTACTTTATGATATAATAGTGGAAATAACTAGAATAAGTGTGTGTATATAGTTAATATTTTTCCTCAGAAATGTTGTTTGTATTGAATCAATTGGTGCTATTATAAGCTTTAGCAGTAATTATAAACACCTTATACTTATTTTCCAACATCTTGTGCTTTGATTTATTCCATTCTCTTTTGCTGAATAATACTTTATATTTGATATTCATGAACATTACTTAAATTGCAAATGTAGACAGTTAAAAACAAATCTAGTACTGTTCATCATGTATTATAAAACATTAACATAAAACCAAAAATATTGCAGTTCATGAAAATTCAACATTACGCAATCTTATGAGAGGAAGGTTATGAACATGAACCCCCCATAATCCTTGAAACTTTACCTTTTTTCTGTACGAAACTTCACAAAGCAGTTTTTTTCAGAGGTGAGGCACAGGTACACATCACATTTGGTGCACTTCACCCTAACAATACACTTACATCCATTTGCACCTGCCTTTTTGAGACACCATGGTAGGCCAGTGGTTGGTCTGGTCCAGTAGTACTGGCTGTGGTGGCAGTGGGCAGGCAGATCTCTGATGTGATTTAATCCATAATACAAATGCCATGGCAGTCCTTAACATACAAATAATCAACATTATATCACTAGCATTAATGTTGTTATTGTTACAGCTTAACAGACTGCAGCTGGCCTTTTCTAGCTAGCTAACCTATTATAATAATGTCATTCCATTATTGCACAGTGTTGCCATATGCCAACACAGACATTTTACCGATTTACCAAAAACTAATTTCATAAAAACTTTTTTTGAGTGCTGAATATGTCCTCATAGCTTACCTGAGATGATGTAGCCATTTTTTTTGTGAATGTGACATGGGCGGGTCCTTGTTTGTTACTGACATTTTAATTTGTTTTCAGCAACTACTGACAAGAGACGGCAGTCTGTCAGATATCGCGCCACAGAAAAATAAAATTGCATGTTATGTGCCTTAAAGGTGCAATATGTAATATTTTCGCAGCAAAATATCCAAAAACCACTAGGCCAGTGTTATATATTTTGTTTACTTGAGTACTTACAATATCCCAAATGTTTCTAACTATTTGTAAATCGTGAGAAAATTGCAATTTTAACCAAGGCTCCGGGACGTGTGAGGAGTCGCCTGTCAATGGCGTTAAAACCCGCGTTACCCTCGGTTTCCGGTTTTATTTTGTAGAAACCATGGAAACACCAAAGACACTTTAATATATTACACGTTTTAATAGACATAATTATTTGTATTAACAGTAATACATAATTTTCTCCATCATAAAATACGTTTTAAAATTAATTGCATGCCATTTATCAACACAATAATCCAGCATTTAATATATTGTAAAATCGATCTATCTTACTGCAGTGTGTAACAGTGTCTCACAGCAGCCGCCGAGCGAAGGCACAGAGTAACGTTATAACATAATTTTCAACACTCTCAAATGTATCTAATATGATAAACAGAGCTGCGTTACCTCATACTCATGACCGGAAAAGCGGAAGCGGCGCCGGCGACTGTGTCATAATAAAAGTCCCGCTGCTCGTGAGGCGTGTGTCTGTTGTGAATCATCCATGAACATGATTTGTTTCAGAGTCCAATCCCTATTCTTTTCCACCGGCTGTTGAGGTGGAGACCACATGTCCCAAGATTCCTCTCTAAAACTTGGCGTCATCAAGCTACACCTTTATTTTGAACAGGCTTCTAGCGACCTCTAGCGGCCAAAATTATTACATATTGTACCTTTAACCAAAGCACATCATTGGCTAAACTAAGGTCTTCTCTTACCAACAAAAAAAATGAGGATGTTCTCTTCGAGAGACAGTGGAAGGAAATGAACGCAAAGAGTATGTTTCCATATGGCAATACCATGCGGTAGAGGATTAAATACATGCAATGATGTTAATATACAACAGAGACAGACTGTTGAATGACTGTTTAATGTACAAATTTATAATTAGTGTTTCAGTCCAAACTAACTGATGTAACTGATGAAAAACTGTAAATTAATTTACCTCAGTTTCCTCGTGTTTTTAAGAGTGCGGCGGGAGAGCGGCACCCTTTTAATAAGACTGCATGTTATTACAAATATATAACTCATGGGCGTCAGAACCATTGTATTTTTAAGACCAATGATATTAGACCCACTCACTTTTACCGTTTATAATTCAGCATTTGTCTGTTCATTTTTCAGAGCGCGTCAGTTACTTAAAGGATTAGTTCACTTTTAAATAAACTTTTCCTGATAATTTACTCACCCCCATGTCATCCAAGATGTCCATGTCTTTCTTTCTTCAGTCAAAAAGAAATTAAAGTTTTTGATGAAAACATTCCAGGATTTTTCTCCATATAGTGGACTTGAATAACATTTAACTTGAGTACATTTCTAATGAAAAAGCTTTTACTTCGCTACGCTTGTCAACATTCCTCTCGTTACTTTATTTTAATGCAATTCTTGAGAAATTGATAATTTTATTTTTTCATGAACGATGCCCCATTCACAAATGAATCACTCTTTTCTGTCGATTCTGCTCAAAGCTGGCTGTCTAAATTGGTTCACGAGTCAGTTTGAGTGATTTGATGAATAGACCCTTTTCACATTTCCTAATTTTCTCAGTAGTGTAAGTCGTCATAGTTGGGTACACGTTTATATAAGGTTTAAAATTTAAATGTTTTAAATGTTTACAGGTTACATACCGTATGTTTACAAGTTCATTGTTACATTTGCCTTAATGCATTGACATTCATACATGCAAAAACACATACAGCCATGCACACACACACACACACACACACACACACACTTGCTCGCAAACACACATGCATGAACACACCCGCACATATACACACACAATCACACACACAGACACATTTGCATGCAATCTCTCACACACACACACACAAACACACACACGCATGCACACAATCACACATTCTACCTCAACCATACACACAAATGCAGACATGTGCTGCGTCCCAATTCGCATACTATCCGTCCTAAATAGTTTTCGAAAAAAGAATTAGTATGTCCCAAATCGTAGTATGTTGAAATGAGTATTCCAAAGATACCCGGATGGTCTACTTTTTCCGGTTAGAATTCGAAGTGCAGATCCGTGCACACTTCTAACGGCTAATATTGCCCATAACACATTGCGCTGTGGACGAGGATTCGATTAGAACTACAAATATGAGTACAAAGTGGTAAAAAACTACAAACATGACGGATGTGCGAGACCGACGGTTAAGCAGAGCGGTTAAGATAAAGGGGCTTGAGTGATTAATAATCAGTATCTAACCTGACGAAAAGATATTTATTAAATGTTATCTACATTATATTTCATCTGCAACAGCATTGTGAACTTTTATAAAAATGCGTTTGGTCATTAACTTCTAAATGCATCATTATGCAAAGATGAGGAGAGTTATTCCATGAAAAACCCATGACTGGCAGAACAACATTTCTCTCCGAAACGGTAGGAAATTAAATTTAATTGAATGTGGAGGATTTTAACTGTGACAAGATGATTGACAGGGTAGTTTAAACAGTTACAGGTTGCGTAACTAAGCAACAGAACGTCCGTTAAAGACGCAATTATGACGAGGTAGTATGTCCCAAAGCTTGCATACTCTTCTGCTACACACTCAAAAGTATGCACTTTTTCTTTACAAAAACAGTACATACTTTTAGGACGTAGTATAAGTAGGCGAATTGGGACGCAGCGATAGATTGTTGTTCCTAGTTAGGGCTGGACGATTAATCGAAAAGTAATCGAAACCGAAATTCAGAACCTAACCGACGTAATTTTCCCATGTCGGTTATTTCGGTTTTTTAATCCTGTTAATACTTCCCCCTTAAAAACATAACTGCGTGTGTAGCCACGTGACTCCGCCCTGTCCAGTCAGTGGCATAAAAGCAAAACACGGAGGTGAACGCCGGTTCAACACATAGTGATGGCGCGCGAGCGGTGAGCCTTGCGTCTTGACTAAACTTTGTCAGTTGTATTTGTTTTATGGTTTGGATATTCAAGCGATTAGACGATCGGATGTGTATTATTATATTGAGCTACCGCGCTCGCATAGATATATACATACAACTATGCCGCGCTCGCGCAGCTGCATGTGGCACGAACACTCATACAAACAGCTGCGCAAAACGTGAAGATCGCGCGCACACAGAGGAACGCAGAAACTTGTTGTCAGTGCTGTCCTGTGATTTATCACTAAAATAGCTTAGAAACTCAAGAGTTATAGCATCTATTTTTTCTACTTTTGAAGGAACTATTTACAACCCACAGCTTCACAATTAATAGAGAGACGGTATGACTAATTCACACACGCAATCACTACTGGTACTGTGCTAATTTATCTTTATCTGATTTACGACGAGCAGAAACCTGTAAGAAATGTTACAAACCATAGATAAAATAACTGCTGATAGTGAGCGGTTATGTCAGATCACTCTTTCAACAGGAAAAAAAATATCCCACCTTAATAGTCAATCATAGGCTATTTACTGTACAAACCTTGTCAGTGAACTATGAGGGCAAAAAAAAAAAATCAGAAATAAAATAATCGTTCATTAATCGTAATCGAGGTAAAATGTTCAATTAATCGAGGTTTTGATTTTAGGCCATAATTGTCCAGCCCTATTCCTAGTACAGGATCTCTGATGCCAAATTTTGTACTTTAGTAGGCACCGTTTTGTTAAAAAAAAATACTTGAATTAAATATTATTTTAAACTGCATTGTCAATTTTTGGTTCTTTTTGTTTTGTTTAAAACACTTCCCTGACTCCCTCTCTAACTCAAACACAGGACTGCCACTCTGCAGGTTCCTTTATACTCCAGCTAATGATCTCAAACAGGAGTCAGGTGGCACTCATTAGCCAGTCAAGCAGAGAGAACAGGAGGGGCAAGAGAGAAAGGAACAGAGTAAACAAAATGGCAAGTTACATCATACAGATTAGAGTAACTTATGTCCCTATGGATGTAACAACACAACATTTTTTTACTGTGCTTGTGAACATCGAATTGCCACCACACGGTATTCCACACAGCTTCCGAGTTTGTATAAAACAACCGCAACACGCATAATTAGGGAAATTGGACTTCTGATGATCTCTTCTTCTGGGGCCATAAATCCCCTCTACCAGTCCACACAAACGTGTGAATGACCGGCGACTCATGCGAAAGTTTAGTTTCTATTCCAGGTCACTAAATTCCAGCAACACAACCCGCTCCCACCAGTCTTACTCCGGACCTTCCCACATGGAAAGAACCTATATGTGGATATATGCGCATATATGAAACCTATATGCAGTGTATATGTACATATATGCTGCATATATGCATATATATGATAATATATATGCTGCATATATGCGCATATATACTGCATATATGCTATATATATGCTGCATATATGCGTATATATACTGCATATATGTGTATATATGCCACATATAGGCAAAATTGAGGTGCATATATGTGCATATACAGGAAATATAGGTCTCCTGTATTGCTTCTTCATATCCATATATATGCCCTATACATACAAGATAATGTCTTCTATATAGCTAATGGCAGGATCTGGTCATTTTGTAGCTCATATCTCATTTTTGACTGTCATACATGATGCCTAGCTCATATTTTCTATTATCAAGGCAAAAACTAAGAATTAACGAAAAAAATTATGCAAGAACTTATGTATGTGCGAATGTAGCAGTTATGTATTTAGACAATTATTTTGTGATTACACTTGCCATGACCATATTTGGGGTTTCCTGCCGCCATGCTGACTTGGGGTGTTGACGCACTTTGCTGCTTCCCAGTCTGCATGAGACATCACAGCGGTAGGTCGCACAAAGTTTTTGCGGTGATTCAATTAAGGCCATGTTTCATGTAACAGCTGAATTCACATGATATATTTGTATGATTGTAATCCAAAACCCCTCTGTGATGTACATTCAGATGTTTCGTTGATTATTTTTCTTTACTTAAGTTACTTTTAATATCTCTCTTTCTCAGCGTTGCACGTTGCTGCCTCACGCTGTTTGTATGCTGCACAAGTCCTCATATATTGCCATTTGTGTTATACAGAATAAAGTGAGGACCTGATGGCAAGATTTTTCGCAGTCTGTCTTTGATTACGACGCAATGCAGAAAACACACCGCTACACGAACACGTGAAATTGGTCCCACATGGAAAAAACCTATATAAACATATATGTTTCAATATAGGTTTGATATAGGTTTTTAATATATGTGACCAGGGCTTGACATTAACTTTTTTGCTCACCAGCCAATGTGGCTAGTGGTTTTCCAAAGTTACTAGCCACTCAGCATTTTCACTGGCCACAATTTTGCTGTTGGGAAGTTACATCCTATATGATTAAAGTTGACTCTGGCATGCTTAAATTACTTGATTTTGAGTCATTTTACTTGATTTACAAGATTTAAAACCGTTTCAAACTTACAAATGCAGATTGACCACCCAAATCAAGACTACATTGTATATATCAAGTATGTACAGTTATTTTTGTTAGGCTATATAAAAAGAACAAAGAAGCAAATTACAAATAGTAATTTAAAAAATATATATTTTTCAGATACATATGTTTATTTAGCATACATGTAGGCCTATACATGTATTTAACATTTTTTGATGTTTGATTAACATTAATGACAGAGGGGTATTTATTTGGGGGCTGCTGAATGCATATACTGACACATATCCAGTTTTTACCCACCTGTTTACGTCCACTTAGCCGTAAGCCATAGCCGATTGTATTCACGCGAGATACTCCACACGATGCATTTTGACATCTGTGTGTGCGTGTATTCAGGAGCAAGGAGAACTGAAAGAGCGCGCACGCGAGCGCTTCTGTTGTGTCATTTAGCGCGATTCCGCCTATCCCACCTTCACTAACCGCAAGTTAATCGATAAAGAATTGTGACTGAATTGTAATTTTGTGGTACGACGAGCTTGGCTACTTTTCATTTGGCTGTAGGCTGAAATTATATTCAACCCGAAAAAGTGGCTAGTGGGAGTGGCTGTCTTACCCGCCACAGCTGAAATCTACCCGCATTTGGCGGGTTGGCGGGTGTTAATGTCAAGCCCTGTATGTGACATATATAAAATTGGCCGTTTTCCTATATTATGTGTACATATATGTACATATATGTGTATATATATATATATATATATATATATATATATATATATATATATATATATATATATATATATATATATATACATATATGTGTGCATATATGTACATATATGTACATATAATATAGGAAAACGGCCAATTTTATATATGTCACATATATGTAAAACCTATATCAAAACCTATATTGAAACATATATGTTTATATAGGTTTTTTCCATGTGGGTTCATCCACACGCTTCTGTTTTTCAGAGGAGGGAGAGGTAGAATTTAGAAGTTGTACAGCCGCCAAAAAGGTCAGCTTCCTGTGCCCGTCTTTTCCTCAGTCCTTCCAGCAGTAACAAATTCATGCTATTGCTTGATTAAGAGCAACACTTTACACAAAAATAGCACACATAAGAAGTAATGAACTCCATGTTGACAGGAATAAAAGGCGGCAAACAGGACATGGGCTAATCAGCGCATGTCACAAGTTATTCCGACTGAAAGCACCGGTACACGTAAACACATATCGGATTAGATAGTGTCTCATGTAAACAGTCCATCAAATCTTTCAATTGGAATGATTTTAATCGTAATGACAAAAAAAGTGTACATGTAAACGTGGCTGGTGCCATAAAAGTACCTAGCAGGGGTTGTTCTGTAGACGGACTGGAGCCAAAAATTAGATTCTCTGAGGGTTTCTGGAATTAGGTTTTGAAAGAATCATCTGAATGATTAATTTGTCTGGTCCGTCCACCGTTCCTACAATACACACTAGAGAAAAGCAGATTCCGTTCTGACTGAAAGGTGTCAGAATACACAGTGCATCTACCTAAACAGGATAATGCTCCTGACACAATGCAAAAATGGTTCAGGAATGGTTTGAAGAGCACAACAATGAGTTTGAGATGTTGACTTGGCCTCCAAATTCCCCAGATCTCAATCCAATCGAGCATCTGTGGGATGTGCTGAACAAACAAGTCCGATCCATGGAGGCTCCACCTCGCAACTTACAGGACTTAAAGGATCTGCTGCTAACATCTTGGTCCAGATACCACAGCACACCTTCAGGGGTCTAGAGGAGTCCACGCCTCGACGGGTCAGGGCTGTTTTGGCAGCAAAATGGGGACCAACACAATATTAGGAAGGTGGTCATAATGTATGCCTGGTTGGTGTATAAGCTTTTTTAAATTACAGGGAATAAATCAGTTTGTTTAACAGTACATTGTTGTAGCAAAATTGCAGTTATTTAGTTTGATCTGCATTTCAAGCCAAGTAAGAGGGCTTTCACATTGGATTCGTTTGCCACAGTCCAATCCCAGGCGTGATTGTTCCCGGTGTCCCCCGCAGTGTTGGTCTGGTTTCACACTCAAATTGATTCTATCGAACCCTGGTGCGTTTGTGTTCATCTTACGTCATCACAGACGTGCAAGACGCATGACAGAAAACAGAATACGGTTCAATAAACTGTTTTTTTTATTAATGTGGTGCTATTATGTGCAGTTGAGTAAACGACACTTGAGTTAACTGTATGTACGTCGCATGTAGACAGTTTTCTGCTGCTTTCAAGCAGCCTATTTTGAGGAGACAGCTGATTTCCATTCATTTGCCGCTCTGATTGCACTCGCAAAACACGAATACACTGCAGGCTCACTCCTACTCGAATCCAAGATAAATCATCAACACTATCATCTCTTACGTGTGTTTTATTTCACTAAATACATTACAATCTGCAAAAACACATGCAGAGGTTACTGTACTTCCTGAACATGCACGCACCCGAGTAAGTTGCTTTTGCATTCATGAGAACCGCGGCAGTTTGAGTGCAACCGAACTCATGCCACCTCCTTCGGGTAGTCTCGGGTTCAGGACCGGGTTTGCGTGACAGCTTTCACATTAGCGATTTTTCATGTGAACCGCACCCCCTTTTGAACTAAACTGCCAGTGTGAAAGCCACCTAAAACTAAAACTATTGCAAGTTTTTTTCCAAGGGGAGAATACATTTTGTGTGCAAAAACAAAACAAAAATGTATTCTTTATTCAACAATCTCCTGTCTTCTCTGTCGTTCTCTTTATGCAGGTGACACAGTAAGCAAAGCAGTAAGTGAAGCACAGTGAAGGCCTCTGTATTGGCCAAAGCTGTACACTAAATGCTTTCATTCAACCATTCAAAGTTATCACATTTACATGAATTGTGGGTGTTCTAAAGCATAACTGGTTACAGGTAGTTTGTGTGGATAGATCTCATCCCATAGATGAGATCATGGAAAATAACTGTAGGGGTGGATCTCACACTGTAAACAGATAAGAAAAATGTATTAAAATGTGATCAAGCTGGCTTCTGGTCTGGCGGGCGTACGAATGGCAGCATAGATAAACGAGCTCCCAACTACAAAGTTGATTAACCCTACATACCTAACTCGAAATTGGGAAAAACTGAATTCAATGAGAACAGGGTATTGTTAGGCATAAAAGATGCCCAAAAAACAAAAGAAAAGTACGTTGAATAATACTGATCGACCTGTGGAAGATAAAGACATATCGTCGCAAGCTAGTAGCAACATGGAGGACGACGTGCAACAGGACGCTAAAGAGAAAGACTATAATGCCAAGTGCGACCAAATACTGAAGGAACTACGCAATTTTAGAAACGATAATAAAGAACAACTTCATGCGGTGAGAGAAGATTTGAACAGTACTGCTAAAAGAATGGACGAGGCAGAGGAACGGATCGGAATGGAGTTAGCAAAACGTCAAGCTGAAGTTGACTTCAAGTTGATGGATTTAGAGGGGCGCTCACGGCGTGACAACGTCAGAATATACGGGGTGATCGAGGGCGCCGAGGACAACGCCCCATCGATAATTAGCTTTGTGGAGACTTTACTCGAGAAAGGCCTGGCTCTCCCCTCGCCAACAGCGCTGGGAATTGAAAGGGCGCATCGCGCACTGGCCGCTAAGCCCCCCGATGGAGCTCCGCCTAGATCATTTGTGGTCAAGTTTGCAAGTTACCGTACAAAGGAGGATATAATTAAATGAGCATGGCAAGCGAAAGGGTTTGAATTCCAAGGAAAAAGGGTTAGACTTAGACAACGATTACGCCCCAGAGGTACAGAGGAAACGAAGAGAATACGCAGCAGCAAAGGCGGCGTTACGAGAGAATAACATCCGATTCCAGACGCCCTTCCCGGCCAAGTTGAGAGTACACTACAGCGGCGGGACAATGACTTACAACTCGGCACAGGAGGCAACGGAGGATATGGTGAAGAGGGGGTTGCAGGTGAATTTAATTAAAAATCCCGTCTCCATCCTGGAAAGAGTAAAACAGCAGACTTGGCGAACAAGCGGCGAAAAGGGGAGAAAAGACGCTATGCAGAAGCGAGGCTTTAAAGAGAGACTTCAGGCATTCCGACACAGGGACAACTCTGTATGAGCGCCTTTTGCCATATTGATGACGCTCGTATAAGAGGTATACTTGCACTAAATTTACGTTACATACGCCCTGGTTATGGTACTCTGATTCAAAGTTCAAATAAAAAATTTTTTTAAAAAAACTGGGCATGTTATTGCATTAGTAGTCGGGGGAAATATTTGCACCAGACAATATTGATCCCACAGAATTTCATTATTGCCGACAGGCAGAAGAGGATGACCATTCACAAGGAGACGGAGCGTTCTATCCCCTACCCATGGCCAATGGCCTAATAAGCTACATTTTGAGTGTATACAAGAAATAAAAGATCGAGAGGGTAGATTTGTTTTGATTAAAGGATTTCTACAGGGAACCATGGTTACGATTATTAATGTGTATGCCCCACCTGTTTCGGAGTGGAAATTTTACAAACATATCTTTGAATTGATTACGGTGGAGGCAGAAGGCACTTTGATCCTGGGGGGAGATTTGAACATTAGACTTAATCCCTCCTTAGATTCATCTAATCCTCGAATATTTAGGCAAAATAGAACAACAAAAAAGTGAAGTTAATGATGAAAGAATTGGGGTTCAGGATGTTTGGAGAGAAGTGAATCCGTCAAAAAGGGACTTTGCTTTTTTCTCTCACCCACATTCTTGCTATTCCAGACTTGATTATTTTTTTTATGTTTCAGTAAGAGTTTCATAGAGTGTTAAATTGTAATATAGGAGTAATGGACTTGTCGGATCATACCCCAGTATATTTGGAAACAATTCTAAGTGAAGAAAAAAAGAGACACCTCTTGGAGGCTGAATACAAGTATTTTACATCCTATGAGGGAACAAATTAGAGAGGATATAAAAAAAATATATGGATGAAAATGATAATGGGGAAGTTTCTCCTATAATTCTGTGGGATGCGCTAAAATTGGCTTTAAGGGGGAAGATTATTGGATATAGCGCTAATTTGAAAAAGAAAAGGAATGAACATTTAAAGAGACTACAGGCTCAGTTGAAGGTGCTGGAAGATAGACACAAAATTACTTTGAATACAAACTTGAAAATAGAAATGAATAAAAAAAAAAAAAGAATGAAATTAATCAAATTCTGGTCAAGTGAAATAAAGAAAAAAATGACATTTTTAAGGCAGAGTTACTACGAAGCTAGAGGCAAAGCATCCAGACTATTGGCTTATAAATTAAAGAAACAAGAATTAGAAAATACCATTCACAAAATAAGAGACCCCCAAACAAATAATATAGTTTGTAAATTGGACACTATCCAACAGGCCTTTTTGTTATTTTACAGCCAATTGTACGCTCAACCCAAAGTGGATGAAAAATGTATGTCAGATTTTCTCGATAAAACAATTTTGCCCAAAGTAAGTGAAGACCAGAACAAATTTTTGACCTCAGAAATAACAGAATTGGAAATTAAAAAAGCGATTTCGAACTCTAAATCTAATAAAGCACCAGGGCCAGACGGCTTCCCCTTGGAATGGTATAAGGAGATGAAAGATCTCTTGATTCCGATTTTGAAAACCTCTTTTAATTATGTCTTGACAACTGGAATAATACCTCCCTCATGGAATGAAGCATCTATTTCCGTGTTAGCTAAAGATGGAAGGGAGTGTGGAAGCTATCGCCCTATTAGTGTGCTTAATCAAGATTATAAAATATTTACATATATTATTTCTAAAAGACTTGAAAATATTCTCCCTCAGATAGTAAGCATAGATCAAATTGGTTTTATTAAACAGCGACAGACACAGGATAATATTCGTCGAACATTGCATATAATTGACCATGTAGTTAAAAATCAAAGTAAGATGTTATTGATAAGCCTCGATGCAGAAAAGGCATTTGATTGGGTTAATTGGACATTCTTGTACAAAGTATTAGAAAAATTCGGATTCCACCAATCATTCATAGAAATAATTCAAGCCCTATATAAATCTCCAAAAGCGAGAATTAAAGTCAATGGAGCTCTCTCAAAACCATTTGAATTAGAAAGAGGAGCGAGGCAGGGGTGTTCAATAAGTCCGTTATGCTTCGCTATTTTTATTGAGGCTTTAAGCCAAGGAGTTATTCAGAACCGTAATATCACAGGAGTAAAGATGTTTGGTCAAGAACATAAAATCTCGCTCTTCGCAGATGACGTTTTAATTTACCTGACAAATCCAGATTCCTCTTTATTTAACCTATTATCTTATTTGGATTCTAAAACTCAGATACTTTGTTTTAATTACAAGCCCAGTCAGATAGTATCCTCTAAATTTCAGTTAAATTGGGACTTGGATTATATAAAATATCTAGGGGTGAATATACCAAAAGATTTATCAAAACTTTATGATGTAAACCTGAAGCCCCTATACCAGAAAATAAATAAGGATATTAGGAGATGGGATTTACTTCCAATTTTGAACTTTGAATCACGCATTGATACGGTTAAAATGAATATTTTGCCAAGGCTGCTATATTTGTTTCAAACACTTCCAATCGCTATTACCGACAAGCAGTTCAAAGACTGGGACAAATTAATCTCAAAATTTGTTTGGCAGGGTAAACAGTCCAGGTTAAAACTTCAAACCCTTCAATTAGCAAAGGATAAGGGGGGTCTGTCTCTGCCCTGTTTTAAAGACTATTACACATCAGCCCAGTTGAGGATCCTGATATGTTGGTGCAACATAGATTACCATGCTAGATGGAAAGAAATAGAATTAAACATGTCTAGTGATCGTCCAATTCAATCTATACTTGGAGACAAAAAATTAATTAAGGAGCAGATCGAAAGAGTCAATCAGTGGATTTCTTTACCCTTAAAAGTTTGGTTAAGATTTATACATAAAAACAACTGGCAAGAAGAGATTAAAGTATTGAGATGGGTGGCTCATGATCCTGATTTTTTACCCAATAAATTAGATGGAACATATAAAGGCTGGCCTGGGCTAGGCATAACGTCCTATAGTGTGTTTTTCAGTAAAGGGTCTATAAGAGACTTTCAGTCAATCAAGAGACAATATCAGCTAGATAACAATGACTTTTTTAGATTTTTGCAAGCCCGTCATCACATACAAGGTTTCATGATGAGAGAAAAATGTCTTTGATTTACCTATTCTTAAGATTTTCATCAAGGCTTATGAATCGGTGCCTGGTCTAAAATTGATTTCGAGGATTTACAAGGACCTCCAAGAGGTTAAAAATAAAAATACGGTTAGTATTAAACAAAAATGGGAAAGGGATTCAAATCTCTCAATATCTGATGACATTTGGTTAAAACACTGTGAATTTCAATGGAAAAATCACCAGTTCACATTCATGGAGGTGTTTTGGATGGAAGAGCCTGTGCAGATATTTTACTCCCACACAAAGCTCTCATTACATGGGCACCTCAAGTTGTTGGAGAAACTGCGGGGTCCAGGGGGTGAGCCATTTTCACTTGTTTTGGTCATTTCTGGACTACAATCCAGGCTGAGTTGTGCTCAATCTTCAAAATGCAAATGACAGTTAATTGGGACAAACTATTATTTGGCTTTTTGTACGCAGTAGACACGAATAAAGATTTTGTATGTTGAAAATTTTGTATGTTGAGTTTAGCAGCACGGAAAGCTATCACAAAGAAATGGTTGATTCCAAATCCCCCAACATTAGATGACTGGCATCATATTGTATATGCAATGTTTAACATGGAGAGGATTACTTTTCAGAAAAGTCTTCAAAAAGTCTATTTTGAAACATGTGGGAGAAATAGAGAGTTTATATTCTGCATAGAAGACCAGATTTGGTGTGATTCAATGCTTTTCCTGTAACTGTATCAGTGTAACCCTGTAATATGTACACCCTATGTTTATTGTTCATTTTGTCTGTTATATACACATGTAAAATCCTTGTAAAAAAACAGAATAAAAAAATAATAAAAAAAATAAAATGTGATCAAGCTAAGAGAGATTTAGATGTGGAACTGGCATCTCACTTTATGCTTGACAATAAAGTTAAATACTTCTGAGACCTGAAACTTCGACTCAGAACTGAAGGGACACAGAGACATCGAATTTGCCACAACAAGAACCGTGATGGGCCAGGCTCCACTCCCCACTGTTTGAAGTCTTTTTCATATGTGAAACTCACATCACACTGAAGACATGTGAAAGGCTTCTCTTCAGAGTGACTTCTTATGTGAATCAAGTCTTGCATTGCTTAAGCATGTCATTCCACAGTGAAGGCACATGCAAAGCTTCTCTCTGGTGTGAGTTATTTCATGTTTCCTAAGGCATTTACTGTCTGTGAAGCCCTTTCCACACTGATCAAGTGAACGGCTTCTCTACTGTGTGAAATCTCATGTGAACCTGTAGATTTCCTTTTCGTGGGAAGCTCTGAACTCTCATGTGGACTTCAAGGTTTTGTTTTTGTCTGAAAGTATTTCCACACTGTTGGCAGGTGTAAAGGCCCTTTCACACAGGACGCGGCATGCGCTGCGCTCGCCGCTGGGTTCAGCGCAGTCCTTCAGATACAAAGCGATTTGCTCTGCGCTGGCCAGAGCACAGTAGGCGGAATTTTCCAAACATGTAGCGGGAGTTTTATACATAGTCACTTGATTGTTGTTCCACCTTTCGGTCAGCAGTAAAGTATATGTCCCGGGCCGTGCTAAGAAGTGAGCAATAGCAATAGCCCTGCTTGTAAGAAGAAGAAAGAAAGCAGCTCTTGACAATGTCTGTCATGTCTCCATGACACAGCTTTTCTCTCGACGTCAGTATACGACCAGCAAACTTGTATTGTATAGCTCTGGAAATTCCAACACAGTAAATAGCTGTTCATCAATTTTGCTTTCCGATTGTTTGGATGCCCCGTTGCTATTGGTCGCGCGGGTAATCGTCACAGAGCGCAGCGGCAAAAGTTGAACTATTTTGAACTTTGACCGAGGCGTGCGCGCAAGCCATTGAAACAAATGGGTTTTATAGTGCAGCGCATACCGCGTCCTGTGTGAAAGGGCCTTAAGGCTTCTCTTCAGTGTGAACTCTCATGTGGACATTGAAGTTTTCTTTTCGGCTAAAGTTCTTTCCACATTGTTGGCAGGTGAATGGGTTTTCTCCAGTGTGAATTCTCATGTGGACTTCAAGGTTTCGTTTTCGACTGAAACTCTGTCCACACTGTTGGCAGGTGTAAGGCTTCTCTCCAGTGTGAACTCTCATGTGGACATTGAAGTTTTCTTTTTGGCTAAAGTTCTTTCCACATTGTTGGCAGGTGTAAGGCTTCTCTCCAGTGTGAACTCTCATGTGGATTTCAAGGTTTTGTTTTTGACTGAAACTCTTTCCACACTGTTGGCAGGTGTAAGGCTTCTCTCCAGTGTGAACTCTCATGTGGACTTCAAGGCTTCGTTTTTGTCTGAAAGCATTTCCACACTGTTGGCAAGTGTAAGGCTTCTCTCCAGTGTGACTTCTCATGTGAACATTAAGGCTTGCTTTTTGAGTGAAACCGTTTCCACACTGTTGGCAGGTGAATTGGTTTTCTCCAGTGTGAATTCTCATGTGGACTTCAAGGTTTCGTTTTCGACTGAAACTCTGTCCACACTGTTGGCAGGTGAAAGGTTTCTCTCCAGTGTGAATTCTCATGTGGACTTCAAGGTTTGCTTTTCGGGCGAAACATTTTCCACACTGTTGGCAGGTGAATTGGTTTTCTCCAGTGTGAATTCTCATGTGGACTTCAAGGTTTCGTTTTCGAATGAAACTCTGTCCACACTGTTGGCAGGTGTAAGGCTTCTCTCCAGTGTGAACTCTCATGTGGACATTGAAGTTTTCTTTTTGGCTAAAGTTCTTTCCACATTGTTGGCAGGTGTAAGGCTTCTCTTCAGTGTGAACTCTCATGTGGATTTCAAGGTTTTGTTTTTGACTGAAACTCTTTCCACACTGTTGGCAGGTGTAAGGCTTCTCTCCAGTGTGAACTCTCATGTGGACTTCAAGGTTTCGTTTTTGTCTGAAAGCATTTCCACACTGTTGGCAAGTGTAAGGCTTCTCTCCAGTGTGACTTCTCATGTGAACATTAAGGCTTGCTTTTTGAGTGAAACAGTTTCCACACTGTTGGCAGGTGAATGGGTTTTCTCCAGTGTGAATTCTCATGTGGACTTCAAGGTTTCGTTTTCGACTGAAACTCTGTCCACACTGTTGACAGGTGAAAGGTTTCTCTCCAGTGTGAATTCTCATGTGGACTTCAAGGTTTGCTTTTCGGGCGAAACATTTTCCACACTGTTGGCAGGTAAAGTCTCTAATAGTTTTTGTATTCAGACGTCTCTTTCGTGAGGAAACCTTCTTTCTTATAGAGCAATTAAAAGATTTTTCTCCAGTTCTGAAATCATGATCTTTCTTATAATGATTTTTCACTTCAAATTCCTTCAGTTCTTGACTCTCCTCTTTCAGCTGCATTAGGTCTAAAGTAAAACAGAAACAAATGCAAGTTAACCCTAGTTTATTGGCGCAAAGCAACACATCTAAACCAACCAAGTACCTATTTACACCTTGTATTAAGGTGCATTTTTAGTCAATCAGATCAAAAGAGGGAGACATTCAGGTTTACACAGACAGAAGCCTGATTATAACCCCTTTTGTGGCCTTTCCAATATTATGAAAAACAAAAAACATTGTAATTTAAAGATAGATTTTGAAGGAAATGGTTAAGATATGGACTTTATTTTTTAGATAACATTTGGTTTTTATTTTTTAAGTTGTTTTGTTAGTGATGTGCTGAGTCAAAAAATAAGTAGATCTATCTGTTTCTATTAAAAAAATATATGTTTACCTTGTAGGCAAAATTGCATAAATTCGATTTAAAACAATTAAAATGTTCCGGTTCGTAATGAAACGTTGGTTCCCTGACTATAACAGGAACAAGCATTATGTCACCTACTGATGCTTATGGGGAAAAATCTGATTTTTATCTTAATACTAAAGCCTCATTGGTTAATGTCTGTCCACCTGCACAGACAAATGGCATTTCAGCCTGACAAAACAGGCATGGCCGACTGCCTATTCAGAAAGAGCTTAATTGCCAGGTATGTTTACACATACTAGGAATTTGTTTTAGCGACAGAAGCTCCACATTGCAACAGAGTGACAGTGACAAGACAAGACATAGATAATAAAATTAATAAAAGAATATACAAATTTACAAGATGGACAGTGCAAAAAAAGCAAAAACCAATATACAGACAATTTGTATGTACAGTTATGATGTGTGCAAATTTGAAATGTAAATAAGTATTTTAAGTAAATAATGTATAATAGTTTTGTGTGTTCCGTGTTTGTCAAGTGTTCATGAGATGGATTGCCTGAGGGAAGAAACTGTTCTTGTGTCTGGTCGTCCTGGTGCTCAGGGCTCTGTAGTGTCGTCCAGATGGCAACAGTTCCTTTTTCTCACTCTGGATAAGTACAGTTCTTGGAGAGTGGGGAGGGTTGTACCAATGATTCGCTCAGCAGACCGGACTACCCTCTGTAGTCTTCTGAGGTCAGATTTGTTAGCTGAGCTGAACCAGACAGTAATTGAAGTGCAAAGGATGGATTCAATGATGGCAGAGTAAAACTGTTTCAGCAGCTCCTGTGGTAGGTTGAACTTCCTCAGCTGGCGAAGGAAGTACAGCCTCTGCTGAGCCTTTTTCACAATGGACTCGATGTGGTTGTCCCACTTCAGGTCCTGGGAGATGGCGGTGCCCAGGAACCTGAACGACTCCACTGCAGTCACAGTGCTGTTCATGATGGTGAGTGGGGGGAGAGCAGGGGGGTTTCTCCTGAAGTCCACGATCATCTCCACTGTCTTGAGCGTGTTGAGCTCAAGGTTGTTAAGACTGCACCAGACAGCCAGCTGTTCGACCTCCAGTCTGTAAGCAGACTCGTCACCGTCCTGGATAAGGCCGATCAGTGTGGTGTCGTCCACAAACTTCAGGAGCTTGACAGAGGGGTCTTTAGAGGTGCTGTCGTTGGTGTAGAGGGAGAAGAGCACACAGCCCTAAGGGGCTTTCCACAACCTTCAGAGCCACGCTGATTTCCATTGCATTTCCATCCCAGCATTGACACGTGTGCAAGCATAGTTGCAGAGCAAGTTAACCAATACTCATTCCTGTTATCCCTGCAGGGCACTGCATGGGATGAGTATTGGTTAGAGCCCAAGCCAGCTGCAGAGCAAGTTGCAGAGCAAGTTAACCAATACTCATTCCTCGCGACGGCCCCCCGAGGCAGCAGCAGTGTACCGGAGGGCTGAGGTGGAGCTGGAACGACTGCGGGCCGAGGCGGAGTCTGAGGGAAGTTGGAGCCCAACGGAGCCGTAGGGGTGGAGGGTCGGAGAAACTCAAACGACCCGTAAGTCCGTGGCGAAGTGCTGGCGATGACTGATCCAGGCAGAGTCGCAGGACCGAGGGAGTCCAATGGAGCCGAACGCTCGATGGTCACTGCTGTAGACGAGGGTGGCAGGAGCAGAGGGAGAGGAGTCAGGACGATGAGTCGAGGTGGAACGACGTGACCTGAGGTTGGAGGCGGAGCCACAGGATCCTCATCGCCTGAGGCTGGCTCACAGCAGGCCCCAGGTGTAGCCACACCACTGAGAGGAGGCTGGAGTAGAGCTGAGGGCGTGATGTGAGACAGTGAAAGCTGGGTAGCAGGCAAGGTTGTGGGCTGGAGAACAGGCAGAAAAGCAGAGGGACTAGGACAAACAAAGTCATTAACAGAGTTTTGGAGAGGAGGTGGGAGAGGGAGGCTGGGCGGGACCATTTCATCCAAAATGAAAATGACAGTTTCAGGAAGTACTAACTAAGGTAAGGAATCTTCTCCAAAGTCATAATCTATAACGCTTGCCTGGAACTCACTCTCAGTGGTGGGAGTGTGGGTGGGGCTCCCATCCAACCCCTCGTCTTTCATACTGTCTCCCTTGGCGATGGTAACAGCAGACTCACACACCTGGTCAGACACGCTGGGCTCCGTCTCCGTGGCGATGTTATGCTCAGTCGTTCCGCTGGTCGCTGGCTCCTGCATCGCGGTGGAGGCGGGCTCTCTGTCTTTGGTGGAGTTGTGCTGACTTTCCACGCCGTCAGAGGGTTTCTGGCTGGGCGCTGGAGTGGGAGTGGGATTGGCGTCGTTGTCGCAGAAACCCACGGTCATCGATGATCCACAGGACGCCAGCACCCACTCCACGTATTCAGGGAAGCTCCCTCGAGGTCCTTCCCCAGACAGCAGTGCTTTGGTGGAGGTGTTCAGGCCGGCAAACAGAAAGTTGCAAAGGCTGCTGTCCGGGAAATGTGTCGATGTAGCTAGGAACAAAAAGTCATTCAAGTGTTCCTTGAGGGAGCGGTCCTTCTGCTCAAGGCAGATTAACAGAAATGCGGGTGTGTACATAGTGACGGGGACGTAAAGAGAAACACGAAAAGACACTGAAACGGAAAACAACAAACACTAAACACACCGCAATCTGTCTAACTGTTTTAGGTCTGGTATTCTGTTATGGTAGCTGGGTACATCAAGCGCACGACAAGGAGATAGAGTTATAATAAGATTTTACTAGGAGATAAACATGAATCCACAGGAACATATACCAACATAACATGAACAATACCGGACAACACAGGACTGGAAACACAGGGCTTATATACAAGGGATAACAAGGAGGGTGATATGGAACAGCTGGGTGTGATGATTGTGGTGATCAGTTGCCATGGTGACTAACTGGTGGCTGGAAATGGAACAACAACAAGTCCAACAATGAGTCCAGAACAGAGTGCACATGTAACAATGCCCTGTTTTATAATAGATCAATGAAATTGTATAAAATACATTTTAAAGAAAATTTTCAGAGAAGAGTTCATCATTTTCACTGGCCAAATAGTATGTTAACAGCATTACACTAATCAAATTTATACTTTTTGGCAATATGGTAAACATATTTTAGGACATTTATAGATTTTTAATGGAAACAGATAGACCTTACTTTTTGCCGTGTAAATAATTGTCTGACTCGCGTCACTGGCAAAACATTTAAAAAATGAAACGTGGATATCTTACCGTTTCCTCCAAATTCTATCCTTCAAATACAGTGGAATTTTTCATAACATTGGGAAAACCATGAAAGGGGTTACCATTACCAGAGGTTGTACAGTAGTCTACTGTGTCATTGGACCTATTCAAATAATTGTCTGACTCAGAACATCACTGATGAAACATTTTAAAAATAAAACCTATATCTTCTCTAAAAATAAAAAGTCCTTATCTTAACATTTACTTCAAATTCTTTCTATCCAATGGACTGTTCGATCACTGAGTGAGTCCTTCAGTGTCAGTCATTATACTGTCTATGTAGTCAAGCGATCTGCTTAGGCTGCGAGCTTGGGGCCGGAGAGCATGAGCGTTTAACCTTGCGTCTTTATTGACCCGGGACGTCATTCACTACCCTCCTCATTCATTTTTAAAGATAGACATCAACCTCCTTAGTATTCCTCATTCAATTCATTATAAACAATATAACAAGAAAAAAAAAAAAAAAAAAATTATAAAATAATGCCTGTTTTCCCATTCATATTTTGTAAAAATTGTATAGGGTCACTAATGACCCGAGGTGTGTATAAGTGTATGTATATATATTTTTTGAGATCATGAATGGTAGGGCTGTGTATTGCCAAGAATCTGGTGATACGATACGCATCACAATATAGGGGTTAGGATACGTTATATTGTGATACTGTAAGAAAGGTGATATAATTCTTGTTTTTTTAGAAAAAGTATGTAATTTTAGAAAGAAAACATTCATAAAAGAACACCACCATATGCATAAAACCTTACAAACAACTTATTTAATCAATAAAGCATAATTTGCATTTATATCACAAATCACTATTTTGTGCAATCTAAGGTAAAATAGTAAAGTAACTGCAGGATTCTTTAGGTTCACAGTATAGCAGTTTTTAATTTGTAAACTATTTAACAACTAGTGCATAGTCCATTTCATGACTGAATATCTGTTTTATATTTAATACTATAAAGCTGTTTGCTTTAAATCAGTCTATTGTATAAAGTGCTATTTAAATAAATGAGAATTCACTGAAGTGCTGAACAGAGCTGATGCAAACATG